>NC_059217.1:29480211-29792214 GCF_020615455.1 Coregonus clupeaformis | reverse complement strand
AAAAGTTACCGGGAAATTGAAATGATAACGGCTTTGTACCATTCATTGTGTGTATCTCTGAATAATTTACCACTGTTCATGTTTTGTTTATATAGTTTGATATTCATTATGTTCAGAGTCAATCCACCTGTTCCAATCTCAGGACAGTGATGTACTTGTAAAATACAATCTGCTCCACATACATAGTGCAACTAATGCTGTTGCTAGTGAGCAAGACAGTCTATTCATCATGGGAAACTGAAATGACCTGTTTTGGAAATCACTGGGTTTGTTTGAAGAATGCAGCTGACAGTGCAGGTGACTGCCGACTAACTGATCTATAGAGAATCTTGCATCACAAATAACTCATTGTGTGTATCTCTCAATAATTTACCACTATTCATGTATTGTTTAAATATTTTGTTATTCAAACCATCACAAGGACAGTCATTATGTTGAGAGTCAATCCACCCAATCCCACATTGAAGTCAATTTTGTGCAGTGGCAGTGTTGTAGCCTATGAGGTTGAGCTGAACCGTGATTGAGTCTATTTGTATTTTTACAGGGACAGGTCACATTAATCAAAGTTTCAGTAAAAGTGCCGGTTTTAGCCAGCCGGTTAATTTTCAATTGCAGTCCCTGGGCAAGTTACTAAAAACTGTTACACTCACAATACAGACAAACAATGATCAGTGAGCACATGCAGAGCAATATAGGACAAGCAACACGTAGCACGCAGACTGAGCAATTGCACAAAAAGCAACAAAACAAAAGACATAAAAGCAACTGTGTTTCCAGACCTTCCAAGCTACAGATAACATGGAGAGCTGCAATACACAGCTAGGGATTATGTTCACAAGTCTGATTTGCCTTTAGCCATATCTTTATGTTTTTTTGTGAAGGTGCGATAGATGGTGCAGTTGTGTGTCTGATGGCAATGTGTTCCAGACATGGGAAGCTCTTACAGAGAAAGCCTATTGACTAAAGGTGCTTGTCCTTAAGGGAACTATACAGTCACCTCTCATGGCAGACCTTGTGGATCCGCTGCCATGGGTTTGAGTTTTCTGTTTAACAAAAGTACTAGGTGGAGGGGGAGCCAGGCCATTTATGATGTTGAATAGAAGAAATGCTTTCTGAGGATGTAAAAGTGATGATGGCTATTGGGCTTTATATCAAGCACTTTGTACAGCAAGCTTGGACCCAACTAGTCAAGCAGTATGTTAAGTGGGGGAGTATCATAGCATTGAAGTACAGTTTTGCTACCTTTGTAGTCAAACAATTTCGTATGAATCGGAAATTAGCTAGGTTGAACTTGGTTATTTTAGTTACCTTTTTCACCTGCTTTTTAAAAGAGAGGTTGGAATCAAGTATGATGCCAAGGTACTTAAAATGGGATACCACCTGGAGCTTCTCCCCTGACATCAGTTGCCCTCTTTGTGAAGAACATGCAGACAGTTTTTTTCACATTGAGATGCAAACATGAGTCACTGAGCCACTTTGTAACCTGGACCATTACAGTAGTGAGTTCTTGTGCAGCTTGTTGTTCGCTCTTTGCATGCACATATATCACTGTATCATCTGCATACATTTTAACTTCAGACCCAGTACAGACAGAAGGCAGATCATTAATGTACAGGCTGAACAGGAGGGGCCCCAGTATTGACCCTTGTGGCACGCCCACATCATAGCTGAGAGTGTGCGAGAGCTCATTGCTCACACTGGGTTCAGCCTTCAAGGTATGATTTCATCCATCTCAAGGCATCGGGGGAAAAGTTTAACTTGGACAGTTTTGTGACGTCAACCTCATGGTTAACATTATCAAAAGCTTTCCTTAGGTCTAGAAATACAGCCCCAACAACGCCCCCTTTGTCCATCTTGGACACAATTTCCAGAAGAAAGCAGTTGGCTGTTTCTGTGGAGTGTTTTGCTCTGAAGCGAAACTGCATGGAGTGTAATGTGAAGGGGCTGTTGTTGAGGTGGGCAATCAGTTGCTCTGATACACACTTTTCACCAACCTTCGACACCACAGGTAGTATACTAATGGGCCTGTAGTTACTCACGTCAGCAGGGTCACCTGATTGAAAGATGGCCGTTATTATGGCCGACTTCCAGACCCTTGGAAACACCCCCTGACCAATAGATGTGTTGGTGACCTTAATAATGGGGCCAATGAGTGACTCTTTGTAGTTTTTAAGAAAGCTAGAGTCCAGCCCAAACACATCGTTGGCTTTAGAGTTCTTCAATGAGATAATCACCGTGTTCACCTCTGACTCAGAAACCTTCCTTACGATGAAGACAGGTTGAGTGTCATCACTAGCACTGAGCCCAAAAAAACAGTGGAGTGGTTCTGTGTCAGTACCTTGACAGAGTCAACAAAGTAGGAATTGAAGGCTGTTGGTATTTCGACTGCATCCTGTGTTAGACCATCATTCACATTGATTTCTAGTCTTTTTGCAGTGTTACTATGGTCTTTCCCTGTTAACTTTTTTAGATTCTCCCAGATCAATTTAGAATTTCCCTTTGCTTCACCAATTATGTTGATAAAAAAGTTTTCCTTGGCCTGTCTGATTTCTTTCATCACCTTATTTCTCAACATGGTGAACATACGTCTGTCATGCTCTAATTTGGACTTTAGGGCTGTTTTTAGTGCATGATCTCGTTCTTTCGTCAGTTTCCAGATTTCTCCATTTAGCCAAGGAAGAGTGCTTTTTTGGCCAGGTTTGGATTTGATTTTCTTTAGGAAGCCATTTATTGTAGTCTGGATTGTGGATAGAAAAACCTGACTGTCAGCTTCCACATCTGTATAGGACAAGAGATCATTCCAGTTAATTCCCTTAATTGCGTTTCAAAATAATTTAATTTACTCTTAGGTATTCTGAGCTGATCAGGCTTTCTAACAGTAGAGAGGTTAAACCTGTTCTTGGAAAGTTTTCTGGCTATAAGTGTCAGATTATGATCAGACAGCCCAGTAACTATATTGAATGATTTAGTCACTCTCTCTGGTTTACTACTGAACGCCAGATTAATCTGTGTTTTAGAACAAGTCACCCTGGTTGGGCCTTTAACTAGCTGTGTAAGGTCAAAGGTATTAGTGATCCGTTTGAGGGTTTTCCTACAAGACTTGTCTTCATAATTATTGTTAAAATCGCCCATTAAGATGACCTCTTTCCCAAAATCACATTCCCTAAGCCTGTTATTAAATTGATCAAAGAACACACTTTTGGTGGAAGGTGGTCTATACATTCCAAAAAGGGTAAAATACATTTGGGGAGACAGTGTAACGTTTAGGCCAATACATTTGTTTACATCGGATATCATCAGACCCCATCATCTTCCTTCAAACTTGTCTCTCCTGAAAACATTGTAGCCAGGCAGAGGAAGTCAAGGTTGGAGTCAGTGAGATGTTGAATTTGATCACTTTTTGGAATGACACTGCGAATGTTCAAATGCCCCCCTAGTAGTCCCTTGGGCTTAGCTGGTGGGTCCCAGATGACTTGAGAGTGACTGACACATTGAAAAAAGTTATCTGACGGCTGGGTTTAGGCCGTTTTGTTTCGTTTTGATTAGGGGCAGTTCGGTAGTGCAATTAGCTATCCCTTCCGCTTGCACTGGATGCGGGGAACTAATTTTAAAAACTTGCGTGATAGAAGCAGAGTCCGGGATCGCGTATAGCGACTTGGATATGTTTGGAGAGTCAAATGTAATCTTGGAGCCGGGTGACTCGAGAGAAATCATGGGACCATAGCACTCACCCACCTCCGCAGCGGTGATGATGATCAGAGGACGCGGCCATCCACTGCTCCCCACTCCCGTGAGAATCGCTGGCTCTGTGATGTTAGTCCCAGGGTTGAGTTGCACATCCCCGGAGAGCAGGAGGGTTGTGAAGAGGTAGTTTAGCAGTTTCCGTTAGATGTTGGACTTGTGTTTGTTACTCCTAAGCGATTCAGTCGAATAGGGAGTGAGGTAGACTTGGCCATTATTCAGAACATTATGGTATGCTGTGTACTGTCTGCTCCAGTGGAACGGTGAACCAATGTGTTTGTCTGGGGTGTTGGCATTCCTCGACATTAGATTGATTGTGTCATCCCAGCAAAGGGATGACACACTGAGATTATCAGTAGAGCAGCTACATAACTGACAATCGAGGCAATGTACTGGAGATAAAACGCATAATTGTGCTTTAAATCTTTGCATGAGTTACTTAGCTGGGGTCAGCGTACACCTGATGTTTTAAATAAAATAACAGCATCTGCAGGAGAAGCCGCGCCTTCTTCTTCTTCTTCTTCTGTGGGTTTTATGGCGGACTACATCCAAAAGTCTTCCTCCTTTTAGTTCTCCATATCTCCCTTCTCGGGCTCTAGGACCTGATAGAGTGATACGGCTTTTGCCAATATTCCATGTAACAAAAGAAAATCCATACATAATAGGGAAACTAACTGAATCCACCCAAATAAAATAGTACATTGACAAAACAAACTCACATTTCTTCATTCTTTTAAATCTCCTTATCTCCCTTCTCAGTCTCTAGGGCCTGAGATGGTGGTACGGCTTTTGACAATATTCCATGTAACTCTTTTGCTGAGAAATCTTTCAGCCCCAGGAACGGTTCCGCCGCAACCACAATGATTTCTATCTTCCTAGATCTTTTCTCCACCTTGGCAGTGCCATTAATCACCATTGCGATAAAGGCCACAAAGTCCACCTTTTTAACCTTTAAAATGTCAGGATCATCTTGGTGAAAGGCAACCCCTGCAGCTTGCATTGAAGGCCTATACACCACCATGGACTCTTCAGGAGCACCATTCAAATGCTCTGACTTTGTAGTTTATATACCCCAACTGCACTTCAGTAGGGAGAGACTCCATATTAAAAAAAAAGAACAGATAAACTCTTCACTTTTTCATCATACACCACTCGATTCATCCGACGTGCATCAATCACTCAAGGAATATTTTTCATCTATTTAACATCGACTTCCCACGAGACGCCAGATATTACCCCCTTGAGGGGTGCCCTGTTCCAAAGAGACACACGACACGTTAAACCCGCCTCTCGTGATCCTCACATCCTTCACTTTACCCATCACTCTCTCCACCAGTTTGGATAGCTCAAATGGAATCTTCAAGATTGGTATTTCAATAAGCTGCTCCACATTAACAAACCTTCCTCCTACAAGATATAAAGGGACATTCTCATCACTGTACACTACTTTTCTCCTTTTTCCATTCTTTTAAACAATACTCCAATCCTCTTTGATTCTACCGCCATTGGATTCACAATCCACTTCATCATCCGCCTCCGCCATCTTTTCGAATCTATCGTCCAAAATTATACGGCAAGACCTGCCGCACCACCCTCCCTTCGGTCTGCCATCGTTGACACTCCCAGGTCCCCGGAAATACTTTTTATAAAGATACCTTTTTTTTTTAAAAATGGGCCTCACAATGGACCTCAGGATCTCGTTGCGGTATTTCTGTGCATTCAAATTGCCAATCGATAAAATTGCTAGCTGATAACTTTACCCAATACACTGCTGAGATGACTTGTAATATAGTTGGCTTCTGCAATTTTTCATGGTCGCTCAGGAGACTGATGTACTTGTAAAACATAATCTGTGAAACATACATAGTGTAACTAATGTTATTTCTAGTCAGCGGGACAGTCTATTCATCATGGAAATCTAAAATGATCTGTGTTGGAAATCACTGGGCTTGTTAGACAATGCAGCAGACAGTGCAGGCGACTGCCGACTAGCTGATCTACAGAGAACCTTGCATCATAAATAACTACTCATTATTATTTGTTGATCAGTCAGTCATTCACAATTTACCAATGATACATTGTGATTTTGATCCTCTCGAACACGGCCACTGTAGCGAGTAACTACCATTTTATGTGGGGGCTCATGGGGAAAGGAGTTGCCCCTAGTTCAGCTAAGGGGCAGACCCGCTAACGCCATTACGTTGGATAGTCCCTACATTGTATAAAATAGATATGATGCTTCAAAAGATCCCTGGAAATGTTCATCTTCACAGTTTTTTTACCATTCATTGTGTTTATCTCTCAATAATGTATTGTTTATATAGGTTGTTATTGAAACTGTCACAGGGACAGTCATTATCTTGAAGTCAAACCACTCGATCCCACGTTCTTGTAATCTTTGTGCAGTGACAGTATTGTAGTGTATAAGGTTTATCCATTGGCACGTTTATTGCTAGTTGAAAGCGTTACCCAATACCCCACCGAGATGACATGGAATTTGGAGTGTTTTAATTTTATCTAAGGAGTATTATCTACTTCTAAAAACGAATGCTTGAACAGGAACTATCGGAACTCATGCTTTCTTTACAGACTGCGTAAGCCAGTCACTTTTTCATAGCATTATAAAATCTGCTTTAGAAGTTGCATTGGTACATTGTGTCAAAATGGATCTGACGCTTCAAAAGTTCCATGGAATTTAAAGTCATCCCGGCTTTTTACCATTCATTGTGTGTATGCAAAGTGATGGTGTCATACCTTATAATGACCAGTATATGCCACTGTCCACCAAAATACATTGGTTATATAGTGACGTTCAGCAACCAGGTGAGGGCAGCATTGTATTGTATGAGAATGTATTGAAACATCAGAAGAATAATAGATAATCAACGAGGGGGCTATGCGTTCTATGGAAAATATCAACGACGTGGAAGGTGTCTTCTACGAAGCGCTAGCTTTCCAAAGCAGCTCAAACATAGAACATGTTAGAATGAACTATAGCCATTGGATTCTACCTTGCTGATATACCGTGCGTTATAGTGAAATTATGTACTCTCTAGAATGCTCTTCAAGCCAATCAGAAACGATTATTCAACAACGCCATGGTATAAATAAGGGATCATCAACGAGGGGGCTATGCGTTCTATGCAAAATAATGAACGACGTGGAAGATGTGTTCCACTACCTACTAGCAGAGTGGAACTAACCGTCCATGTCTTGCTATTATGAAAATCGAATTCGACAGTGCCAATAATGTTTTCAAGTCGACTTTTGCTTTCCAAAGCAGCTCAAACATAGAACATGTAAGAATGAACTATAGCCATTGAATTCTACCATGCTCATATTGTATACCGTGGGTTATAGGAAATTATAAACTGGGTGGTTCGAGCACTGAATGCTGATTGGCTGACAGTCGTGTTATATCAGACCGTATACCACGGGTATGACAAAACATGTATCTTTACTCTTCTAATTATGTTGGTAACCAGTTTATAATAGCAATAAGGCACCTCAGGGGTTTGTGGTATATGACTAATAGACCACGGCTAAGGGCTGTATCCAGGCACTTCGCAATGCTTCATATACCACACCCCCTCGGGCCTTATTGCTTAATTATAAACTGGGTGGTTCGAGCCCTGAATGCTGATTGGCTGACAGCTATGGCATATCAGACCGTATACCATGGGTATGATAAAACATTTATTTTTACTTCTCTAATTACGTTGGTAACCAGTTTATAATAGCAATAAGGCACCTCAGGGGGTTTGTGATATATGGCCAATATACCACGGCTAAGGGCTGTGTCCAGCACTCTGCGTTGCGTTGTGCGTAAGAACAGCCCTTAGCTGTGGTATATCGGCCATTTACCACACCTCCTCGGGACTTATTGCTTAAATAATGCACGCTCTAGAATGCCCTTCAAACCAATCAGAAACAAGTATTCAACAATGCCATTGTATAAAATAATATAATAGTAATATATACCAGTTATCAAGACACTTTCATCCAAAGTGACTTAGAGTAGTACCATGCATGCATGTATTCTATTTCTACAAGTATTACACCTTTATTCAGAATAGTTGAGCATTGTTATTGATTGCTTCATCTTTATAGAATTTATGAATGATATGTTTGGGAACAGTGACATTAGTAGAAGTGTGCTTAGTGCCCCTCGGTGCCAATCAGTAGGGTGGTCTGAGAGAGGAGCCCTGATTCTAGTGGGCTGTGATTATTAGGAATGGCTTCCTTCAGGGGTGGGCACTAAGCCTTCAGGGGTGGGCACTTCTTCACTATGACAATAGGAAGCAATCAGGCACCAAATTAAATGAGTGCGCACATTTACGATGCAAGTGCAACCCTTTAAAACGGCTCATTACATTTGTAGGCTATTTGGCTGCAGAACGTATTGATAATGCAGTATAACCTGGCAGATCTGTGATTGCCAACATCAGTGGGGTTTGAGATATACACAGGAAGGAATGGATTTACCTTCAGTCAGGGTCAGGCCATTCCTAATGGTTGGAGAAATCAGGACATGGATCGCTACCCTATATATTCACTATATTTACCCTCGTATTTAACCAACTCATCCTCTTGCATTTCCATACAGAGTATGTATCTATGCAGCCAATGACCATTTATCAATCTTCACTGAGATTATTTAATTAATAATAGTAATTATTTGGTGGGTGCTTACATTTTCCTATTTCACATGTGTTAATTGAAAAAGTGTTTTTTGCATATCCCACTCTCTCTCTGAGACACCCTCAGAGAGTGGGGTCACGGCCAAGATCTGCCATTATCAACGGCAACCCTGGAACAATTAGGGTTAAGTGCCTTGCTCAAGGGTACATCTACATATGTTTCACCTTGTTGGCTCAGGGATTCAAACTAGTGACCTTTCAGTTACCGGCCCAATGCTCTAACCGCTAGGCTACCTGCCGCCCCAATTTTACAGGGGTTAATGTTGTCATTGTGTTCCAACTGACCTCCATGTGACCCAGTAGGATGTGACATAGGTCTTGTCCCTTCCCAGCATCTGACAATGCAATTACATCTCTCTGACATTACTCTGACCAAACAGACAGCAGATGTAGAGGCTGCATGCTCCATAAAAAATAGATAGGCACCAGGACTAGTTTCTAGGTAACCATTTGACACTGTCGACAATTGCTATGGTAACCAATGTATCCTCCTCTCTCAGTTCTTTGAGGAAATGTGCAAGAATATTCTCTGTGTGTGAATAGTGTTTAAATTACTTTACCACTCCCTAAGTCAGGGTTTGACAGTTGTGAAGACCCAGCCACTACATTCCTAGTAGCTTTTCAAAAAAAATTCCTCTCCCAATCAAAGGATCAGATAATTAATCTAGTACTGAAAGCATAAGCTACAGCTAGATAACACTGTAGTGCATACAATGTGGTGAGTAGTTGACTCAAAGAAAGAGAAAAACAATAGTTGAAAACTTTTGTACAGATTAACTTCATCAAAAATGAAGGAGAAGGAAGAGAGAGAGAGAGAGAGAGCTAGCTATATTTTGTAGTATTTTTTTTCACTATCACTTTCACTTAGCTAGCGAATGCAGCTAGCTAGTTTAGCTTACTCAAACACCTGGCTCAAACAGAGAGGGAAGCTATGTTAGCTAGCTGGCTATGGCTATCCAACACTGGAGCTCTTCCAAGTCAAGGTAAGCTTTTGGTTTTATAAATGAATTGCCACCGGGGCCTGCCGGTGTAACTGTTAAACTGTGTTCTGACTGTACACTGTACTGCATGATTGAAGTGGGTTTACTAATGCGCTAGTTCTAGAAGCTATGTTGACTTTGACGTTAGTTAATATGGTGACAAGATGTAGGCTGTGTGTAGTGGTTATGATATGAAGGTTTGGCCTGGAAAGTTTTTTTTGCCTGTTCTCAGACAGCTGATGTGTTGTGCGCTGAAGTCCACAAGCGAAGGGAAAAGGTGAGAGGATGAGAGCGCGTAGATGCAAGAAAGAATTAGAGCTACAACGATCAAAGTGATCATGCTGTTTGTATGTGGCTGCTATGAAAGTGAACTGTGTTTGCTTGTGATCAGGGGTGTATTCATTCCGCTGATTCTGTTGAAAAACATTCTTAAACGGAAGCAAACGGAACGAAACGGGGATAAACATACCTGAATCTGTCCAGGAGAAACTCTAGTTTGCAACTGTTGGACTAATGATTACACCCTCGATCAGCTAGATGCAGGCAAGAGTGTGGAAGGCGGTATTGAATGTGTCGCTGTCTGTCACCTTGATTACTCAAATTACTCTCGACCTGTGCACATACGTTGTAAACTTTCATTCATAGGCTAGGTTGTAGCAACCTCATGATGGGTATAGGGAAAATCTGAGTATCATGTAGTATCCTAAACCTATCGATGTTACATTGAGCTGGGTGAATGGAGTATGAATGACAGTCATCCAATATGCTGTAATAAACGGCACCGACCGCCACTGATGTGTAGTCTATGTGAAGTATTTAGGTGCTTGGTATTATCCCTGCAGAATAGATGTACAGTAAGCACTCCAAGATTATGTGGATGTGTAGGCTATGTGAAGTATTTAGGTGCTTGGTATTATTGTCACGGAATCAGCCGAGGCTGCTCCTCCTCCTTGCTCGGGCAGGCTTCGGCGTTCGTCGTCCCCGGAGTACTAGCTGCCACCGATCTATGTTTCGGTGTTTGACTTGTTTTGTCCTGATTGTGTACACCTGTTCCCCATTATGTTGTATTTTATTCCCTATTTAACTCTCTGTCGTTCATTGTGTGTTGTGTGTTATTGTATTCGTCATCGGCAGTGTTCGTGTGCCGGTTGTTGATTCCTCCTTATGTGGAGATTGTTTTCTACTCTGGTTACTTTCGAGTAAAGTACGTTTCCAGTAAGCTCTGTGTCCTGCGTTTGACTTCGCCTGCCGCATTTCACCGTCGCATTCTGACAATTATCCCTGCAGAATAGATGTACAGTAAGCACTCCAAGATTCTGTGGATGATATTGCCTAGCCATGTATTTTACAATAGATCTATCCTCTACTCTTCTACATAACATATGAAAATAGTGATCTAAAATCTAAATGAACCTAATTAGAACATTTTACAATAGATCTATCCTCTACTCTTCTACATAACATATGAGAATAGTGATCTAAAATCTAAATGAACCTAATTAGAACATTTTACAATAGATATATCCTCTACTCTTCTACATAACATATGAGAATAGTGATCTAAAATCTAAATGAACCTAATTAGAACATTTTGCAATAGATATATCTGTTATGATTTACCAGTATTAGAACCCAAATGCAGACAAGTACACCAAGCCAGAGAAGGTTTAACAGGTTTATTTAAAATGTTCAATAGTCCAGGTTTCCAATAATAGGGGAAGAGCAAGTCCAGGTTACAGGGAGGGTAACAGATCCAGGTCAGGGCAGGTGTGGTACCGTAATGTCCTAGTGTCCGTGGTGAGTCCAAAAGAGAGGTCCGGTAGTGGAGAGCAGGATGGTGGTGGCAGGAGTGAAGCGGAGGCAGGAGTCAGGTTCCAAATATCTGTGGCACAGGAGAAAAAGTAAATAGAACAGGCCAAAACACAAAGAGCAAAAATAAACAGGTTGAGTCGGCAGCGAGACTAACATGGTCATCTTGACTATGATCTGACGATGAGTGGTAAGTTTGACCGGGTCTTAAAGGCTGAGGTGATTATGGTGAATGAGCTGCAGCTGGAACCCTGACTCCCGCACACCAGACTTCACTCCTGCAATCAAGGACAGACAGAGGGGAGGGAGAGAGCAGAGAGAGAGCTACCTAGCAGCAGTAGGCCTAACAGTACCCCCCCTCTACGGACGCCACCTGGCGGCCGACGGGGTTTATCGGGATGTAACCTATGAAACTCTCGGACCAGAGCAGGATCCACAATGAAGCTCCTGGGCACCCAGGAACGTTCCTCAGGACCATAACCCTCCCAATCCACCAGGTACTGGAAACCACGACCCCGGCGGCGAACATCCAGAAGTCGCCGGACAGTGTAGACCGGACCCCCACCCACGATCCTGGGCGGAGGAGGGGGACGAGAGGGCGGGCACAGAGGGCTAACCGACACAGGCTTAATCTGGGAAACATGAAAGGTGGAATGAACCCATAGGGAGGCAGGAAGCTGTAGCTTAACCGCGCAGGGGTTAACAATAGACAGTATCTTGAACGGTCCTATAAAACGAGGCGCCATCTTCTTAGACTCCACCTTCAATGGAAGGTCCCGTGACTTCAGCCATACCTCTTGACCAGGAGAGTAACCGGGAGCCTGGGACCGGTGACGGTTGGCTTGCCTCTGCATGTACGCCGAAGCTCGGGACAGAGCTACCCTGGCCTTCCTCCAGACCTTGAAGCAGCGGCGCATGTGGGACTGCACCGAGGGTACCGCCAGTTCCCTCTCTTGAGAAGGGAACAGGGGAGGTTGATAACCCAGAGCACACAGAAAAGGAGACAAACCAGAGGAAGCGTTAGTCAAGGTGTTATGAGCATATTCCACCCAGGGGAGCATGGAGCTCCATGACCCAGGGTTAGACCCTGTGACACAGCGAAGAGCGGTCTCCATCTCCTGGTTCGCTCTCTCGGCTTGCCCGTTGGTCTGGGGGTGATATCCAGAGGACAGGCTGGATGTAATGCCCAAAGCTTTACAGAAAGCTTTCCACACCTGGGAGACAAACTGGGGACCCCTGTCAGAGACAATATCCGTGGGTAGACCATGAGAGCGGAACACATGTTCAACCAAAATATCAGCCGTCTCTCTGGCAGTGGCCAGTTTAGGTAGGGCCAAAAAATGAGCGAACTTAGAAAAACGATCAATCACCGTAAGAATTACAGTCTTTCCAGACGAGGGGGGAAGTCCAGTGACAAAATCCATAGCGATATGCGACCAGGGCCGGCTGGGTATAGGTAGAGGTCGTAGATGACCAGCGCTGGCCTGGGTGGAGTTCTTACTTCGTGCACATACCGTACAAGCAGCAATGAAGGCTCGAGTGTCCGCCTCCATCGTGGCCCACCAGAACTTCCGTCGCACAAAGTCAAGGGTCCGCGAAACTCCAGGGTGACAGGTAAGGGGAGACGAGTGAGCCCACTGAAGTACCTGGGAGCGAGCAGACTCAGGGACAAACATCCGGTTAGGAGGACCCCTCCCAGGGTCAGCTTGATGATGTTGAGCCTGTCTAACAATCCCCTCGATGTCACATGTGACGACCGCAATACTGCAGGTAGGAGGCAAAATGGGTTCAGGGTTACTACCAGTATCAACAGCCGAATGAACACGAGACAGGGCGTCAGGCTTGACGTTGCGTGACCCAGGACGGTAAGACAGAGAAAAATTGAATCTCCCAAAAAATAGTGCCCACCTGGCTTGACGGGGGTTGAGCTGCTTCGCTGACTGGAGGTAAGCCAGATTCTTATGATCCGTCCAAACGATGAAGGGTTGTTCCGCCCCTCCAACCAATGTCGCCACTCCTCGAGAGCCAGCTTAACGGCGAGCAGTTCACGATTGCCAACATCATAATTCCTCTCTGCCTGAGAAAGTTTCCTTGAGAGAAAAGCACAGGGATGCAGTTTGTTATCTTCAGGAGAACGCTGTGACAACACCGCACCTACCCCAGTGTCGGATGCATCCACCTCCACGACAAACTGGCGGTCGGGGTCCGGCTGCATCAGAATGGGAGCCGAGGCGAAGCGATGTTTCAGTTCTTCGAACGCTGATTCGGCCCCTTCATTCCAAGCGAACGGCCGTGAGATGGAGGTGAGAGCGGTGAGTGGCGCCGCAATGCGGCTGTAGTCCTTGATGAACCTCCTATAGAAGTTCGCAAACCCCAGAAATCGTTGAAGTTGTTTGCGGGTAGAGGGGGCTGGCCAGTCCGTGACAGCAGAGATCTTAGCTGGGTCCATCCGCAACTCCCCTGAGCGATGATGTAACCCAAAAAAGAGGTCTCAGACACATGAAATTCACATTTCTCCATCTTCACAAACAGTTTGTTCTCCAACAACCTTTGCAACACCTGGCGCACATGCAGTTCATGTTCCTGGGAGGACTCTGAGAAAATCAAGATATCATCCAGATAGACAAAAACAAACCGATTCAACATGTCCCGAAGGACATCATTGACTAGTGCCTGAAAAACAGCAGGGGCATTAGACAACCCAAAAGGCATAACCAGATACTCAAAATGTCCCAAGGGTGTGTTGAAGGCAGTCTTCCATTCATCACCTTTACGAATGCGCACCAGGTGATACGCATTTCGTAGATCCAGTTTCGTAAAGATGGTAGCACCATGAAGGAGGGGAAAAGCAGAATTAATCAAAGGCAGAGAATACTTGTTCTTAATGGTGATGTTGTTAAGTCCACGGTAATCAATACAGGGTCTGAGGGTCTTATCCTTCTTAGCAACAAAAAAGAATCCCGCTCCTACAGGTGACGAGGAAGGACGCATAATACCTGCCGCCAAGGAGTCCCGTATGTAGTTCTCCATAGCCTCCGTCTCCGGCCGGGAGAGATTGTACAGGCGACTGCTGGGGGAGCGGGGCTCCTGGCTGGAGGTCAATGGCACAGTCGTAAGGCCGGTGAGGAGGAAGAGAAGTAGCTCTGTGTTTGCAGAAAACGGATGCCAGGTCATGATACACGTCAGGAACATTAGAAAGATCCATGGACTCCAGTGGAGGTCGAGGCACAGTACTGGCAGGAGTCAGAGCAGAACACAAACAATTCACATGACAAAATGTGCTCCATGAAACAATTCTACCTGTCACCCAATCAATGTGTGGATTGTGTCTTATGAGCCAGGGGATACCAAGGACCAGAGGGGTCTGTGGGCAGTCGATAATATGGAATTGAATGTTCTCCTGATGATTTCCCGACACTCTAAGACAAACAGGGATTTCCCGACACTCTAAGACAAACAGGAACAGTCTGATGGGTAATATGGGTCAACAATTGTCCATTCAGACCCTTAGCCTGCAGCGGACAGTCCATAGGAACAGTCTCCAAATCCATTTGTTGAGCCCACTCTCTATCCAAAAAGCTTTCGTCTGCACCAGAGTCAATCAGCGCACTAACAGAGAGATTCTGGAACTGCCACTGGAGGGATGCCTGGAGCAGAATGCGGGGAGAAGAGGAAGAATCCGCTGCTCGGCTCACCAAAACTTCTCCCATTAATGATGAGCCGGCCCTTTTTCCCGGACGAACTGGGCAGGAAGGAACGAAATGACCAGCTTCTCCACAATACAGGCAGACCCGAGCCTGAATGCGACGTGCACGCTCCTCTGAGGACAACCGTACCCGACCCACCTCCATGGCTTCGGGTTCAGTGCTCCTCGTATCGACTCGGGAAGACACGGCTTTCTCCGTAGGGAAGATGCGGGGAGGAGTTTGTTGATGACAGACAGGTTGCTTGGAACTAACACTCCTCTCCCGGCGGCGCTCCCGAATCCGATTATCCAACCTGATGGTGAGTGAAATAAGATTATCCAGCGTAGGCGATTCATCATATGACACCAATTCATCTTTTAAAGTCTCAGACAAAGCATTGATGAACACTCCTTGTAATGCCTCGTCATTCCAACCACTCACTGCTGCTAAAGTCCGAAACTCCACTGCCATCTCCGCCACACTGCGAGCCCCCTGCCGAAGAGAAAACAACCGTTTCGCAGCCTCCTTGCCTCGTACGGGGTGGTCAAAAACCTTCCTCATCTCAGTGGTGAAGGCAACGTAAGCGTTGCAAATGTCTGACTGACTCTCCCAGACCGCGGATCCCCAGGCACGAGCGGAACCGCTAGTAGAGTTGATAAGGTAGGCAATACGGGCTCTTTCTGAGGCGTAGGTGAGGGGCTGTTGTTCAAACACTAACGAGCATTGAGTCAAAAAAATCGCCACAGGTTCCCATGTTCCCGTCATAGCGCTCTGGAGCAGGAACAAAAGGCTCTCTGATCTGGGCTGAAGGGGTAGTAAGGGCAGACACTTGATTGGTGAGTAATTGAACCTGATTAAGCAGCACCTGACTGTCCTCAGCAATCGTCTTAAACAGGGTATCATGTTGGCCAAGTAAAATGCCCTGATTGGCTATGGCAGTCCAAATTTGAGTGCACTCTGGGGTGGTATCCACGCTACTGTCTGCTGGGTTCATGATGGTCAGATCATACTGTTATGATTTACCAGTATTAGAACCCAAATGCAGACAAGTACACCAAGCCAGAGAAGGTTTAACAGGTTTATTTAAAATGTTCAATAGTCCAGGTTTCCAATAATAGGGGAAGAGCAAGTCCAGGTTACAGGGAGGGTAACAGATCCAGGTCAGGGCAGGTGTGGTACCGTAATGTCCTAGTGTCCGTGGTGAGTCCAAAAGAGAGGTCCGGTAGTGGAGAGCAGGATGGTGGTGGCAGGAGTGAAGCGGAGGCAGGAGTCAGGTTCCAAATATCTGTGGCACAGGAGAAAAAGTAAATAGAACAGGCCAAAACACAAAGAGCAAAAATAAACAGGTTGAGTCGGCAGCGAGACTAACATGGTCATCTTGACTATGATCTGACGATGAGTGGTAAGTTTGACCGGGTCTTAAAGGCTGAGGTGATTATGGTGAATGAGCTGCAGCTGGAACCCTGACTCCCGCACACCAGACTTCACTCCTGCAATCAAGGACAGACAGAGGGGAGGGAGAGAGCAGAGAGAGAGCTACCTAGCAGCAGTAGGCCTAACAATATCCTCTACTCTTCTACATAACATATGAGAATAGTGATCTAAAATCTAAATAAACCTAATTAGAACATTTTACAAAATGAGAGCAAACAGTCATCTTTATTCTAGTGATATGCTCAACATCTATAAAGCACACATACAATAACAACCACATTAAAATAGTCTGAAAATCAGGTACATCATCAAAGAGAAGCACACAGCACACTTCACTTATGAAGAACAGCAGGTGCAATTCTGAATATACACTTTGTGTGTCCAATTATGGATAAATCTCACCTTTTCAGATCTGAGTCATCATCTCCAACAGGTGACCAGAAATTACCCCATTATTTACACACTGTTATACCTGAGTATTATTTAAGATCACAGGAATCAACTTCAAAATCTCACAAGCAGCGTGTTAATGATTCAGCGCCACCAATTAAGCATCCCCTGAACTCTTTTAGTATTGTCTTCCTCTTAATCACTTCACAGCGCAGGAGGGGTCGCCCCCAATTAACTGGCTCATGTTACTCTTTGTCACCCCACCGCACCATTATTATATTTAATCGTTAATAACCTCACAGACCCCCAGGGAAAGATGATTGTGTGTGTCTGTGTGTGTGCGTGTGCATGTTGGTAAGGGGCTGAAGGACATTCATTCATATCAGTGGATTATAAAAGATCTCTCAATCATCCTATTTCACTCACATAGAGCTGGAGCTGACAGTCCAGACCTCATAGTAGGAAGCTGTTCATCACATGCCATTTTGAGCGCTCTTCAGCCATCTCATTTTGAGCGCTCTTCATTTTGAGCGCTCTTCAGCCATCTCATTTTGAACCCTCTTCAGCCATCTCATTTTGAGCGCTCTTCAGCCATCTCATTTTGAGCGCTCTTCATTTTGAGCGCTCTTCAGCCATCTCATTTTGAACCCTCTTCAGCCATCTCATTTTGAGCGCTCTTCAGCCATCTCATTTTGAGCCCTCTTCAGCCATCTCATTTTGAGCGCTCTTCAGCCATCTCATTTTGAGCCCTCTTCAGCCATCTCATTTTGAGCGCTCTTCAGCCATCTCATTTTGAGCCCTCTTCAGCCATCTCATTTTGAGCGCTCTTCAGCCATCTCATTTTGAGCCCTCTTCAGCCACCTCATTTTGAGCGCTCTTCAACCATCTCATTTTGAGCGCTCTTCAGCCATCTCATTTTGAGCGCTCTTCAGCCATCTCATTTTGAGCACTGAGGCTTTTTTTGAAAAGCATTTGAAGTCAGTGAAGATGTCCATGGACAGGGTCGGGTTCAGGTGTGTGTATGCATATTCATTTGTGGATGTTAGATGTGTTTGTGTGACTGCACGTTTGCAGCAACTTGTGTGTGTGTGTGTGTGTGTGTGTGTGTGTGTGTGTGTGTGTGTGTGTGTGTGTGTGTGTGTGTGTGTGTGTGTGTATCGCGCGAGCGTGCACGCCTATGTGTCTGTGGACTGCACGTGTGTGTGTGCGTCTTTATTGACTGGCAGAGAAAAGGAAACCCCAGGTCATGCTCGTTCCTATGAGACTAATGGAAGCAGTCAGTCAGGGCCCCAGTAGCCCCCCTCAGGCGGTTTTAAGAATCCAGGATACAATTATTTTTTAAGCAGGTCTTTGGGATATTTCTAGACCCATGGCCTTTAATAATAAGCCCCGTCATTGAATGAAAATCCCCCAGTGTATGCAGACAGAATAAAAGCTTGTTATTCACTGAGACCAGACCACTCAAAAGCTCCAACCTCCAAAATGAAAACTGGCTTCTCAAAGCTACAGTGTACTGTAGGCACACACACTCACAAAAACCCTATTATCCCCAGAGAAATGCTTCTTGCAAATCCCATTATGACAGAACATGAAAGGTCCAGGCTCTGGTCAAGGCACTCAATTCTTAGGAAGTACATACAATTTCCTCTTCTGAATAAGCACTTCTAGTGATAATGAGTAGGAAGTGCTGCTCTGATTTGAATTAATTGCATTATAGAATCCCTTGAAAAGGAACAACGGCACTTCAGCAGCAACTACTGGTTTCTAGGATACCTGGTATCACAACATTGTCATGGTGGCTCTAATGAACATAGCCTTCTTTCACAGCAGTTTTACAGTATTTCTTCTGTAGAACATATGCAACAGCTCACGTCTCCACCTTTGTCTATATGTGAATGTGTGTTTGTGCTGGTAATATTGAAGGACTGGTCCTATATTTACCTCCCCAGACCTTTGGCGAGCAAGTCAGTCAGTCAGTGCTAAGCAATAATAAGACATGCTCTGTTCAAGGACCAGCAGGAGGTCCTAACAAGGTATAGCAACTTCAAGGCTGTGACATCAGAAGGTCAGTAGGCAGGACAGAAAGAACTGCACGAGGTCTGACACCAGCATCTTGAAGTCTCTATACCTTGTTAGGATGTCCTGCTGTTCCCTCAAGGACAGTTTGGCAAAGTCTGCTAACAAGGAGAAGTGAGGGAGGAAAGTGTAGGAAGTGATTTTTAGTTCCAGGGTTACTGTATAACATTGGTCTGGCGTGTAGCATACAGCGGGAGAATCCTCTTACCAAGGAACTTTTCAAGCAAAGTTGGTAGTGTCCAAAGATGTGAACATGAGCAAAGACATATATACTGACATTTAGGTTATTGTTCCAATGAAACAAAGCAACCCCCCCCACACACACACACTCCCCTCCATCTTCCCCAGTATGGTGAAATCTGGGAAAACTCAGACTTAGGTAATATAGGCTACATCCCCATCCCCATGTAGGACCCAAATGGTTTCTCCAAATGGTTGTTCTTCACAGGCAGACAGGGGAAATAGCCTCTTTTAGGCTAAGTGGGTGAGTGAATGTATAGCTATTTTAAAAGCAGCTGTTCTTTCAGCTTTTGGGAATGGTCAAGAAATATCCCATGTCATTACATCTCATGAGCTAGCCCATGTTATTATTACATGTCATGAAATGGCTCATGTCATTACATTTCATGAAATAGCCCATGTCAGTACATCTCATGAATTAGCCCATGTAATTTCATTAGTGTGGTAATATGTGATGTCGTCTGTGATGTACTGGTGGTGTATGATGTGTATGGTAAGACTCAAATTCAGACTGTTTCTGCTGTGGTTGAGTTGAGTGATGACAGATGAATGCGTATTCCGAAACCCTTAGAAACTCCTTAGAAACGTAACATGCAATAGAAATGACAGAAAAAGAAACTGCAATCAGATATGACATTTAACGCCTTCTGACAGTGGCTCCTGAGTTGACTGAGCCAGAACAACACAATCTTTAAAAAGCATTATTGTTAGCTAATAGCCTCCACTCTAAAGCGTCAGTGGACATGATTAATCAATAAAGCCACCTGTTGCTGACATTACACACAAATGCTCTCCAGTGAAAAGTTTCTATAGGATCAGTGCTATCGTCAAGGAGATCTATTGACATGCGGTGGGAGAGAAAGAGGGGAAGTCAATAGAGGGCACAGGGGGCTGGGGAATCAAACAGGTCTATAAAAGGCTTTGCCTTGTTACCTTTCCCCTGACCCCCTGAGCTCTGAGATTATTACCCACAGTGCAGGTGTGGGGTGCTGGTTCAAGGTCTCTCTCCAGGTCTGGCGGGTCACACACACACACACACACACACACACACACACACACACACACACACACACACACATGAACAAGACACACATGAACAGGACACACACACACACACAGGGAGAACAGATGGGATATGTAGCGACAGAGTATGGTCAACATCCATAACAAATCCTCTGTCAGACAGGTCCTCACCCCGTCTGCTAAATACCCAGGGCCACTACCCTGGAAAACAGGCTCTTCCATGCACACATCCTGATAGAGAGAGAGCGAGATCAGACATTTTTAGGCAAGTGGTTGTCATATTAGTACAAACGCAGTAGACCATGGTTTCGACCATGGTCGAAAGGTCAGTATTATGTAAATTATTTCACTTAATCTGGAGTGCTTCAAGGCTTTTTCAGAGAGCAATTATATATCAGAAAATGCTATGAAGAAAAGCTCAATCGTAACCGTCCAATTTTGATTACTGAATCATTCACAGATCAAACATACCAACATGAACACAGCTACATCATTAAGACTTGGCTGTTGCTGAACTCTTGTGATTTCTTCTGATTGGGAACAAAGTTAACAGTTAAAGAGATGAGGAACTGCAGAAACATCATCAACACCATCTGTCCTCACTTCTATTTCTATGCTGCTGGGGCTTGGGCACTGATGACGCATTTCTGGACCCATCCACGCTAAAACACTGTTTCTATCTCATATTGTCTCTAGGTGAAAGAAAATAGGTATAAGGAATAGAGATTTTATAGAATTGAACCCTACTTCAAATAGCAGGATAAATACATCCACTATCGTCCTCTACAGTGTTGAACAGTTTCAGGTTGAAATGCAGCTATACAATAGTCTCAATTGGGTTTAGGCTTACATGCTGACCACACCGCTCGCTTCGCGTGCGCGACCATTGCAAAATAAATGTACACATACATGTTATTCAATCATTGCACCCACACTGATCGTGCGCGTCAACGAGCGTCTGCATAGCCAGGTGCTAAAATAGAACTTGGTTCTATTTGTGACGCTTGACGCGCTGTAAGTCCCGCCTCTCCCATCTCCTCATTGGTTTTTAGGAGCATATACCCACGTCGGTGATTGAAAGATGAACTGAGGTCCACACTCCAGTCCAGTTGGTGGTGGTAATGCACCTTAAAGGTGGTTGCCAACCACCATATAAAGTCCAAAGAAGAAGAAGAAGCCTGAAGGAGGAGAGATTTCTAGAAACGAACTCGGTTTACCCTTTTATCTGTGGATTAATTGTCGGAGTAGAGGACCTTGTGCATTTCAGGTAAAATAACAACCCAATGTTTATATCCCAGGACAAATTAGCTAGCAACAGCAAGCTAGCTAGCTAAATTACCATAAATGTTTAATGCTGTTTGACCTGTCCCCAAATTAATATAGTTGGTTCAGTGTTCGTTTTGATATTTCAACCTGCGTGTCCTAATCGCGTCTGGTGTGGATGGACAAAATCAACATGCACGCGAGCGGTCTGGTCAGCATGTTAGCATGTTAGGTGTCTACAAAAATGATGGAAAAAGTAATGACGTTAATTGCACACGTTTTCATTAAATGCTCTCTTAAGCACCTACTCAGGAGAATCCCATTTTCTAAATTAGATCATCTTAATTAATAATAATCAGCTATGATTCCATTCCAAATTAACAACACTCCAAAATGTTTTAATGTATTTATTGATTTATTCACTGTATAGTCATGTTTGGGACATAATTGTACATTTCAAACAATATTGTCCAAGTTGCAGGGAAATTAAAGTCTAGCGATTGAGCTAGCCAGCCTCTGGAAGTGTTTATTGTCACACATGGTAAAATGTTTCTAACATTTCTAGGTACCAAAACAATCAACACATTCAAGTCACTAAGGCTGCGTTTAAACAGGCAGCCCAATTCTGATATTTTTTCCAGTAATTGGTCTTTGAACCAATCACATAAGATCTTTTCACATTCAATCTTTTTCAGAGCTGATCTGATTGGTCAAATTACCAATTTGTGAAACAATTATCAGAATTGGGTTGCCTGTGTAAACGCAGGCTGTTTTTACACAGGCAGACCAATTCTGATCTTTTTTTTTTCACTTATTGGTCTTTGTCCAAAGGGGGAAAGCGTGTGAAGAGCTGTAAGAAAACCAGTAAGTAGATCAGATTATGAAAAGCAATTTATTTAGTCTGGGAAAAGGCTGGTAAGGAATTACACCGCCGTGTGTCTAATCTTGGGTAAGGCAATCCTTTACATACCAAAAAGGAGATCTGTCTGAAATAGGGACAGAGAGCTCCTCTCACAGGAGTGATTCCCCCCCGGTGGCGATGGCTAGACATGCAATAAGTGTGTGTCTGTGTGTGTGCGTGTGTGTGCGTGTGTTTGAGAGAAAATCTGTGTGTGATGCCGCAGAGCTAGAACATAATGTCTAAGCCCAATTAAGGGGCAGATTATTTCAATCGAACAAGAGCAACGACTTGTCCAAAATGAGAACAACTTTAAGGTTCTAAAAATGTCTTCCATTTGAAGAGACGGCAGAGCATGAAATGAGAGCAATGTGAAACATGCTGTTGACAATCCCCCACACAGGTTCTGATGGGTCTCACCTCCACAGAGTAACCACAGGGGTGACTGAAGACTGAGCCATCCTCAGTTGCTCTCCACTGATCCAGAACACCAATCATAGCCTTATCATTTTCCATAGCCATCTCTCTGACTGATCCTAGCTACAGTCTGATCCTTTCCCATCCACTGGAGAGATGCCATGTGTTCTGAGACAACAGCAGGGTCTGTAGTGACTAAGACCTAGACTGGTCTGTGTCTGTCTGCCACAGCCTGCCTGCAGTCTAGCTCCCTGTTCTGGGGATGTCTGCCTGCCATCCAGTCTGACACACAGGGCCCAGAGACCCCAGGCCTGCTTCACAGGGAAGAGGGGTAATGGAAGAAGGCAGCTAGGGATGTTTGGATCAAACTACAAAAAAATAACTGTTGGCCCACTTCTCTGACGTCTGTCTGGAGCTCCAGCATCTGGACTGAAGGGAATGTTTGCAAAACAGATTTTTAGTTTGAATATGGAGTAATAATCACAAAACAGATTTTTAGTTTGAATATGGAGTTATGACTGTGTAAGTAATAATCACAAAACAGATTTTTAGTTTGAATATGGAGTTATGACTGTGTAAGTAATAATCACAAAACATTGAGACACTTTGTCAAAGTAGAGGATTTATTAGCATTAGGCAATTGATTAGATTATATTAGAGTTTATTAGTCACATGCACAGGGCCACAGATGTAATAACATGGTACAGTGAAATTCTTATGCTCTGAGCTCGAACAGTGCAGGTCAAAGTGAAGTGGATGAAACAATAAAAAAATAAAAAATATATATATACATATTTACAACTGTAACAATGATAAATGTCCATTTGGGGGTGGGGGCAGGGTAAATGTCCGTTGGGGGGGAGGGCACAATGTCCATAGGGGGAGCAGCGAGATGGTGGGGGGCGTCCACAAGCTTCTTTGTTTTGCTGATGTTGAGGGAGAGGTTGTTTACCTGGCACCACGCAGTCAGAGTACCTACCTCCTCTCTGTAAGCCATCTCGTCGTTGTTGGTAATCTAATCAGGCCTACTACTGTCATGTCGTCAGCGAACTTGATCATGGAGTGCATTCATGGGTATACAGGGAGTACAGGAGGGGACTGAGGACGCACCTTGTGGGGCCCCCGTGTTGAGGATCAGTGTGGGGGAAGTGATGTTGCCTACCTTCATCACCTGTGGGCGGCCCTTCAGGATGTCCAGGACCCAGTAGCATAGGGAGGAGTTCAGTCCCAGGGCCGTGAGCTTTGTGGTGAGTTTAGAGGGCGCTATGGTATTGAAGGCCGAGCTGTAGTCGATGAACAGAATCCTCACATATGCATTCCTTTTGTCCAGGTGGGTGAGGGCAGTGTGCAGTGCAATGGCGATTGTGTTGTCCGTGGATCTGTTGGGGCGGTAGGTGAATTGGAGAGGGTCGGGGAGGGAGGAGGTGATGTGGTCTTTGACTAGCCTCTCGAAGCGCTACATTATGATGGAGGTGAGTGAGACGGGTCGGTAATCATTCAGTTCAGTTACTTTCCCTTTCTTGGGCATGGAATGATAGTGGACATCTTGAAGCAGAAGGGGCTAACGGCCTGGATGTTTCTTGATATAAAATAGCCATTTAATATTGCTGTTGTGGATGCAGTAGTAGACAGTAGTAGACAGTAGTAGACAGTAGTAGACAGTAGTAGACAGTAGTAGACAGTAGTTGCTAAGAGACCGTGTGGAAGTGTAGATGTCTGCCAGTTTAATTATACAGTCAGAGCGTGATCATTGGTGAATCATTTACACAATCAATGTGTGATGGAGGGAAAGGAGCATCCCCAATGTCACATCCACATATTGTCTTTGTCACAGCCCAAATAAACACTGGGAAGCTGGCTGCAAATGAATGGAGCCACCCCAGGCAGCAGAGCTCAACCACAGACAGATGAGAAGCTGCTGTTGTCGCACTCTCTGTGTGAAATACAAACAAGGATCAAACCAGTTTGGGAAAAGGGAATCCACAAATGGAGAAATTGATAGAAACAACAGGACGGTGCTACAGGAGGTAAATGTAGCTACCCTACTGTACCGCAGACATTGTTGTAACAGTTCATTAGTTATCAAAGTGGAGCAGAGAGCTGTCACAACTCACAGCTCCAGGAATGAACCACTGCTCCATTTTAGAGGAGCATATTTTGAAGTCTGTTTCACTGTGCAAACACTTGTCAGTTAAGCTCTACTAGTTGTCCAGTCCTACCTAGTCTCAGAAACCCCAGACCCTAGGCAACAGCAGTGCCGGAACATTGGTACATTGTGGGAGGCAACTCGTCTGTCTAGAGAGACAAAGTCCTACCTGGTGACTGCAAATTGAGAGATTACATAGGGTACCACTTACAGACCCTTCAGACAAGTGCCCTTTGACTGGTACTTTCAGCCATATGAAACACTCTATTTCAGCTATATGAAACAACATATTCCCTCTCTCCAGCCACCATGTTGGGAGCTAATATATATATGTAACTGCCAAAATAATGGAAACACTTGAGTAATTGAGGGATACAACATACAGTATATTGAAAGCAGGTGCTTTCACACAGGTGTGGTTCCTGAGTTAATTAAGAAATGAACATCCCATCATGCTTAGGGTCATGTATAAAAATGCTGGGTAGGCCATTATTTTGGCTACCATGGCTATGCTCCCATAGGATGGCAATGCCCCAATCCACAGGGCACGAGTGGTCACTGAATGGTTTGATGAGCATGAAAACGATGTAAACCATATGCCGTGGCCGTCTCAGTCACCAGATCTCAACCCAACTGAACACTTATGGGAGATTGCGGAGCGGCGCCTGAAACAGTGTTTTCTACCACCATAAACAAAACACCAAATTATGGAATTTCTCAAGGAAGAATGGTGTCGCATCCAATAGAGTTCCAGACACTTGCAGAATCTTATGCCAAGGTGCTTTGAAGCTGTTCTGGGTCGTGGTGGCCCAACACCCTATTAAGACACTTTATGTTGGT
Source organism: Coregonus clupeaformis (assembly GCF_020615455.1). Lineage (NCBI taxonomy): Eukaryota > Metazoa > Chordata > Actinopteri > Salmoniformes > Salmonidae > Coregonus > Coregonus clupeaformis. The sequence continues at coordinate 29,766,571 of NC_059217.1, read as the reverse complement.
GTTTCCTTTATTTTGGCAGTTACCTGTATTTCTCCAGAGAAAGTGGTATATGATAGGGTCATGCTATCCTGGGGAGTAGGGATATCATTTCTGACCCACTTACAGGCTGAGTGCCCAGGCTGGCCTCTCATATGTCAGGATCTGAGCCATAGCTGAATTATTAATATTTACTAACATTGGTGTGTGTGCACTGCAGACAGTGTTTTAATACTATCTCATTGTAGTTTACTTGGGTCTGTCAGTGGGGTGCTTGGGTTTTCATAACACAGTATAATTGGCTGAATGCCTCACAGTCTGAGAGAACACACACACACACACACACACACACACACACAAAGAAGAGGAACTCAGTTACACTGATCCACACAGTGGTCTGTGCGTCTGTCCTACATTGTGCATTACCACAGATGGGATCATGTTAGAGCCGGTTAGCCACATTGTATAGAACACAGAAAACATACAAAGCACCATGTATACAGTGCCTTCGGAAAGTATTCAGACCCCTTGACTTTTTGCACATTTTGTTAGGTTACAGCCTTATTCTAAAATTGATTTAAAATGATTGTTTTCCTCATCAATATACACACAAAAATGACAAAAGAAAAACTAATTAATAAAAAATAAAAAACGGAAATATTACATTTAAGTAAGTATTCAGACCCTTTACTCAGTACTTTGTTGAAGCACCTTTGGCAGCAATTACAGCCTTGAGTCTTCTTGGGTGTGACAAGCTTGGCACACCTGTATTTGGGGACTTTCTCCCATTCTTCTCTGCAGATCTTCTTAAGCTCTGTCAGCTTGGATGGGGAGCGTTGCTGTACAGCTATTTTCAGGTCTCTCCAGAGATGTTCGATCGGGTTCAAGACCGGGCTCTGGCTGGGCCACTCATGGACATTCAGAGACTTGTCCTGAAGCCACTCCTGCGTTGTCTTGGCTGTGTGCTTAGGGTCGTTGTCCTGTTGGAAGGGGAACCGTCACCCTAGTCTGAGGTCTGGAGCAGGTTTTCATCAAGGATCTCTCTGTACTTTCCTCCGTTCAACTTTCCCTCGATCCTGATTAGTCTCCCAGTCCCTGTTGCTGAAAAACATCCCCACAGCATGATGCTGCCACCACCATGCTTCACCGAAGCAATGGTGCCAGGTTTCCTCCATACGTGACGCTTGGCATTCAGGCCAAAGTGTTCAATCTTGGTTTCATTAGACCAGAGAATCTTGTTTCTCATGGTCTGAGAGTCCTTTAGGTGCCTTTTGGCAAACTCCAAGCGGGCTGTCATGTGCCTTTTACTGAGGAGCGGCTTCCGTCTGGCCACTCTACCATAAAGGTCTGATTGGTGGAGTGCTGCATAGATGGTTGTCCTTCTGGAAGGTTCTCCCATCTCCACAGAGGAACTCTAGAGCTCTGTCAGAGTGACTATCGGGTTCTTGGTCACCTCCCTGACCAAGGCCCTTCTCCCCCGATTGCTCAGTTTGGCCGGGCGGCCAGCTCTAGGAAGAGTCTTGGTGGTTCCACATTTCTTCCATTTAAGAATGATGGAGGCCACTGTGATCTTGGGTACCTTCAATGCTGCAGACACTTTTTGGTACCCTTCCCCAGATCTGTGCCTCGACACAATCCTGTCTCGGATCTCTACGGACAATTCCTTTGACCTCATGGCTTGGCTTTTGCTCTGACAAGCACTGTCAACAGTGGGACCTTATATAGACAGGTGTGTGCCTTTCCAAATCATGTCCAATCAATTGAATTTACCACAAGTGGACTCCAATGAAGTTGTAGAAACATCTCAAGGATCATCAATGGAAACAGGATGCACCTGAGCTCAATATCGAGTCTCATAGCAAAGGGTCTGAATACTTATGTAAATAATAAATATGCAAAAATGTCAAAATAAACTGTTTTCGCTTTGTCATTATGGGGTATTGTGTGTAGATTGAGGATTTGTATTTATTTAATCCATTTTAGAATAAGGCTGTAATGTAACAAAATGTGGAAAAAGTCAAGGGGTCTGAATACTTTCCGAAGGCACTGTATCTATGAAATATGAATATGAATTTTTTAGATGAAATATTGTGTTCTTATGATTTTACCTGATTGATACATGTACTGTATATTCCTTTGGTTATTAGTGTGCCTTAGAATATGGCCCATTCGTTGCACTGTGGCAACTGTGTAGGTGTAGGATAAATGGAAGTTAGGCCTTCTGTAGGGGGAGTCCTAGCTAGACGTGGGAGCAGTAAAGTCTTTTGACCATATAGTGTAATTTCATTTCAAGTAATCAATGCTTTACGTTGACCGGGGTATACTTTTTGTTAGATCTAAAGGAAAATAAATCCTATTTTTGTTGCACCATATCCCTGGATTTCCCGTGAGTGCTTTTTGCAGTGTGACTTTTGGGAACTTTTAATGTGGGCTGAAATAACCCCAATCAGGCTAGGGCAGTGACTTGTAAAGAAGTCACTACAGGTCCCTCTCCTGTCAGCAGTCATCCTGCCAGTGACCCTGTAGAGTGACTGCTGGTGGCAGGGCTCATGTACCAAGGCAGAGGGATGCAAAGCCTTCCATCTCCAGTCAACAGAGTGGCGCAGTGGTCTCCCGAGTGGCGCAGTGGTCTAAGGCACTGCATCACAGTGCTAGCTGTGCCACTAGAGATCCTGGTTCGAATCCAGGCTCTGTCATAGCTGGCCGTGACCGGGAGACCCATGGGGCGGTGCACAATTGGCCCAGCGTTGTCCAGGGTAGGGGAGGGAAAGGCCGGCAGGGATGTAGCTCAGTTGGTAGAGCATGGTGTTTGCAAAGCCAGGGTTGTGGGTTTGTTTCCCACGGGGGGCCAGTATGAAAAAATTAATAATAATAATGTATGCACTAACTGTATGTCGCTCTGGATAAGAGCGTCTGCTAAATGACGTAAATGTAAACAGACTCTTCTCAGTAACAGGAGAGAGGGCTCAGTTGTATGGAGCAGCTGTCTGTCATATGTTTCTTGCTCTCACTGGCTCCGCTCACTGATATGTCATCAATACACACCGTTCTGGCCAGAGTTCCCTTCTGTTTATTCCATCTCCTTTTACTAGGTATTTGGGTCAAGTGGTAAATATATATCTAGAAAGTTGTTAGGGAAGAGTATCAAAGGTGAGAGTAAGATAAATTCAGAGATGAAAAATAATTTCTGCTACTTTTCTGTCCAGTGTATTGATCCAGAAATCGCATCACCTGTGGCTGTTACCATAGAACACTCAGCCTCAGACATCTCTCATTGATTTTCATTGTTTGCTGTTGGTTCGTGACTGGACTGAGAGAGTCGCTGATAACTCGATGATGATCATATACAGGAGGAAGGTAAAATAACAACTGACATTTGACAAAATAAGCTCTGGGAGGGAAAGCAATTTTGGGAGCTACAGTCAGAGCATTTTCCTCAGAGGTAAATGTCATAACAATCACAATTTAGTCAACATATCGGAAATAGTTTTTCAGGGAGCGATTCATTGCTTCAAACCTATAATTGTACACTCTTAGAAAAAAGGGTTCCAAAAGGGTTCTTTGAGGAGGGAAAGGGTCCTACAAAGAACCATTTTCATCTGAAGAACCCTTTTTGGAAGACAAGGGTTCTTTGTAAGGCAAAGGGTTGTACCTAGAACCTTTAACATCCTAACAACCGTTTTTGGAAGAAAGGGTTCCTTGATGGGTCTTTGGGAGGCAAGAAGGATTCTTTGAAAGGCAAGTAGGGTTCCTTCAAAGAACTCTTCTGAATCTGAATAAGCTTTTTTATTGTACTTTAAAAAAAAGAGTGCCTGAGCATTAGTGTTAACCTCAGTGTTTAAACTGTAACATCAGGAGTTTGACTAATCTGATACATTTTAAAAGATACGAGTGAGAATGTTTTAAACTGTACCTATATGGGAATATTTGTACATGTCTCTGGTATTCCCTTAATCATTTTACATTACTGACATAGATATCTTTGCCATGATTTCTGTCTTTCAAATGAGTATTTTCTGGGATTTTATTGAGCAGAAAGTAGGAGAATAGAAGGGAGGATGAATTAACCAGCAGTGAATTGTATGGTACACAGCAAATTTGCAAATGTTACCTTGTGTTGATTTTTCAGTGTAACATTTATAGTTTTAATTCAGAAGTTTAATTAACTTAACACTCAGTGGTGTAAAAGAATCCCAGTGTTGGTGTTAATAACCAGAGTTGAGCGTGATTGTGTCATTTTAACTCTGTGTAGAGTAAAACACTCAAAACCACGCCCATCTGTTGTCTGTTTCAATATCTGTGTTTTTGCATGTACATTGGTTGGTTGATTAATCTTATGCTACACACAGATAGATAAAAAATATTATTTAGAACTAATCCAATCTGTTAGTAGTTGGGCTTATCGCACCCATTACTGAGAAGCTTGTTTCAGTTTAGATGATTTAGATAGTCTCATTACTCAATCTTCTCTACCCTGGCAATCATTCTGAATGCAGGTTGCGGGTGATTAAAAGTTCCAATTGTTGGATAGCCTCCCTCTGGCTGGATTACAATAGGAACTACTAATCACTTTGAAAGCCAGCATAATGTGACTTGCAAGCCTGATGTGGCCTGTAAACCAGGAGTTTCCTAACACCACTGTGTCAGGGTATAACTAGGCCCTCAAAGAAAGGTCTTATGATAAATGTACTGTCATAAAGAGTTCCATTTTAAATGCTAATAAGGCTGGTGGAATCGTTCATAGAGGGTTCTAGGAGGAACCCTCCAAGATAAAAGGGTTTAGGTCTAACAGTCCATAGGGTGTTCTAGCAAGAACCCTTCAAAGATAAAAAGGTTATTGGTAAAACCCTTCATAGAGAGTTCTAGGAAGAACCATTTACAGGGGGTTGTATGACAAACCTTACATAGAGGGTTCTAAAGGTTAAATAAAATACTAAAAATACGGGGACAAACTAAATAATCCTATATGGTTCTAACCCTATACGGTTCTACTTTTTTTCTAAGAGTGTAGGTTAATAAGCTTTTTTTCTAGTGCTAAGGACACATATCTTTTAACTGTTTCTGAGGGACCTTTTCTAAGCACAGGTTAAAGTTCAATTCAGCACTTTTAAATACAACAAAGTATGGAGTATTAAATTACATTTTTGAAAGCCTTTAATTAAACCACCTGAATTGCAAAGGAACAACAGATAAAACATAGCCTCGTAAAAACAACATATACGGTACAACAGATAAAACAGCATAGCCTGGTAAAACCAACACATACGGAACAACAGATAAAACAGCATAGGCTGGTAAAAAACAACACATTGTTGTCACTGTAGAATGTAAAGCCAAGCCTGGAGTGATTGAGTGATGGTCTCCTTTGGCTTTGATAGTGACAGGGGAGGGAGATGACATGTCCTCTCCAGGAGATAGAGGATGTATGCTCCACACACAGGGAAATGGCGGCAGGCAAGGCTCCCTCCTGTCCACACTGGTGATGTCACATATACTGATGGGCAGCTGAAGGTCAGGTCCTTCATTTTACTCTGCATGGGCCTCAAGAGAGAGCTGTATGTTACAGTGGGGGAAACAAGTATTTAGTCAGCCACCAATTGTGCAAGTTCTCCCACTTAAAAAGATGAGAGAGGCCTGTAATTTTCATCATAGGTACACGTCAACTATGACAGACAAAATGAGAATTTTTTTCCCAGAAAATCACATTGTAGGATTTTTAATGAATTTATTTGGAAATTATGGTGGAAAATAAGAATTTGGTCAATAACAAAAGTTTCTCAATACTTTGTTATATACCCTTTGTTGGCAATGACACAGGTCAAACGTTTTCTGTAAGTCTTCACAAGGTTTTCACACACTGTTGCTGGTATTTTGGCCCATTCCTCCATGCAGATCTCCTCTAGAGCAGTGATGTTATACTCCCGAGTGGCACAGTGGTCTAAGGCACTGCATCGCAGTGCTAAACTGTGCCACTAGAGATCCTGGTTCGAATCCAGGCTCTGTCGTAGCCGGCCGCGACCGGGAGACCCATGGGGCGGCTCGCACAATTGGCCCAGCGTCGTCCAGGGTAGGGGAGGGATTTGGCCGGCAGGGATGTAGCTCAGTTGGTAGAGCATGGTGTTTGCAACGCCAGGGTTGTGGGTTCGATAAAATAATGTATGCACTAACTGTAAGTCGCTCTGGATAAGAGCGTCTGCTAAATGACTAAAATGTAAATGTAATGTTTTGGGGCTGTCGCTGGGCAACACAGACTTTCAACTCCCTCCAAAGATTTTCTATGGGGTTGAGATCTGGAGACTGGCTAGGCCACTCCAGGACCTTGAAATGCTTCTTACGAAGCCACTCCTTCGTTGCCCGGGCGGTGTGTTTGGGATCATTGTCATGCTGAAAGACCCAGCCACGTTTCATCTTCAATGCCCTTGCTGAATGAAGGAGGTTTTCACTCAAAATCTCACGATACATGGCCCCATTCATTCTTTCCTTTACACGGATCAGTCGTCCTGGTCCCTTTGCAGAAAAACAGCCCCAAAGCATGATGTTTCCACCCCCATGCTTCACAGTAGGTATGGTGTTCTTTGGATGCAACTCAGCATTCTTTGTCCTCCAAACACGACGAGTTGAGTTTTTACCAAAACGTTATATTTTGGTTTCATCTGACTATATGACATTCTCCCAATCCTCTTCTGGATCATCCAAATGCACTCTAGCAAACTTCAGACGGGCCTGGACATGTACTGGCTTAAGCAGGGGGACACATCTGGCACTGCAGGATTTGAGTCCCTGGCGGCGTAGTGTGTTACTGATGGTAGGCTTTGTTACTTTGGTCCCAGCTCTCTGCAGGTCATTCACTAGGTCCCCCCGTGTGGTTCTGGGATTTTTGCTCACCGTTCTTGTGATCATTTCGACCCCACGGGGTGAGATCTTGCGTGGAGCCCCAGATCGAGGGAGATTTTCAGTGGTCTTGTATGTCTTCCATTTCCTAATAATTGCTCCCACAGTTGATTTCTTCAAACCAAGCTGCTTACCTATTGCAGATTCAGTCTTCCCAGCTTGGTGCAGGTCTACAATTTTGTTTCTGGTGTCCTTTGACAGCTCTTTGGTCTTGGCCTTAGTGGAGTTTGGAGTGTGACTGTTTGAGGTTGTGGACAGGTGTCTTTTATACTGATAACAAGTTCAAACAGGTGCCATTAATACAGGTAACGAGTGGAGGACAGAGGAGCCTCTTAAAGAAGAAGTTACAGGTCTGTGAGAGCCAGAAATCTTGCTTGTTTGTAGGTGACCAAATACTTATTTTCCACCATAATTTGCAAATAAATTCATTAAAAATCCTACAATGTGATTCTCTGGATTTTTTTTCTCAATTTGTCTGTCATAGTTGACGTGTACCTATGATGAAAATTACAGGCCTCTCTCATCTTTTTAAGTGGGAGAACTTGCACAATTGGTGGCTGACTAAATACTTTTTTCCCCCACTGTATGTTCATGGTCAACCCTACATGACACATAGATAGCCAAGAATAGCCAGTCATTCAATGATGCCTCCTCAACTTAAAAAATAACTGCTAAAAACAGATTGATATGTGGCCATAATACCTATAGACAATGTATCAGTTCTATATCCGTGGTCATACCATACCCACTGTCACAATCGTCAAAAGGATTGGACCAATGCGCAGCGTGGAATGCGAACATACTTTATTATATATTCACCACACGAACAAAAACAACAAAACGATACGTGAAGTCCTTGGTAACAAACACAAACCAACACGGAACAAGATCCCACAAAACACTGTGGCAAACAGGCTGCCTAAGTATGGTTCCCAATCAGAGACAACAAGCAACAGCTAATACTCGTTGCCTCTGATTGAGAACCACCCCGGCCAACACAGAAACACAAGAGCTAGATAATAAACCTAGAACACAAAACACATAGAAACAACACACCCTGGCTCAACATAACAGAGTCCCAGAGCCAGGGCGTGACAGTACCCCCCCCAAAGGCGCGGACTGCAACCGCGCCAAACATAAACCGAACAGGGAAGGGCCGGGTGGGCATTCCTCCTCGGAGGCGGTTCCGGCTCCGGGCTTGACCACCACCCTCCGTAGCGCCCCTGGTCCGGTCTGGCCCCGCTGGCTGGAGCTGGACTGGACATCGGTGGAGCGGAATGCTTAGGCTCCGATGTGGAGCAGCTGACCGGTACCTGACCAGGCACCGGTGACCCAGGCACGGGCTGTGCCGGACTGACGACGCGCACCACAGGCTTGGTGCGGGGAGCAGGAACGAGCCGGACCGGACTGACGCGCGCACCACAGGCTTGGTGCGGGGAGCAGGGACGGGCCGAACCGGGCTGACGAAGCGCACCACAGGCTTGGTGCGGGGAGCAGGAACGGGCCGGACCAGGCTGACGACGCGCACCCCTGGCTTGGTGCGGGGAGCAGGGCCGGACCGGGCTGACGATGCGCACCACAGGCTTGGTGCGGGGAGCAGGAACAAGCCAGGTCGGGCTGGCGACGCGCACCATTGGCTTGGTGCGGGGAGCAGGAACAGGCCGGGCCGGGCTGGCAACGCGCACCATTGGCTTGATGCGGGGAGCAGGAACAGGCCGGGCCGGGCTGGCGAAGCGCACCATTGGCTTGGTGCGGGGAGCAGGAACAGGCCGGGCCGGGCTGGCGACGCGCACCATTGGCTTGGTGCGGGGAGCAGGAACAGGCCGGGCCGGGCTGGTGACGCGCAACATAGGCTTGGTGCGGGGAGCAGGAACAGGCCGGGCCGGGCTGGCGACGCGCACCATTGGCTTGGTGCGGGGAGCAGGAACAGGCCGGGCCGGGCTGGCGACACGCAACATAGGCTTGGTGCGGGGAGCAGGAACAGGCCGGGCCGGGCTGGCGACGCGCACCATAGGCTTGGTGCGAGGGACAGGAACAGGCCGGACCGCACTGGGAACACACACCACTGGCCTTACCCGGGGATCAGGAATGGGCCGGACCGGACTGGCAACACACCTCAGTACCTCTCGCCGTGCCTCTACATTTTCCTTCCCTCTACTCGCCAATGGCTCCCGTAACCCGGTGGCCTTCTCTCCTCGTCCACTAACTCGCCCCTTATCTGCCTCCAGCAGCCCCGTCGTCCACGGTGTGAGCCCCCCCCTAAAATGTTTTTGGGTTTGTCTCTCCCCCGTGGATATGGCCTCCATGGCTCTCGCCAGACTCTCCATCCTCTGCTCCCAAGTCCAACCTCTCTCCTCCTCACGCGGCTTGACCCAGTCGAGGTGGATATCCGCTAGAGTTACCTCTGGCGTTGGCTCCTGGACACGCTGCTTGACCCAGTCGAGGTGGATATCCGCTAGAGTTACCTCTGGCGTTGGCTCCTGGACACGCTGCTTGACCCAGTCGAGGTGGATATCCGCTAGAGTTACCTCTGGTGTTGGCTCCTGGACACGCTGCTTGGTCCAGTTTTGGTGGGATCTTCTGTCACGATCGTTGGAAGGATTGGACCAATGCGCAGCGTGGAATGCGAACATACTTTATTATATATTCACCACACGAACAAAAACAACAAAATGATACGTGAAGTCCTTGGTAACAACCACAAACCAACACGGAACAAGATCCCACAAAACACTGTGGCAAACAGGCTGCCTAAGTATGGTCCCCAATCAGAGACAACAAGCAACAGCTGATACTCGTTGCCTCTGATTGAACCACCCCGGCCAACACAGAAACACAAGAGCTAGATAATAAACCTAGAACACAAAACACATAGAAACAACACACCCTGGCTCAACATAACAGAGTCCCAGAGCCAGGGCGTGACACCCACATGACAAAATTCTACAGTTTACTACAGAGTACTACAGTACTTACTATAGAATTCTATAGTAAAGTGTAGTATACTGTAGAATACTATACTACACACTGTAGTATCCCTCAGTCATGTGTAGTACTTACTATAGAATGTTGTAGTATACTGTAGAACAGGGCTGTCCAACCCTGTTCCTGGAGCACTACCCTCCTGTAGGTTTTCACTACAACCCTATTCTAGCACACCTGATTCTAATACTTTGCTGGTTGATAAGCTGAATCAGGTTAGTTACAACTGGGGTTGGAGCAAAACCTTCAGGAGGGTAGCTCTCCAGGAACAGTGTTGGGGAGCCCTGCTGTAGAATACAATAGTAAACACTACAGTATACTACAGACCACAAAAACACTACAGTAAATACTACAGTAATGTCTGCAAAAAAACTACAGTCCGCAAAAAACACTACAGTAGTATATACTACAGTATTTCATTTGCATATACCCATTCCCCTCCCCAATATCCCAATTTGTTCCACCCATAAGTGAGAAACCTACATGACAAGTATAGACCATATATTGTGTTCCATACAGGTTATAAAAAAAGAGCAAAATCTCTGAACTGTCTATTCAGACCTCAGTCTTACCTACTGAGTATTTTGTCCAGTAGGTGTCCTCAAGGATAAAGCCCCCACTGCTATGTCAAAGATAATACAACAAAAACTCTATAGTAAAACTACAGTAATGTCTGCAAAAACACTACAGTATACTACAATCCGCAAAATAATTACTATAGTATATACTACACATTTTGTCTTACTACAGTATTTGTACTAATACTACAGTATAATACAGTCATGTCCGCAGAACTACAGTAAATACTATAATAAAGTCTAATCCCATTAGAACTAGTCTGGATGCTTCCGGAAGCATCTCTATTTTCTCCCGGTTCTTTCAGCACCTCTTGCAGTAGTGTAATTGGAGCTTCGGGGTTTGGGGCTGTGTGGCGACTCTCATCTGTGTCGCCTCTCAGCAGGTAATACTGAACGAACACTGATAGGGCACAAACTTTTAATAGGTTTAACGGCACCTCTACCCCAGGAGGATGTTATACGAAGAGATTTAAAAATAAGTTGTTCATGGCTCAAGGATGAAGATTACATTAATGAAGAAATTATCCATTCTTGAGGCAAAAACCACAAAATGGAAAATGTATTAAGAACCATCCTGAGCCACAATGATAAGGCTCAGTAAAGGTATGTTATCTGTGATGCCAAGTGATAGCATGGCAGCTTTGGCACCGGCTCTGTTATGGTCCTGCTAGGACACTCTAGTTAATTAGCTGTTGGAAAGTGGAGTGTCTTGATCTTTTAAGCCTGTTGTTGGGTGATCAAAGCCCTTTGTCGTTCTCAATAAGCCACTTCATGAGTGGCTAGAGGGAGCAATGCTGTCAGATTGTGGAGTGGCAACTGACACACACAAGGTATGGCACCACATTTCATCCTGAGAGACAATCACAAAATCAATTAGAGAAAATATCCCTATGTTAGTTTCACAATGCAGAAACAATATTGCTGTGTTCCTATTCAACCAAGCAGAAGCTGTGAGAGAAACAATTCAAAACAATTCAAAACAATGAAAATGTTGACTGTTTTAATATTCGTTCTACATACAAAATGGAAATGAGATTAGGAAAACTTTGAAAACTTTGCCCACAAGTAGGCCTACAACAGGTGATGGTAGTTTGAATTTCAAATCAAATCACATTTTATTTGTCACATGCTTCGTAAACAACAGGTGTGGACTAACAGTGAAATGCTTACTTACGGGCCCATCCCAACAATACAGAGAGAAAGAAAATAGAGAAATAATAGAATAGTAAAACACGTAATAATAAAAGTAATAATAGATACACAATGAGTAACGATAACTTTGCTATATACAGTACAAGGGGTACCAGTACTGAGTCGATGTGCAGGGGTATGAGGTAATTGAGGTCGATAGTGTATGTACATATAACTAGGAACAAAGTGACAGTAAGAACTAAAATAAAACTGTTTAGAATAAAGTAAACAGTAGCAGCAGCATATGTGATGAGTCAAAAAAGTTAGCGCAAAAAGGGTCAATGCAGATAGTCCGGGTAGATATTTGGTTAACTATTTAACTAACTATTTAGCAGTCTTATGGCTTATGGGTAGCAGCTGTTCAGGGTCCTGTTGGTTCCAGACTTGGTGCATCGGTATTGCTTGCCGTGCGGTAGCAGAGAGAACAGTCTATGACTTGGGTGGCTGGAGTCTTCCTCTGACACCGTCTGGTATAGAGGTCCTGGACGGCAGGGAGCTTGGCCCAGTATCCGCACTACCCTCTGTAGTGCCTTGCAGTCGGATGCCGAGCAGTTGCCATACCAAGCGGTGATACACTCAGTCAAGATGCTCTCAATGGTGCAGCTGTATAACTTTTTGAGGATCTGAGGGCCCATGCCAAATCTTTCAGCCTCCTGAGGGGGAAGAGTCATTGTCATACCCTCTTCATGACTGTGTTGGTGTGTTTGGACCATGATAGATACTTAGTGATATGGACACTTAGGAACTTGAAACTCTCGACCCGCTCCACTACAGCTTCATCGATGTGAATGAGGACGTGTTCTGCCCTCCGTTTCCTGTAGTCCACAATCAGCTCCTTTGTCTTGCTGACGTTCAGGGAGAGGTTGTTGTCCTGGCACCACACTGCCAGGTCTCTGACCTCCTTCCTATAGGCTGTCTCATCGTCATCAGTGATCAGCGTGGCGGATGTGTTGTTGCCTACCCTCACCACCTGGGGGCGGCCCGTCAGGAAATCCAGGATCCAGTTGCAGAGGAAGGCATTCAGTCCCAGCTTAATGATGAGCTTGGAGGGCACTAGGTGTTGAAGGCTGAGCTGTAGTCAATGAACAGCATTCTCACGTAGGTGTTCCTTTTGTTAATTTGCAACTACTTAGCATGTTAGCTAACCCTTCCCCTAACCCTAACCTTAACCCTTTTAGCTAACCCTTTACCTAACTCTAACACTAACCTTAAACCTTTAACCTATCTCCTAAACTTAAACTTAACCCTAACCTTAACCCTAATCCCTAGCCTGGCTAACATTAGCAAGCTAGCTAACGTTAGGCACCTAGCCACCTAGCTAGAATTCGTAACATATTGTACTTTTTGCAAATTCGTAACATATACAGTGGGGAGAACAAGTATTTGATACACTGCCGATTTTGCAGGTTTTCCTACTTACAAAGCATGTAGAGGTCTGTCGTTTTTATCATAGGTACACTTCAACTGTGAGAGACGGAATCTAAAACCAAAATCCATAAAATCACATAGTATGATTTTTAAGTAATTAATTGGCATTTTATTGCATGACATAAGTATTTGATACATCAGAAAAGCAGAACTTAATATTTGGTACAGAAACATTTGTTTGCAATTACAGAGATCATACATTTCCTGTAGGTCTTGACCAGGTTTGCACACACTTCAGCAGGGATTTTGGCCCACTCCTCCATACAGACCTTCTCCAGATCCTTCAGGTTTCGGGGTTATCGCTGGGCAATACGGACTTTCAGCTCCCTCCAAAGATTTTCTATTGGGTTCAGGCCTGGAGACTGGCTAGGCCACTCCAGGACCTTGAGATGCTTCTTACGGAGCCACACCTTAGTTGCCCTGGCTGTGTGTTTCGGGTCGTTGTCATGCTGGAAGACCCAGCCATGACCCATCTTCAATACTCTTACTGAGGGAAGGAGGTTGTTGGCCAAGATCTCGCGATACATGGCCCCATCCATCCTCCCCTCAATACGGTGCAGTCGTCCTGTCCCCTTTGCAGAAAAGCATCCCCAAAGAATGATGTTTCCACCTCCATGCTTCACGGTTGGGATGGTGTTCTTGGGGTTGTACTCATCATTCTTCTTCCTCCAAACCAAAAAGCTCAATTTTTGTCTCATCAGACCACATTACCTTCTCCCATTCCTCCTCTGGATCATCCAGATGGTCATTGGCAAACTTCAGACGGGCCTGGACATGCACTGGCTTGAGCAGGGGGACCTTGCGTGCGCTGCAGGATTTTAATCCATGACGGCGTAGTGTGTTACTAATGGTTTTCTTTGAGACTGTGGTCCCAGCTCTCTTCAGGTCATTGACCAGATCCTGCCGTGTAGTTCTGGGCTGATCCCTCACCTTCCTCATGATCATTGATGCCCCACGAGGTGAGATCTTGCATGGAGCCCCAGACCGAGGGTGATTGACCGTCATCTTGAACTTCTTCCATTTTCTAATAATTGCGCCAACAGTTGTTGCGTTCTCACCAAGCTGCTTGCCTATTGTCCTGTAGCCCATCCCAGCATTGTGCAGGTCTACAATTTTATCCCTGATGTCCTTACACAGCTCTCTGGTCTTGGCCATTGTGGAGAGGTTGGAGTCTGTTTGATTGAGTGAGTGGACAGGTGTCTTTTATACAGGTAACGAGTTCAAACAGGTGCAGTTAATACAGGTAATGAGTGGAGAACAGGAGGGCTTCTTAAAGAAAAACTAACAGGTCTGTGAGAGCCGGAATTCTTACCGGTTGGTAGGTGATCAAATACTTATGTCATGCAATAAAATGTAAATTAATTACTTAAAAATCATACAATGTGATTTTCTGGATTTTTGTTTTAGATTTCATCTCTCACAGTTGAAGTGTACCTATGATAAAAAGTACAGACCTCTACATGCTTTGTAAGTAGGAAAACCTGTAAAATCGGCAGTGTATCAAATACTTGTTCTCCCCACTGTAATATGATTTGTAATTCGTAGCATATGATACAAAATGGGTGCTGGACAAAATGGGTGCTGGACAAAATGGGTGCTGGCATATAATGCGAAATGCTCTGAGACCAGGTTGCAACATCAGCATTATAAAAGCTACAGCGCCTCTTCAACCTCAGGAGGGTGAAAAAATTTGGCTTGGCCCGTAAGACTTCTCACAAACTTTTACAGATGTACAATTGAGAGCATCTTGTCAGGCTGTATCACCATCTGGTACTGCAACTGCACCGCCCGCAACCGCAGGGCTCTCCAGAGGGTGGTGCAGTCTGCCTAACGCATCACCGGGGGCACACTGCCTGCCCTCCAGGACACCTATAGCACCCGATGTCACAGGAAGGCCAAAAAGATAATCAAGGACATCAACCACTCGAGCCACGGCCTGTTCACCCCGCTATCATCCAGAAGGCGGGGTCAGTACAGGTGCATCAAAGCTGGGACTGAGAGACTGAAAAACAGCTTCTATCTCAAGGCCATCAGACTGTTAAATAGCCATCACTAGCCGGCTCCCACCCGGTTACTCAACCCTGCACCTTAGAGGCTGCTGCCCTATATACATAGACACTTTAATAATGGAACACTAGTCACTTTAATAATGTTTACATACTGCTTTACTCATCTCATATGTATATACTGTATTCTATTCTACTGTATTTTAGTTCATGTCTCTCCGACACCGCTCGTCCTAATATTTATATATTTCTTAATTCCATTATTTTACTTTTAGATTTGTGTGTATTGTTGTGAATTGTTAGATACTACTGCACTGTTGGAGCTAGGAACACAAGCATTTCGCTACACCCGCAATAACTATTAGGTTGGGTGGGGGACTCAGGTGCAGAGACGGACACACGGACAAAGAGGGTGGATTAGGATGTAATTTATTCAGCGTGTCTTGGCAGAGAGAAGCAGTTCAGGGTGGAGTAGCTTCAGGCCGGGGTAGGAGCTGAGTGGGGTGGAGAGCCAGTAGTCCAGAGAGCTGGATGACGAGGATATCAGACAACAGAGGAGCAGGTTGCGGCGTGGGAATGGCAGGCAGGCAGGCAGCAGGAACAGACGGGATCTGGTCGAAGGAGAGACAGGTTACAAATGTGGCAGAAACAACTATAATACTGAGAGAGTACAACTAAACTGAGATTTGCTGTACGGAGCCAAGTTACCACAGGTGGTGTAGGAACGAACTGGCGCTGGAGAGGTGTCCAGCCCGGGTAGATAACTGCTGGTTGATTGATGACAATGAGCCGCAGCTGGAAGTAACGGAGCATGAGAGAGAATGGCCACGCCCCTGACCTAGATCCTCTGACTGGGCTGCACAGCAGGGGGAGACAGACACAGACCACACACACACACAGGGGAAAAAGGAACAGGGAAACAAGCGGGAACCGGACCAACAGTGCCGAACCGTAACAGTACCCCCCCCTCAACGGGCGCCACCCGGCGACCCACCCGGCTTGTCAGGGTGGTCCCTATGGAAGTCAGCCACCAGCTGCGGATCCAGTATAAATCGTCGGGAATCCAGGACCTCTCCTCGGGACCGTATCCCTCCCAGTCCACCAGGTACTGAAGCCCTCTACCACGCCTCCGGACGTCCAGCAGTCTCCGCACCGTGTAGGCTGGATGGTCGTCAATAATACGCGGTGGCGGAGGGGGATCCACAGGCGGACACAAAGGGCTGGAGGAGACCAGCTTCAGCTGGGACACGTGAAATGTAGGATGGACTCTCATGGCCTGGGGAAGCTTCAACCGAACAGCCGAAGGGTTGATGATGGAGTCGATCTCGAAAGGACCCAAATACCGGGGCGACAGCTTACGGGAGTCAGTGCGCAGGGGGATGTTGCTGGAGGAGAGCCAGACTCGCTGACCAGGCTGGAACTGGGGGAGCGACTACCCTGTGCCTGTCCGCCACCCTCTTGTTACGCTCTGCTGTCCGTAGAAGGGCCTCACGGGTGTCCACCCACACCTTGCGGCAGCGACGAAGGTTATCCTGAACTGACGGGACGGCTAACTCCCTTTCTTGAGACGGGAACAATGGCGGTTGATACCCCAAAGCCGCCTCAAAGGTGAGAGGCCGGTGGCAGATGAGGTGAGGGAATTGTGGGCATATTCGACCCACGGGAGATGTTTGGCCCAGGTGGACGGGTTCTGGGATGTCACACAGCGTAGAGCAGCCTCCAGGTCCTGATTGGTCCTCTCAGTCTGGCCATTGGATTGGGGATGGAAACCTGATGAGAGACTGACAGAGGCACCCAGAGCCGAACAAAACTCCTTCCATACCCGAGAAATGAACTGTGGACCTCTATCGGACACTATGTCCACAGGGATTCCATGGGGACGGAATACATGTAGGACAAAGAGGTCGGCTGTCTCACTGGCAGACGGTAATTTTGGTAATGCAACAAAATGGGCAGATTTAGAGAATCTGTCCACGATGGTGAGTATGGTGTCCTTACCCTCAGACATAGGAAGTCCAGTGACGAAGTCCAAGGCCACGTGAGACCAAGGACGACTCGGGACTGGGAGAGGCCGCAGCAGGCCCGAAGGAGCCCTGTGGGAAGCCTTACTTTGGGCACAGATGGAACAGGCCGCCACGTACTCCCGGACGTCAGCCTCGGCGGATGGCCACCAAAAGTGCCTCTTAAGTAGCGACAGTGTACGGTTCATACCAGGGTGGCAGGAGAATCGTGAGGTGTGGATCCAGTTGAGCACTTGCGGCCGCACGGCTGCGGGAACATAGAGAAGGTCGGGGGGCCATCGGCCGGTCCAGGTTCCAACTCTTGTGCCGATCGGACGAGGGACTCGATTTCCCAGTGAACAGCCGCCACCAAACAGGAAGCGGGCAGAACAGGTTCAGGATTGCTGAAGTCTTCATTGTCTGTAAACTGGCGAGAGAGAGCATCAGGCTTGACATTACGTGTGCCAGGACGATATGTTAAAATAAACTTGAACCTGCTGAAGAACAGAGCCCATCTGGCCTGGCGGGAGTTCAGCCTCTTGGCTGACTGGATGTAAGCCAGGTTCTTGTGGTCTGTCCAGACTATGAAGGGTTGCTCTGCTCCGTCTAGCCAGTGCCTCCACTCCTCCAACGCCAACTTGACAGCAAGCAACTCCCGGTTACCCACGTCGTAGTTCTTCTCAGCAGGGGTCAATCTCCTGGAGAAAAAGGCCACAGGATGGAGCTTCTGGTCCGTGGGGAACGTTGTGACAGGACTGCCCCCACCCCCGAATCAGAGGCGTCCACTTCCACAATAAACTGCAAACTAGTGTCTGGATGAATAAGAACAGGTGAGGTGGTGAACAGTTCCTTCAATGTACTCACAGCTGACTCGGCCTCAGGCGTCCACAGGAATGGCACCTTAGGGGAGGTGAGCTTGGTCAGGGGGCAACCACTCGGCTGAAACCCCTGATGAAGCGGCGGTAGAAGTTGGCGAAGCCCAGGAAGCGTTGTAGCTGCTTCCGAGACGTGGGTGTGGGCCACTCCACAACCGCTCTGATCTTGTCAGGGTCTGGTGACACTTGTCCCCGCTCGATAATAAAGCCCAAAAAAGGGGACGGACTGCCGGTGGAACTCACATTTTTCTGCTTTCACATACAGTTTATTTTCCATGAGGCGTTGGAGAACCAGACGGACGTGGGAGACGTGTTCATCCTGTGACTTAGAGAATATTAGAATGTCATCCAAATAGACAAACACAAAACGGTGTAGAAAATCCCTCAACACATCGTTAACCATGGCCTGAAACACTGCTGGGGCGTTAGTGAGACCGAATGGCATGACTAGGTATTCAAAGTGTCCGAGATGTTACGATCCGGCACTGTTGGTCCTGCCCCCGCTTGTTTCCCTTTTCCTTTTTTCCCCTGTGTGTGTTGTCTGTGTCTGTCTCCCCCTGCTGTGCAGCCCAGTCAGAGGATCTAGGTCAGGGGGCGTGGCCATTCTCTCTCATGCTCAGTCACCTCCAGCTGCGGCTCATTGTCACCAATCAACCAGCAGTTATCTACCCGGGCTGGACACCTCTCCAGCGCCAGTTCGTTCCTACACCACCTGTGGTAACTTGGCTCCGTACAGCAAATCTCAGTTTAGTTGTACTCTCTCAGTATTATAGTTGTTTCTGCCACATTTGTAACCTGTCTCTCCTTCGACCAGATCCCGTCTGTTCCTGCTGCCTGCCTGCCTGCCTGCCATTCCCACGCCGCAACCTGCTCCTCTGTTGTCTGATATCCTCGTCATCCAGCTCTCTGGACTACTGGCTCTCCACCCCACTCAGCTCCTACCCCGGCCTGAAGCTACTCCACCCTGAACTGCTTCTCTCTGCCAAAACACGCTGAATAAATTACATCCTAATTCACCCTCTTTGTCCGTGTGTCCGTCTCTGCACCTGAGTCCCCCACCCAACCTAATAGAACGAACTGGCCAAACATGGACTCAGCAGAGATGCCACATGAAACAACGGGTGATGGCGTACAACGCGCCCTCCATTCACAGGGAATGTTATTGGGACAACACGACCAACTCATCCGGACTCTATTGGATAACAACCAGCAGTTGTTGGATCAAGTATCTCATCTCACCTCTCAGGTAGCTAACCTGGTAACACTCACTACCCTTCCTCCCTCTGTTTCTCCTCCACCTGTTCCTCCTACAGTGGCTCCAGGCTCGGCTTCCGCTCCTGCCCTTCGGGAACCCCCTACAACCTCACCCGAACCTTTCACCGGGGACCTGAACAAATGCCGTGGTTTCCTGCTTCAGTGCCGCTTGGTGTTCCAACAGAAGCCCCTGTCCTTCTCCACGGAATCCTCAAAGGTACATTACGCTCTGGGGTTACTGAGGGGCAAAGCTTTGATTTGGGCAGAAGCGGCTTGTTCTACTCAGCAGATTGCCAGCCTGTCGTTTGACGATTTTTCCTCTCAATTGGAAATTGTGTTTGATCACCCGGACCATGCCGGGACCGCCACAAAGAGACTGTTGAAGCTACGACAGGGCACGGGTAGCGTGGCTGAATACGCCATTGATTTTTGGACCTTGGCAGCCGATTCCAAGTGGAATGACGAAGCTCTTCAGGGAGCGTTTGTTAACGGTTTGAGTGACACGATCAAGGATGAACTAGCTGTTCGTGATGAGCCTGCTAACCTTCATTCTCTCGTTTCCCTTGCTACACGAATAGACAACAGGCTACGGGAGAGGAGACAGGAGAGGGGCGGTCGGGTCCGCATCGCAGGCGGGGCCCCCTCGCTTTCTGCAACCCGAGCAACACCACCACTCGGACACCGCCCACACATCTCAGCGGATCCCTCCACGGAACTAGACGAGCCCATGCAGCTGGGCCGTGCTCGTCTGTCCCCTGCCGAAAAGGAACGGCGCATGCGGGCTGGTGAGTGCATTTACTGTGGGGACCGCACTCATTTCCTGGTTAACTGTCCGGTTCGCCCAAAAGACCAAGCTCGCAAGTAAAGGTGGGCGTACTTGCGAAGTGCTACACCTGACTCAATGCCCACAGCACCCCGTCTAGTTATCCCAGCTACAGTCCAGTTCAGGAATCTGTCTCTCCCATTAGCTGCTCTCATTGACTCTGGTGCTGAGGATAGTTTCCTTGACGTTAACCTGGTCACTCAGGCGGAGATCCCTGTTAAGCCCCTGCCTAAGCCTATAACAGTAACCGCTATAGACGGCCATCAGTTTGCCAACATCACCCACCAAACTGTCCCCGTTTCTCTCGTGCTGTCCGGCAATCACAAAGAAACCATCCAGTTTAAAGTAGTCTCCTCCTCGGCCTCCCCTCTTATCCTCGGTTTCCCTTGGCTTAGCCTTCACAACCCCCATATTGACTGGCAAAACCACAAGATACACAGTTGGAGCACTCACTGCCATTCTGCTTGCCTTGGGTCGGCTATTCCGCCCTCGGTAGGTTCCCCTGTTTCCCCTGTCAAACCCTCAGACCTCTCTTCAGTCCCTGAAGAGTACCTGGACCTGGCCGAGGTATTCAGTAAATCCAAAGCACTCTCACTACCACCTCATAGGCCATACGATTGCGCTATTGAGTTACTGCCTGGAGCCCCTTTGCCGTCCAGTCGGCTTTTCAATCTGTCCCGTCCTGAGAGAGAAGCTATGGAAACCTACATAGGCGACTCCCTAACCTCTGGCATCATTCGTCCCTCATCTTCCGCTGTTGGTGCTGGGTTCTTTTTTGTTGAGAAGAAGGACAAGACATTACGCCCCTGCATTGACTACAGAGGACTAAATAACATCACAGTCAGAAATACGTACCCCCTGCCTCTCATCAACTCAGCATTTGAACCCCTTCATGGTGCCACCGTGTTTACCAAACTCGACCTGCGTAACGCTTACCACCTCGTTAGGATCAGGCAGGGAGACGAATGGAAGACTGGGTTCAATACCCCTCTCGGACACTTTGAATACCTAGTCATGCCATTTGGTCTCACTAACGCCCCAGCAGTGTTTCAGGCCATGGTTAACGATGTGTTGAGGGATTTTCTACACCGTTTTGTGTTTGTCTATTTGGATGACATTCTAATATTCTCTAAGTCACAGGATGAACACGTCTCCCACGTCCGTCTGGTTCTCCAACGCCTCATGGAAAATAAACTGTATGTGAAAGCAGAAAAATGTGAGTTCCACCGGCAGTCCGTCCCCTTTTTGGGCTTTATTATCAAGCGGGGACAAGTGTCACCAGACCCTGACAAGATCAGAGCGGTTGCGGAGTGGCCCACACCCACGTCTCGGAAGCAGCTAACGCTTCCTGGGCTTCGCCAACTTCTACCGCCGCTTCATCAGGGGTTTCAGCCGAGTGGTTGCCCCCCTGACCAAGCTCACCTCCCCTAAGGTGCCATTCCTGTGGACGCCTGAGGCCGAGTCAGCCGTGAGTACATTGAAGGAACTGTTCTCCACCTCACCTGTTCTTATTCATCCAGACACTAGTTTGCAGTTCATTGTGGAAGTGGACGCCTCTGATTCGGGGGTGGGGGCTGTTCTGTCACAACGTTCCCCCACGGACCAGAAGCTCCATCCTGTGGCCTTTTTCTCCAGGAGATTGACCCCTGCTGAGAAGAACTACGACGTGGGTAACCGGGAGTTGCTTGCTGTCAAGTTGGCGTTGGAGGAGTGGAGGCACTGGCTAGACGGAGCAGAACAACCCTTCATAGTCTGGACAGACCACAAGAACCTGGCCTACATCCAGTCATCCAAGAGGCTAAACTCCCGTCAGGCCAGATGGGCTCTGTTCTTCAGCAGGTTCAAGTTTATTTTAACATATCGTCCTGGCACACGTAATGTCAAGCCTGATGCTCTCTCTCGCCAGTTTACAGACAATGAAGACTCCAGCAATCCCGAACCTGTTCTACCCGCTTCCTGTTTGGTGGCGGCTGTTCACTGGGAGATCGAGTCCCTCGTCCGATCGGCACAAGAGTCGGAACCTGGACCGGCCGATGGCCCCCCCGACCTTCTCTATGTTCCCGCAGCCGTGCGGCCGCAAGTGCTCAACTGGATCCACACCTCGCGCTTCTCCTGCCACCCTGGTATGAACCGTACACTGTCGCTACTGAAGAGGCACTTTTGGTGGCCATCCGTCGAGACTGACGTCCGGGAATACGTGGCGGCCTGTTCCATCTGTGCCCAAAATAAGGCTTCCCACCGGGCTCCTTCGGGCCTGCTGCGGCCTCTCCCAGTCCCGAGTCGTCCTTGGTCTCACGTGGGCTTGGACTTCGTCACTGGACTTCCTATGTCTGAGGGTAATGACACCATACTCACCATCGTGGACAGATTCTCTAAATCTGCCCATTTTGTTGCATTACCAAAATTACCGTCTGCCAGTGAGACAGCCGACCTTTTTGTCCTACATGTATTCCGTCCCCATGGAATACCTGTGGACATAGTGTCCGATAGAGGCCCACAGTTCATTTCTCGGGTATGGAAGGAGTTTTGTTCTGCTCTGGGTGCCTCTGTCAGTCTCTCATCAGGTTTCCATCCCCAGTCCAATGGCCAGACTGAGAGGATCAATCAGGACCTGGAGGCTGCTCTACGCTGTGTGACATCCCAGAACCCGTCCACCTGGGCCAAACATCTCCCGTGGGTCGAATATGCCCACAATTCCCTCACCTCCTCTGCCACCGGCCTCTCACCATTTGAGGCGGCTTTGGGGTACCAACCGCCATTGTTCCCGTCTCAGGAAAGGGGAGTTAGCCGTCCCGTCAGTTCAGGATAACCTTCTGTCGCTGCCGCAAGGTGTGGGTGGACACCCGTGAGGCCCTTCTACGGACAGCAGAGCGTAACAAGAGAGTGGCGGACAGGCACAGGGGTAGTCGCTCCCCAGTTCCAGCCTGGTCAGCGAGTCTGGCTCTCCTCCAGCAACATCCCCCTGCGCACTGACTCCCGTAAGCTGTCGCCCCGGTATTTGGGTCCTTTCGAGATCGATTCCATCATCAACCCTTCGGCTGTTCGGTTGAAGCTTCCCCAGGCCATGAGAGTCCATCCTACATTTCACGTGTCCCAGCTGAAGCTGGTCTCCTCCAGCCCTTTGTGTCCGCCTGTGGATCCCCTCCGCCACCGCAGATATTGACGACCATCCAGCCTACACGGTGCGGAGACTGCTGGACGTCCGGAGGCGTGGTAGAGGGCTTCAGTACCTGGTGGACTGGGAGGGATACGGTCCCGAGGAGAGGTCCTGGATTCCCGACGATTTATACTGGATCCTCAGCTGGTGGCTGATTTCCGTAGGGACCACCCTGACAAGCCGGGTGGGTCGCCGGGTGGCGCCCGTTGAGGGGGGGGTACTGTTACGATCCGGCACTGTTGGTCCTGCCCCCGCTTGTTTCCCTTTTCCTTTTTTCCCCTGTGTGTGTTGTCTGTGTCTGTCTCCCCCTGCTGTGCAGCCCAGTCAGAGGATCTAGGTCAGGGGGCGTGGCCATTCTCTCTCATGCTCAGTCACCTCCAGCTGCGGCTCATTGTCACCAATCAACCAGCAGTTATCTACCCGGGCTGGACACCTCTCCAGCGCCAGTTCGTTCCTACACCACCTGTGGTAACTTGGCTCCGTACAGCAAATCTCAGTTTAGTTGTACTCTCTCAGTATTATAGTTGTTTCTGCCACATTTGTAACCTGTCTCTCCTTCGACCAGATCCCGTCTGTTCCTGCTGCCTGCCTGCCTGCCTGCCATTCCCACGCCGCAACCTGCTCCTCTGTTGTCTGATATCCTCGTCATCCAGCTCTCTGGACTACTGGCTCTCCACCCCACTCAGCTCCTACCCCGGCCTGAAGCTACTCCACCCTGAACTGCTTCTCTCTGCCAAAACACGCTGAATAAATTACATCCTAATTCACCCTCTTTGTCCGTGTGTCCGTCTCTGCACCTGAGTCCCCCACCCAACCTAATACGAGAGGGGTATTGAACCCAGTCTTCCATTCGTCTCCCGGCCTGATCCTAACGAGGTGGTAAGCGTTACGTAGGTCGAGTTTGGTAAACACGGTGGCACCATGAAGGGGTTCGAATGCTGAGTTGATGAGAGGCAGGGGGTACGTATTTCTGACTGTGATGTTATTAAGTCCTCTGTAGTCAATGCAGGGGCGTAATGTTTTGTCCTTCTTCTCAACAAAAAGAACCCAGCACCAACAGCGGAAGATGAGGGACGAATGATGCCAGAGGTTAGGGGAGTCGCCTATGTAGGTTTCCATAGCTTCTCTCTCAGGACGGGACAGATTGAAAAGCCGACTGGACGGCAAAGGGGCTCCAGGCAGTAACTCAATAGCGCAATCGTATGGCCTATGAGGTGGTAGTGAGAGTGCTTTGGATTTACTGAATACCTCGGCCAGGTCCAGGTACTCCTCAGGGACTGAAGAGAGGTCTGGGGGTTTTGACAGGGGAAGCAGGGGAACCTACCGAGGGCGGAATAGCCGACCCAAGGCAAACAGAATGGCAGTGAGTGCTCCAACTGTGTATTTTGTGGTTTTGCCAGTCAATATGGGGGGTTGTGAATGCTAAGCCAAGGGAAACCGAGGATAAGGGGGGAGGCCGAGGAGGAGACTACTTTAAACTGGATGGTTTCTTTGTGATTGCCGGACAGCATGAGAGAAACGGGGACAGTTTGATGGGTGATGTTGGCAAACTGATGGCCGTCAATAGCGGTTACTGTTATAGGCTTAGGCAGGGGCTTAACAGGGATCTCAGCCTGAGTGACCAGGTTAACGTCAAGGAAACTATCCTCAGCACCAGAGTCGATGAGAGCAGCTAGTGGGAGAGATAGATTCCTGAACTGGACTGTAGCTGGGATAACTAGACGGGGTGCTGTGGGCATTGAGTCAGGTGTAGCACTCGCAAGTATGCCCACTTTTACCTGCGAGCTTGGTCTTTTGGGCGAACCGGACAGTTAACCAGGAAATGAGTGCGGTCCCCACAGTACATGCACTCACCAGCCCGCATGCGCCGTTCCTTTTCGGCAGGGGACAGACGAGCACGGCCCAGCTGCATGGGCTCGTCTAGTTCCGTGGAGGGATCCGCTGCGGTGTGGACCCGACCGCCCCTCTCCTGTCTCCTCTCCCGTAGCCTGTTGTCTATTCGTGTAGCAAGGGAAACGAGAACATGAAGGTTAGCAGGCTCATCACGAACAGCTAGTTCATTCTTAATCGTGTCACTTAGACCGTTAACAAACGCTCCCTGAAGAGCTTCGTCATTCCACTTGGAATCGGCTGCCAAGGTCCAAAAATCAATGGCGTATTCAGCCACGCTACCCGTGCCCTGTCGTAGCTTCAATAGTCTCTTTGTGGCGGTCCCGGCATGGTCCGGGTGATCAAACACAACTTTCAATTGAGAGGAAAAATCGTCAAACGACAGGCTGGCAATCTGCTGAGTAGAACAAGCCGCTTCTGCCCAAATCAAGGCTTTGCCCCTCATTAACCCCAGTGCGTAATGTACCTTTGAGGATTCCGTGGAGAAAGACAGGGGCTTCTGTTGGAACACCAAGCGGCACTGAAGCAGGAAACCACGGCATTTGTTCAGGTCCCCGGTGAAAGGTTCGGGTGAGGTTGTAGGGGGGTTCCCGAAGGGCAGGAGCGGAAGCCGAGCCTGGAGCCACTGTAGGAGGAACAGGCGGAGGAGAAGCAGAGGGAGGAAGGGTAGTGAGTGTTACCAGGTTAGCTACCTGAGAGGTGAGATGAGATACTTGATCCAACAACTGCTGGTTGTTATCCACAAGAGTCCGGATGAGTTGGTCGTGTTGTCCCAATAACATTCCCTGTGAATGGAGGGCGCGTTGTACGCCATCACCCGTTGTTTCATGTGGCATCTCTGCTGAGTCCATGTTTGGCCAGTTCGTTCTATTAGGTTGGGTGGGGGACTCAGGTGCAGAGACGGACACACGGACAAAGAGGGTGGATTAGGATGTAATTTATTCAGCGTGTCTTGGCAGAGAGAAGCAGTTCAGGGTGGAGTAGCTTCAGGCCGGGGTAGGAGCTGAGTGGGGTGGAGAGCCAGTAGTCCAGAGAGCTGGATGACGAGGATATCAGACAACAGAGGAGCAGGTTGCGGCGTGGGAATGGCAGGCAGGCAGGCAGCAGGAACAGACGGGATCTGGTCGAAGGAGAGACAGGTTACAAATGTGGCAGAAACAACTATAATACTGAGAGAGTACAACTAAACTGAGATTTGCTGTACGGAGCCAAGTTACCACAGGTGGTGTAGGAACGAACTGGCGCTGGAGAGGTGTCCAGCCCGGGTAGATAACTGCTGGTTGATTGATGACAATGAGCCGCAGCTGGAAGTAACGGAGCATGAGAGAGAATGGCCACGCCCCCTGACCTAGATCCTCTGACTGGGCTGCACAGCAGGGGGAGACAGACACAGACCACACACACACACAGGGGAAAAAGGAACAGGGAAACAAGCGGGAACCGGACCAACAGTGCCGAACCGTAACAATAACATCTGCTAAATATGTGTATGTGACCAATACAATTTGATTTGATTTGATTTAATAGTATTTCAACCACATTAAATATGCATCCAAGCCAAACTGAAATCTTATCAAAAAAATGTTGGGTCATTTTCACAGCTTTCTATTTCCTTACAAAAGGTCAAACTTGGACATTTTTCACAGAAAATCTTTCCAATTTTTTGGCATTTTCTCCCCAGTCCCTAAACTCTTTGCTCTGTGAAAGAAGCTGAGATGAGAAATGTACCGATGTCAACTAGATTGAAGCATTCATTCTATCGATCTATTACATTATTCTGGTGAGCAAGGGTTTATTTAGTCTTCTAGGGCAACATATAATGAGAGAAGAGACACTGCATGTATCTAATTATAGAAAAGTTGACTAACAAATAGCCTACTAAAATGTTGGAAATTATAAGCAGAAACATGTTAATCAGGAAAAACAAAATCCTGCACCCCCTGTCAAAAAATCGTTCCGCCCTCTCTGACTGTAGCCTACAGCGCATTTTCTATATTAGTGGGTTAGGGTCGGGTGCGGGCCTCATATCTTCTCTTAGCTATTCAGCCAGACAATAGGGACACACTGCCAGCCCGATTCGACTGCTAGCTGTGCTCTAAGAATGCAAAGCTACACTGACAATCAGAGGTTACTACGAGGTCTCTCAAGCCTTGGGATTCAGGGTTTAACACGAGAGTTTCAAGTTTCAAGTTCTAATGTTACATGCACAAATACAGTGAAATGCATTTCTTGCAAGCTCTAATCCCAACAATGCAGTAATCAATATCAATGTAGTACTAAAAATAACAAGGTAGAACAAAAACCCACGAGAAATTAAAATAAGAAATAAAAACACGAGAAGTAAGTAAGCTATAAACAGGGTCAGTTCCAGTACCATATTTACAGTAAGCTATAAACAGGGTCAGTTCCAGTACCATATTTACAGTAAGCTATAAACAGGGTCAGTTCCAGTACCATATTTACAGTAAGCTATAAACAGGGTCAGTTCCAGTACCATATTTACAGTAAGCTATAAACAGGATCAGTTCCAGTGCCATATTTAAAGTAAGCTATATACAGGGTCAGTTCCAATACCATATTTACAATGTGCAGGGATACTGGAGTTATAGAGGTACAGTGGCTTGCGAAGGTATTCACCCCCCTTGGCATTTTTCATATTTTGTTGCCTTACAACCTGGAATTAAAATTGATTTTTTGGGGGTTTGTATCATTTGATTTACACAACATGCCTACCACTTTGAAGATAAAAAACAAACAAAAAACTTGAGCGTGCATAACTATTCACCCGCCCCCAAAGTAAATACTTTGTAGAGCCACCTTTTGCAGCAATTACAGCTGCAAGTCTCTTGGTGTATGTCTCTATAAGCTTGGCACATCTAGCCACTGGGATTTTTGCCCATTCTTCAAGGCAAAACTGCTCCAGCTCCTTCAAGTTGGATGGGTTCCGCTGGTGTACAGCAATCTTTAAGTCATACCACAGATTCTCAATTGGATTGAGGTCTGGGCTTTGACTAGGCCATTCCAAGACATTTAAATGTTTCCCCTTAAACCACTTGAGTGTTGCTTTAGCAGTATGCTTAGGGTCATTGTCCTGCTGGAAGGTGAACCTCCGTCCCAGTCTCAAACCTCTGGAAGACTGAAACAGGTTTCCCTCAAGATTTTCCCTGTATTTAGCGCCATCCATCATTCCTTCAATTCTGACCAGTTTCCCAGTCCCTGCTGATGAAAAACATCCCCACAACATGATGCTGCCACCACCATGCTTCACTGTGGGGATGTTATTCTCGGGGTGATGAGAGGTGTTGGGTTTGCGGCAGACATTTTCCTTGATGGCCAAATAGCTCAGTTCTAGTCTCATCTGACCAGAGTACCTTCTTCCATATGTTTGGGGAGTCTCCCACATGGCTTTTGGCGAACACCAAACGTGTTTGCTTATTTTTTTCTTTAAGCAATGGCTTTTTTTATGCCACTCTTCCATAAAGCCCAGCTCTGTGGAGTGTACGGCTTAAAGTGGTCCTATGGACAGATAATCAAATTTCCACTGTGGAGCTTTGCAGCTCCTTCAGGGTTATATTTGTCTCTTTGTTGCCTCTCTGATTAATGCCCTCCTTGACTGGTCCGTGAGTTTTGGTGGGCGGCCCTCTCTTGGCAGGTTTGTTGTGGTGCCATATTCTTTCTATTTTTTAATAATGGATTTAATGGTGCTCCGTGGGATGTTCAAAGTTTCTGATATTTTTTTTATAACCCAACCCTGATCTGTACTTCTTCACAACTTTGTCCCTGACCTGTTTGGAGAGCTCCTTGGTCTTCATGGTGCCGCTTGCTTGGTGGTGCCCCTTGCTTAGTGGTGGTGCAGACTCTGGGGCCTTTCAGAACAGGTGTATATATACTGAGATCATGTGACAGATCATGTGACACTTAGATTGCACACAGGTGGACTTTATTTAACTAATTATGTGACTTCTGAAGGTAATTGGTTGCACCAGATCTTATTTAGTGGCTTCATAGCAAAGGGGGTGAATACATATGCACGCACCACTTTTCCGTTATTTATTTTGCAGAATTATTTGAAACAAGTTATTTCTTTCATTTGACTTCACCAATTTGGACTATTTTGTGTATGTCAATTACATGAATTTAAATTATAGGTTGTAATGCAACAAAATAGGAAAAACGCCAAGGGGGATGAATACTTTTGCAAGGCACTGTATAGGCCTACTCACTTCTTAATCCCCGCTGATATGTATCAAAATAGATTAGTGGAGGTATTCACTGTATCAATTAATAATAGACAGAAATATCTGTTAGAAATGTAGAAAGAGCGGGGGATTTAAAGATGCAACAACTATCAGGGCTTGCTAATATGAGTCGGATAATGCATTTGGCTGCTAGACAATTAAAGAAAGTTTAAAGAAAACCTATAGAACAGGAGAGCGCATGTGAGGAAGTCTTTATAAAAATAATTGCCTCCACATTTCTATTGTGGGATTTTGGCTATAGGCTACTTTGAAGCAAGGTAAGACATACGTAATACAGTATGAAGTAAAATGTCCAGGTTTCAAACAATTAAGGAACAGGAAAATATATCAATTATAATGATAGGCCTAACTGTCTGGTAGATGGAAAGGCTTAATTAAATGTAGAGTCTCTATTACATGTTAACTAGCTACAAAGTAGCCTATGCCTACCTGTCAGAATGATATCATGATTATTTGCATCAACTCCAGTGACCATTTCTTTTGTAAACGCCATCTCATGTGCTACAGAAACACCAATGACCATACAACAGTGCTAGGTGCCTGCACACTTTAACAATAGAATCTACATTTCTTAGATGTTTCCCAGACCTCAAAAGAGGTCTCCTGATGTGGTTTAAGCATTGTTATGGACTTTGAACATACAATTATGTTGTTTTTCTGAAGAAAAAAAAAAGGTGTGACTGAAGACTGTGAATTTCTGACTCATTTGACAGTCTCATTTATCAAAAATATGGCTACTATTAGCTTACTTGCACAGTAACCTACAGCTTGGGTTGTTGGCCTGACTGTGAATGACCAACATGTGATTAATAATTTTAGGTCATTCAGAGTGTATGTCACTGTTTCTCATATAATCTTTCACACAGGCCACATTTCCTTCGCCTGGCAGGCTGTTTAGAAAAGATGTGGCAAGATTAGAGTATACCCACTTCTCCAGGCACCACTACACCACTGTGTGAGTGATAGTCATTTAGACAGGTTACCTTGGCGTTCTTGGGCACAGGGACTATGGTGGTCTGTTTGAAACATGGTATTACAGAATTTCAACAGCTCCTTACTATTTTAATATTATTATAATTAACTATTTCACTGTGTGATTCCATATGCAGGTGACTAAGCTGAGCTCACTATCTAAATGGGGTCTTGAGGGTGTAGTAAGAATTCCTCTTGCGGGTGAGGTTGTGTCTCTCTCTGGCGGGAGGTAAGCTTGGCTTATATGGCTTATATGGTGTCGAGTAAAGCTTAAACTATGTAGTTAGATTGTAGTTAGGTATTGTAGGTAGTTATCGTGGGGTATTGTATGTAATTATTTTAGGTATTGTATTCGGCTGAGCCCGGTGAAGCACGAGGCTAGCTAACCCAATACCTTTTCTAGCTAGCGGGTAGCTACTGGTAACTCTTAGCAACTGTGGATAGTTGTTTCACGCTTGAGAGTGCCTGTAATTACGCCAGCTAGCTGCCTACAATAATTACATACAATAATGCCTACCATTCAGCTGTTTTTCTAACCTCATTGTCTGAAGCGTTAACGTTAGGTAGTAAGTAGCTACTGTGCTCGAAATGTAGCTAGCTTGTTGCTACCTGGATAGCTACTAAACAATAGCTGGAACGACCTAGCGAACAGACGCAAACTGGCTGAATCGATTCAGTGGCTAGCTTTGCACTTGGCTAGCTAACAGTAGCTGCTAGGGGTAAGTTGTAACCTACATTTGTGTTTTGTTTTTACATACTAGTAGCCAGAGTCGTTCAAGGGAATTCGGGACATGGGTGACTAGTTAACGTTAGCTTGGCTCTCTCTGTGTGTTCGTGCCGTGGGAGGACGGGTTTCTTCGTTGGCAGAAAGCAATGGCTAGCTAGTATGCTAACTATTCTAGCTAACTAACTGGCTGAATAAGTTGACGACGGACTCGCTCAAGCTGTCGGGATTAACCCACAACGTTAGACACGGACACGAATGATCTGCTTGGCATGTTGACACACTGGTGGTTTGTTGTGGCCGAGTATTGGTGCTAAACCGTGGTGTTGGAGCCCGGCATGCTAGTTGGCTGTGGCTAGGTGCCCTGGATGGTTTTCACGGAAGAATACTGTACCAAGTAAGCTAGCTAGCTGAATAAACTAAGTTAGTCTATTCCTAGAAAACATTGAACCGCTGTAGTTTACAACAATTATAGTTTCTGAGGTGGAAGTTGGGAGAGTTATATTTGGGTGTTTCAGTGAAAAGTAAGTGAGGGAGGCCCCGCTCTCTCGCTTTCCCAGATGTTTAGTTCATTTCATTCCGATCTCCTTTGCATTATTGTAGCCATTTTCTGTAGCCTGTCAACTATGCCTCTGTCGATCCCTGTTCTCTTCTCTCCGCACAGGCTATAAAAATGCCTCACACCGCGTGGCTGCTGCCTCTCTAACCTGGTGGTTCCTGCACGCACGACCCACGTGGAGTTCCAGGTCTCCGGCAGCCTCTGGAACTGCCGTTCTGCGGCCAACAAGGCAGATTTCATCTCAGCCTATGCTACCCTCCAGTCCCTCGACTTCTTGGCGCTGACGGAAACATGGATTACCACTGAAAACACTGCTACTCCTACTGCTCTCTCCTCGTCTGACCATGTGTTCTCGCATACCCCGAGAGCATCTGATCAGCGGGGTGGTGGCACAGGAATCCTCATCTCTCCCAAGTGGACATTCTCTCTTTTTCCCCTGACGCATCTGTCTATCTCCTCATTTGAATTCCATGCTGTCACAGTCACTAGCCCATTCAAGCTTAACATCCTTGTCATTTATCGCCCTCCAGGTTCCCTTGGAGAGTTCATCAATGAGCTTGACGCCTTGATAAGTTCCTTTCCTGAGGATGGCTCATCCCTCACAGTTCTGGGTGACTTCAACCTCCCTATGTCTACCTTTGACTCATTTCTCTCTGCCTCCTTCTTTCCACTCCTCTCCTCTTTTGACCTCACCCTCTCACTGGCTGTTCTTCTACTAATCTCACTGCAACTCCCCTCCATGTCTCCGACCACTACTTTGTATCCTTTTCTCTCTCGCTCTCCTCCAACACTACTCAATCTCCCCTTACTCAGATGGTAATGTGCCGTCGCAACCTTCGCTCTCTCTCTCCCGCTACTCTCTCCTCTTCCATCCTATCATCTCTTCCCTTTGCTCAATCCTTCTCCCTCCAATCTCCTGATTCTGTCTCCTCAACCCTCCTCTCCTCCCTTTCTGCATCCTTTGACTCTCTATGTCCCCTATCCTCCCGGCAGGCTCGGTCCTCCCCTCCTGCTCCGTGGCTTGACGACTCATTGCGAGCTCACAGAACAGGGCTCCGGGCAGCCGAGCAGAAAATGGAGGAAAACTAGACTCCCTGCGGACCTGGCATCTTTTCACTCCCTCCTCTCTACATTTTCTTCATCTGTTTCTGCTGCTAAAGCCACTTTCTACCACTCTAAATTCCAAGCATCTGCCTCTAACCCTAGGAAGCTCTTTGCCACCTTCTCCTCCCTGCTGAATCCTCCTCTCCCCCCACTCCCTCTCTGTGGATGACTTCGTCAACCATTTTGAAAAGAAGGTTGACGACATCCGATCCTCGTTTGTTAAGTCAAATGACACTGCTGGTCCTGCTCACACTGCCCTACCCTATGCTTTGACTTCTTTCTCCCCTCTCTCTCCAGATGAAATCTTGCGACTTGTGACGGCCGGCCGCCCAACAACCTGCCCGCTTGACCCTATCCCCTCCTCTCTTCTCCAGACTATCTCCAGTGACCTTCTCCCTTACCTCACCTCGCTCATCAACTCATCCTTGACCGCTGGCTATGTCCCTTCCGTCTTCAAGAGAGCGAGAGTTGCACCCCTTCTCAAAAAACCAACACTCGATCCCTCCGATGTCAACAACTACAGACCAGTATCCCTTCTTTCTTTTCTCTCCAAAACTCTTGAGCGTGCCGTCTTTAGCCAACTCTCTTGCTATCTCTCTCAGAATGACCTTCTTGATCCAAACCAGTCAGTTTGAAGACTGGTCATTCAACTGAGACTGCTCTTCTCTGTGTCATGGAGGCTCTCCGCACTGCTAAAGCTCTCTCCTCTGCTCTTGTCCTTCTAGACCTGTCTGCTGCCTTTGATACTGTGAATCTCCTCTCCACCCTCTCCGAGTTGGGCATCTCCGGCGCGGCTCACTCTTGGATTGCGTCCTACCTGACCGGTCGCTCCTACCAAGTGGCGTGGCGAGAATCTGTCTCCGCACCACGTGCTCTCACCACTGGTGTCCCCCAGGGCTCAGTTCTAGGCCCTCTCCTATTCTCGCTATACACCAAGTCACTTGGCTCTGTCATATCCTCACATGGCCTCTCCTATCATTGCTATGCAGACGACACACAACTAATCTTCTCCTTTCCCCCTTCTGATAACCAGGTGGCGAATCGCATCTCTGCATGTCTGGCAGACATATCAGTGTGGATGACAGATCACCACCTCAAGCTGAACCTCGGCAAGACGGAGCTGCTCTTCCTCCCGGGGAAGGACTGCCCGTTCCATAATCTCGCCATCACGGTTGACAACTCCGTTGTGTTCTCCTCCCAGAGTGCGAAGAGCCTTGGTGTGACCCTGGACAACACCCTGTCGTTCTCCGCTAACATCAAGGCGGTGACCCGATCCTGTAGGTTCATGCTCTACAACATTCGGAGAGTACGACCCTGCCTTACACAGGAAGTGGCACAGGTCCTAATCCAGGCACTTGTCATCTCCCGTCTGGATTACTGCAACTCGCTGTTGGTTGGGCTCCCTGCCTGTGCCATTAAACCCCTACAACTCACCCAGAATGCCGCAGCCCGTCTGGTGTTCAACCTTCCCAAGTTCTCTCACATCACCCCGCTCCTCCGCACACTCCACTGGCTTCCAGTTGAAGCTCGCATCTGCTACAAGACCATGGTGCTTGCCTACGGAGCTGTGAGGGGAACGGCACCTCCGTACCTTCAGGCTCTGATCAGTCCCTACACCCAAACGAGGGCATTGCGTTGATCCACCTCTGGCCTGCTGGTCCCCCTACCTCTACGGAAGCACAGTTCCCACTCAGCCCAGTCAAAACTGTTCGCTACTCTGGCACCCCAATGGTGGAACAAGCTCCCTCACGATGCCAGGACAGCGAAGTCACTCACCACCTTCCGGAGACACTTGAAACCCCACCTCTTTAAGGAATACCTGGGATAGGATAAAGTAATCCTTCTACCCCCCCTTACCCCACCCCAAAGAAATAAAAAAAAACATATTGTAAAGTGGTTATCCCACTGGCTATAAGGTGAATGCACCAATTTGTAAGTCGCTCTGGATAAGAGCGTCTGCTAAATGACGTAAATGTAAATGTTGAGGAGAACAATAAATGCCATTTAAAATGGCAGCATCGGTCACTTGGGAGCTTCCCTCCAAATCTGAGGCTAGCCAACAGGGAAATCAACTTAACTGAGGCTTTCCTTTTCTCTGTCTTGGACAACACCTGCAGTTGTCTGAGACTTATTTTAATGGCCTCTGTGTCCGGTGTGGCATTAGACATTGACAAAACAAAATTGTTATTAAAACAGGGATCATTTGGGCCGGTTTAGAGTGGTAACAGTCTTTGTGATTGATGTGAGTGGTAAAATGTCAAGATCTATATACAGGGTCAGTTCAAATATCATATTTACAATGTGCAGGGATACTGGAGTGATAGAGGTAGATATGTATGGGGTAAGGTGACTAGGCATCAATATATATGATAAACAGAGTAGCAGCGGCGTTAAATGATGATTATATGTGAGTGTGTGTGTGTGTAGAGTCAGTATGAATTTATAAATGTGTGTGTGTGTTATGTGTGTGTGTAGAGTCAGTATAAATGTATAAATGTGTGTGAATGTTATGTGTGTGTTGGAGTGTCAGTGTGTGTGAGATAAAATCATGACGGATTTGACGAATATCCACTTTGTTAGATCAGATTTGTTGAATGTTGGCCAAACCTGCGTCCTTCAGTTATCCCCACACGGTCTGAGTTCCATTGATCTCTTTACCGCATCTATGCTGCTTGCTGCATCAGGTTACCATGGCAATGGTCGCAACAACAGGGTCAAAGTTGAATGTCTCTTGCTCAGTTGCCGCCTCAGTAATGGCTATATAAAAGGTGAATGCCGGCAAGAAAGAGGTAAAGATAGGACTGTTTGAAAGGGGATCATATAAACATTACCCAAACTTCAGCCAAAAACAAAGTACATCTTAATGAGAACGTGTTCAGACAGTCATCACCACATATTCAGCCGCTATGACACATCTGTTTGACAGTATCTGCTTTTGCAGAGCCTCCCTGTAATCGTGATAATAATCATTGTTTTAAAGTAGCACTCTCAGCAGGAGTTTGAAATAATATGAAATACGGGGAAGATGTGGAGACAAATCATCATAGAGACAAAGTGACAAGGCTAGATGAGGCTAGAAATAGATTGTTGCCAAGACAGGGAAACAAATAAGGAGGGCATTCATTCAATCACACCCCTTGGAAAGTACCCACACTCACATGGAACATTGGTTAGTTTAAGCCAGACCCCATCCACATTTCCACACTCAACCCTGAGTGCCTGCACATTGAGATACGTTGTTTGTGATTCAGGGTTCAAGCTATGAGCAGCTGTAATGCATCCCGATATTGAATCAATGCATTTTATGTTGTTGCAAGGGCTTCAGACTTCATAACAAAACATACACAAACAACCCAGGCCTTAAGATGAACCAACCTGTCGAGAGCAATTTAATTTCTATATTCTGTCTCTGAGAGTCCTTACAAGGGAATAATCAACATTACTGTGGGCCCAAAATGTTAGTCCGGAAACCATTCTCTACTTTCTGCCCAATTCTTTTCTGCTCCTGAGTTGTTTTTTAAATCTGAATCGGGGTTTAGGACGTATTAGAGGCTAACATAAGTAACCCTTGTCCTGGTGAGGTATTTCACAGAGTAATTAAATCACTCAGACACGCTTTAATTACAGCTCATCAGCCGATAACAGTCAGAGGGTCTGCGTCCCAAATGGCACCCTATTCCCTATTTAGTGCACTACCTTTGACCAGGGTCCCTTTGACCATATACAGTGGGGGAAAAAAGTATTTAGTCAGCCACCAATTGTGCAAGTTCTCCTACTTAAAAAGATGAGAGAGGCCTGTAATTTTCATCATAGGTACACGTCAACTATGACAGACAAAATTAGGAAAAAAAAATCCTGAAAATCACATTGTAGGATTTTTAATGAATTTATTTGCAAATTATGGTGGAAAATAAGTATTTGGTCAATAACAAAAGTTTCTCAATACTTTGTTATATACCCTTTGTTGGCAATGACACAGGTCAAACATTTTCTGTAAGTCTTCACAAGGTTTTCACACACTGTTTCTGGTATTTTGGCCCATTCCTCCATGCAGATCTCCTCTAGAGCAGTGATGTTTTGGGGCTGTCGCTGGGCAACACGGACTTTCAACTCCCTCCGTAGTGTGTTAGCAATTGTTTTCTTGGTGACCATGGTCCCAGCTGCCTTGAGATCATTGACAAGATCATCCCGTGTAGTTCTGGGCTGATTCCTCACTGTTCTCATGATCATTGCAACTCCACGAGGTGAGATCTTGCATGGAGCCCCAGGCCGAGGGAGACTGACAGTTATTTTGTGTTTCTTCCATTTGCGAATAATCGCACCAACTGTTGTCACCTTCTCACCAAGCTGCTTGGCGATGGTCTTGTAGCCCATTCCAGCCTTGTGTAGGTCTACAATCTTGTCCCTGAGATCCTTGGAGAGCTCTTTGGTCTTGGCCATGGTGGAGAGTTTGGAATCTGATTGATTGATTGCTTCTGTGGACAGGTGTCTTTTATACAGGTAACAAACTGAGATTAGGAGCACTCCCTTTAAGTGTGCTCCTATTCTCAGCTCGTTACCTGTATAAAAGACACCTGGGAGCCAGAAATCTTTCTGATTGAGAGGGGGTCAAATACTTATTTCCCTCATTAAAATGCAAATCAATTTATAACATTTTTAACATGCGTTTTTCTGGATTATTTTGTTGTTATTCTGTCTCTCACTGTTCAAATAAACGTACCATTAAAATTATAGACTGATCATTTCTTTGTCAGTGGGCAAACTTACAAAATCAGCAGGGGATCAAATACTTTTTTCCCTCACTGTAGGGAATAAGTTGCCATTTGGGATGCACCCAGAGTGTAGAAGGCTCTAATGAACCGGATGGGTATGTCAGACAGACAGGGTGAACTAACCAACTAAGTGGCAGCTCCACTCCCAGCTCTAGCGGCCACTTCTTCACCCGCTCCCTCCATCACGCCATCACTCTATGTGCATCCCAAGAGCAGGTTGGCAGGAAGAACTAAACTCAAACTGGGCGGCCATATTGCTGTGGCACAGCTGTGCTAATTGTTTTGTCAGCCAGTGATCCATCCCTGGTAAATCAATTTGAGTCTGGTGTCAGTAGTGTCTGCCTGTGTCCAAGTCAGGGTTGGCTGCCCAGCCCACTCAGCCCTGACCATCCATGTATACCTCACATGGTTCATTACCCCCACTGTTGACCAATCACTCTTCTGAACAGTGACTTTAAAATGCAGTTCATTCTTTGGTTTACAGAGTATCATTCAAATAACTTTTAAATCACAGTGAGCAGTAAGGCATTAGAAGGGCCTCACATTACGTACAGTCCAAGCTACAAGTGGTCTTCCAATTTTTAAATGAGTACACTTGATATACAGTGTTGTGACAGAAAATCATTTTATGTTGTTGGAACCGTTTTCAAAACCCAATTCCTGGCAAAAACACCTGACCAGGAACACTAATGGAAGTGAGAGGAGACAGAGCCCTATTTGCTGGCGTATCTAGTTCCTCAGTCCATCTATTAGTCTGCCACCTCAGACCTATCTCTCTGTTTACTGGCCTATCTAAACGCCAGTGCCAGTAACTAGGTGTCATGAGACGAGTGGAGACCTCTCCAGGACTTGATCCCCTTTCAATCTCCTTTCTCCATGCTACCACTGGTGTGAGAGGTGCCCACTGATGTGTATGTCTATGGAGGTGCCTTAGTGAGATGTTACACAGACTGACTAATAAACACTACCACATGAAAGCCAATTCATAGCTATGACTAGTCTACCATGGAAATGTTTTGCAAAACGTTTGGGTTTTCCAAAGTGCAAAAGAACATTGACTAATAGAAGGCTGTAGCTTGAGAATTGTAAGAAAGCATTCAGAGGAGAATCAAAAACAAAGCTACATTACATTGTTAGACTGCAAAATATAGCCCAACATTCAAAAAGTCTGTTAATGATAATATGATACTTTGTGTAATGCTTAAACTGCACCCTAGGCCTGTCTGTTACCAACCTCTACATTCCCCTAGCCTTCCCTAAGCCAACATACCCCATGTCTGGTAGTCCTCTTAGCTATTCAGCCAGACAATAGGGACAGATACATAGTATAAAAAAAATTAAATAAATGTATGCACTCACTAACTGTAAGTTGCTCTGGATAAGAGCGTCTGCTAAATGACTAAAATGTAAATGTAAAATGATACTTCAATCTCCGAAGTTCTAATGTCACATGCACAAATACAGTGAAATGCATTTCTTGCAAGCTCTAATCCCAACAATGCAGTAATCAATATTAATGTAGCACTAAAAATAACAAGGTAGAACAAAAACCCACGAGAAATTAAAATAAGAAATAAGAACACGAGAAGTAAGTAAGCTATAAACAGGGTCAGTTCCAGTACCATATCTACAGTAAGCTATATACAGGGTCAGTTCCAATACCATATTTACAATGTGCAGGGACACTGGAGTTATACAGGTACAGTGGCTTGCGAAAGTATTCAACCCCCTTGGCATTTTTGCTATTTTGTTGCCTTACAACCTGGAATTAAAATGGATTTTTTGGGGGTTTGTATCATTTGATTTACACAACATGCCTACCGCTTTGAAGATGCAAAATATGTTTTATTGTGAAACAAGAAATAAGACAAAAAAACTGAAAACTTGAGCGTGCATAAATATTCACCCCCCCAAAATCAATACTTTGTAGAGCCACCTTTTGCAGCAATTACAGCTGCAAGTCTCTTGGTGTATGTCTCTATAAGCTTGGCACATCTAGCCACTGGGATTTTACCCATTCTTCAAGGCAAAACTGCTCCAACTCCTTCAAGTTGGATGGGTTTTGCTGGTGTGCAGCAATCTTTAGGTCATACCACAGATTCTCAATTGGATTGAGGTCTGGGCTTTGACTAGGCCATTCCAAGACATTTAAATGTTTCCCCTTAAATCACTTGAGTGTTGCTTTAGCAGTATGCTTAGGGTCATTGTCCTGCTGGAAGGTGAACCTCCGTCCCAGTCTCAAATCTCTGGAAGACTGAAACAGGTTTCCCTCAAGATTTTCCCTGTATTTAGCGCCATCCATCATTCCTTCAATTCTGACCAGTTTCCCAGTCCCTGACGATAAAAAACATCCCCACAGCATGATGCTGCCACCACCATGCTTTACTGTGGGGATGGTGTTCTCGGGGTGATGAGAAGTGTTGAGTTTGCGCCAGACATTTTCCTTGATGGCCAAAAAGCTCAATTTTAGTCTCATCTGACTAGAGTACATTCTTCCATATGTTTGGGGAGTCTCCCACATGCCTTTTGGCGAACACCAAACGTGTTTGCTTATTTTTTTCTTTAAGCAATGGCTTTTTTCTGGCCACTCTTCCATAAAGCCCGGCTCTGTGGAGTGTACGGCTTAAAGTGGTCCTATGGACAGATACTCCAATCTCCGCTGTGGAGCTTTGCAGCTCCTTCAGGGTTATCTTTGGTCTCTTTGTTGCCTCTCTGATTAATGCCCTCCTTGCCTGGTCCGTGAGTTTTGGTGGGCGGCGCTCTCTTGGCAGGTTTGTTGTGGTGCCATATTCTTTCAATTTTTTTATAATGGATTTAATGGTGCTCCGTGGGATGTTTAAAGTTTCTGATCTTTTTTATAACCCAACCCTGATCTGTACTTCTCCACAACTTTGTCCCTGACCTGTTTGGAGAGCTCCTTGGTCTTCATGGTGCCGCTTGCTTGGTGGTGCCCCTTGCTTAGTGGTGTTGCAGACTCTGGGGCCTTACAGAACAGGTGTATATATACTGAGATCATGTGACACTTAGATTGCACATAGGTGGTCTTTATTTAACTAATTATGTGACTTCTGAAGGTAATTGGTTGCACCAGATCTTATTTAGGGTCTTCATAGCAAAGGGGGTGAATACATATGCACGCACCACTTTTCCGTTATTTATTTTTTAGAATTCTTTGGTGGCAGCATCATGCTGTGGGGATGTTTTTCAGAGGCAGGGAGACCAGTCAGGAGCGAGGGAAAGATGAGCGGAGCAAAGTACAGAGAGATCCTTGATGAAAACCTGCTCCAGAGTGCTCAGGACCTCAGACTGGGGCAAAGGTTCACCTTCCAACAGGACAACGACCCTAAGCACACAACCAAGACAATGCAGGAGTGGCTTCGGGACAAGTCTCTGAATGTCCTTGAGTGGCCCAGCAAGAGCCCGGACTTGAACCCGATCTAACATCTCTGGAGAGACCTGAAAATAGCTGTGCAGCGACGCTCCCCATCTAACCTGACAGAGCTTGAGAGGATCTGCAGAAAAGAATGGGAGAAAGTCCCCAAATACAGGTCTGCCAAGCTTGTAGCATCATACCCAAGAACACTCGAGGCTGTGATCACTGCCAAAGGTGCTTAAACAAAGTACTGAGTAAAGGGTCTGAATAAATATGTAAATGTCATATTTAAGGTTTGCTTTTTGCTTTGTCATTATGGGGTATTGTGTGTAGATTGATGAGGGAAAAAACAA
Organism: Coregonus clupeaformis; assembly: GCF_020615455.1. Lineage (NCBI taxonomy): Eukaryota > Metazoa > Chordata > Actinopteri > Salmoniformes > Salmonidae > Coregonus > Coregonus clupeaformis. The sequence continues at coordinate 29,725,404 of NC_059217.1, read as the reverse complement.
TTTAATCCATTTTAGAATAAGGCTGTAACAAAATGTGGAAAAAGTCAAGGGGTCTGATTACTTTAAACATGCCAAAGGGAACACAGTATGTATTTATTCACGGATCAAGATAATATATTGTAGTCAGGCAACATATGAGATGTGAATGAGCAACATTTCATTTCAATGTCTGCGTTTATTTTCGCCACTGTTTTAAGAAATGTTTTGTCGTTTTTTACGTGGTTGTGTCATATTTCACAAAGAATCCTGGGAATATTTTCAGTTGAAGCTTGTATCAATGCATGCTCCGTTTCGCATACTTTGATTTGGACTCATAATCCGAACCTTCGGTGCTCCAATTTGCTTGCTCAGAGCATGATAGTATGCATATTGAGAAACACCCCTAGTTTAAGTGCCAACAAATCCTGTGAGAATCTGAAACTCTAATGCAAAACCAAGAATATCACAAGCGTAACCTAAATTCTGCTTATCATCAAAACTCTTGAGGTTACCATGCATTGTCGGCTTCTTCATGTAAACTGAAAGCAGTGTGAGGTATATAAAGTGACCAAAATTGTGGATTACATCATACTGTAGGTTTCCATCTTAAATCCAATGATAGTGCTATTCAGTGTAATTTCCCCCCATTCTCCCTCTTTAAAACCCATCAGGCAGTCCTCACCAGACCCTGCTCATTTATCTAAGCATGACCCATTCTTCCCTTTCTGGAATAAATGTGCCCCTGTGTGTGTGGGTTGACCTTTGAGTCTTGTAAATCATTTACAGACATTGACGTTGTGCAGACAGAGGCTGACTTTCTGAGCACTTGACATCTGATTCGTGAAGCTCAAACTCCTTATATTAGTGAGGTTCCTACATTCAGCCTTTCTACAGCCATTTTCAATCAGGCAAACTGCTGTACAAATCAGTAACTGAACTGAACAATGAGAATGACTAGATGACACAGAATGGAACAGTTTTTGTGTGTATTCTTTAGATAATTATGGCAAACAAATTCTTTTGGCTGGTAAAAAATGTGAGTGGCTGGTAGATTTCCATGTACCGGCCACAGTGGCTGGTGGACCAAAAAGTACATTTTAGGCCCTGGTTTTGACTCATGTTACCTCTATGCTAATATGGCTCAAATTCACTAGCTAGCTAACCAACAACTGTAATGATGTATTTGAGAGACAAGTGCTCATTGTGCAAATGTATTTATGTTTTCAATAAATATTTGGAGAGGGAATATAGTTTTCATGTTGTCAACATCCTTTGATTCTATGCCAACCCCGTCTCTTTTGCCCCAAGGGTTGCACCTGCATCGGTTTTGTTGCTATTCAACACAGGTCTATAGACCCACAGAACTCTGATCAGCAGTAGTGCACCATATAGGCAACAGGGTGCCATTTGAGATACAACAACAAACTCAACAGAATTATTTATGTTCAGTGGCATGGAAATAAAAAGCTTGACATTAAAAGGTGTATGAAGCACTGTCCTGGTGATAAGTGTTATTAAAATTAAACAACTTTCTCAAATAGGTTAACCCTTATTTTGTTGATGGGGGCTGCTCCGGAAGGTCAAGTCATTACATTATTTAATCAGAACCCAGGGGGAATTGACAGCATATTAACATATTAATAATGAGCTGTCCTCCATATAAATAGGCTCAGTGGACAATTCCGTTCTCTCCCCAGCGAAAGGTCAGTTACTGTGGCAGTCTTTCTATGTCATGTAAAACTGAGGAAGCATGCAAAATAGGACCAGATTGTTTTTTAATGCTTATAGATAGGTTCTCTTACAATATTGTGGTTAACTGGTCTGGTGATTCAAATCCCCCTTTGTTCAACTGTTGTTTTAAGGTCTATTAAGACTTTATGATAACTACGAATTTTGTGAATGAAAATGTATTATGCGTACCACTCCAACCCTCTCACAAGCTATAGTTGTTTACATGTTTACTATATGCTCTTTTATACATTCAGAACACCTTGATGTTGGTGACTAAAGAGAGACCAGGGCTGTATCCCAAATATCACCCTATTCCCTACATAGTGCTGTACTTTTGACCAGAGCCCTAGATGGTTGGGGAGGAGAGAAGCCTAGTGGAGTGTGGAGAGACGGAGCCTCGCGGTTGGCTGAGAGTGTCTAGGTGAGATACACCACTTTGTTATCTCCACACACAGACACACACACACACACACACAGTGCTGATGTGTTCATTGTCTGTGGAGGTTCGCTGCACTACTGGATTGACAACAGGACAACAGGTATTGTGTGCCAGCAATGAGATGTAACAATAGAGGGTGACTTAATAGTGCCATGCTATCGCTGCCATTATGAAACTGTCACTGTGCACTGTCGGTGAGCCTTGGCATGGGCAGACATGGCATTTAGACTGGCCAATGCCCTGCTGCTACCTCTTTCAGCTGAAAGAAGAGAATAACACAACTGACTCCTCCACTTAGAGACAAACACACAATGTCTTCCACGTCACAGCTGAACTATGACCTTTATGTCACAATGTTTGTCCTTCTCATTTGTCAAGCAACTCCAATGATGCATTTCTTCTCTCCTGCAGTGCTATGTCTCTCCTCAGTGGACCAGGCTGATCAGTATTGAAATGGCAGCTGTGGGATGGCTCTGTATTGTGATACAAGGCTAGCCATGCAAGATGAGAGAATTCCAATCAGAGTCCATCATTATGCAAAGAAGATTGACATTTTAGTCATTTAGCAGAAGCTCTTATCCAGAGCGACTTACAGGAGCAATTAGGGTTAAGTGCCTTGCTCAAGGACACATCGACAGATTTTTCAACCAGTGGGCTCGGGGATTCGAATCAGCGATCTTTCGGTTACTGGCCCAACGCTCTTAACCGCTAGACAACCTACCGCCCTATAAGACGAGACAAAAAGAGCACACAGCACACAGCACGCAACCATTGGTTGATGCATGCAACGTCTGAGGAGGGGAACGCGACCCATACGTTATAGCAATCTGGTGCCCTACGGCAAAGTCGATGACGTGGCACACAACCATTTATTGATCCATCAATATCTGAGCAGGGGAATGCAACCTTTTTCTTGAGGCACGTCGAAGGTCGGTAGCCCCTTCGTCAGTGATTGGCCAACTGTAGGGGTGGGAACTATGGACGGGATTCTTCAATGAAGTGTTTGTTTTCATTCAGCTAGCGCTAGCTACTTGGCTGGCTAGCTAGCCTAGCAGCATACTCATGCAGAGAAAGCAAGCCAACCAACATTTTGTCATCGAAAGAAAATCATAACCTTCCCGTTGGTAAAACCGATGTCAAAGTTTGGTAGCAAGGTCCAGCTAGCTAGCTAGCTATTGTTAGCAAGCAGGCTACTCAACTCTGCTCAAATGTTAGCGAAGGTCTTTAAGGGACTATGCGAGCACAGTCGTGCACTTACACCTAGCCGAGTTCTGCTAGGAGCAAACAGAACCTAGTCTGCAATCGCCTTTATTCTGTTGACGGGCTTCCCCGGAAGGTCAAGGCATTCCATTATTTAATCAGAAGCCAGGGTAGTTGACAGGAGGTATTATCAAATTAATAATGTGCTCCTCTCCGTATAAATAGGCTCAGTGGATGATTCAATTCGCTCACCAGTGAAAGGTCAGTCACTGTGGCAAATCAAATGAAATCATATTTTATTAGTCACATGCTTCGTGTAGACTAACAGTGAAATGCTTACTTACGGGGCCTTCCCAACAATGCAGAGAGAAAGAAAATAGAGAAATAATAGAGAAGTAATAACATGTAATAATAAAAGTAATAATAAATACACAATGAGTAGCGAAAACTTGGCTATATACACTGGGTACCAGTACCGAGTCGATGTGCAGGGGTATGAGGTAATTGAGGTAGATACAGTATGTACAGTACCAGTCAAACGTTTGGACACACCTACTCATTCAAGGGTTTTTCTTTATTTTTACTATTTTCTACATTGTAGAATAATAGTGAAGACATCAAAACTATGAAATAACACGTATGGAATCATGTAGTTAAACAAATCAAAATATATTTTAGATTTTAGATTCTTCAAAGTAGCTACCATTTGCCTTGATGACAGCTTTGCACACTCTTGGCATTCTCTCAACCAGCATCACCAGGAATGCTTTTCCAACATTCTCGAAGGAGTTCCCACATATGCTGAGTACTTGTTGGCTGCTTTTCCTTCACTCTGCGGTCCAACTCATCCCAAACCATCTCAAATGGGTTGAGGTCGGGGGATTGTGGAAGCCAGGTCATCTGATGCAGCACTCCATCACTCTCCTTCTTGGTAAAATAGCCCTTACACAGCCTGGAGGTGTGTTGGGTCATTGTCCTGTTGAAAAACAAATGATAGTTCCACTAAGCCCAAACCATGCTGGTTAAGTGTGCCTTTCTCACACAAAGACAAGGGGGCAGAGGGAACACTTATACAGGTACTGATGAGGGGATATGAACCAGGTGTGTGTAATAAACAAGACAAAACAAATGGAATGATGAGATGAGGAGCGGCAGTGGCTAAAAGGCCGGTGACGACGAACGCCGAAGCCTGCCCGAACAAGGAGAGGTGGCACCTTCGGAGGAAGTCGCACCACACTGTCAGGTCTCTGACCTTCTCCCTATAGGCTGTCTCATCGTCGTCGGTGATCAGGCCTACCACCGTAGTGTCGTCAGCAAACTTAATGATGGTGTTGGAGTCGTGCACGGCCACGCAGTCGTGGGTGAACAGGGAGTCCAAGAGGGGACTAAGCGCAAACCCCTGAGGGGCCCCCGTGTTGAGGGTCAACGTGGCGGATGTGTTGTTGCCTACCCTCACCACCTGGGGGCGGCCCGTTAGGAAGTCCAGGATCCAGTTGCAATCGGAGGTGATCAGTCCCAGGGTCCTTAGCTTAGTTATGAGCTTGGAGGGCACTATGGTGTTGAACGCTGAACTGTAGTCAATGAACAGCATTCTCACATAGTTGTTCCTCTTGTCCAGGTGGAAGAAGGAAGTGTGGAGTGCAATAGAGATGGCGTAATCTGTGGAGTGGGTCCAGTGTGTCTGGGATGATGGTGTTGATGTGAGCCATGACCAGCCCTTTCAAAGCATTTCATGGCTACAGATATGAGTGCTACGGGATAGTCATTTAGACAGGTTGCCTTGGTGTTCTTGGGCATAGGGATTATGGTATAATTTTGGCATTTTTGAAACACCTGAAACACAGTTTTCCTGCAATCTAGAACCATAATCACTACGTTTAAAATATGTTTATTTTTCTGCGTATCTAAGCATACCTCTTGAGCTGTCTGTATCCTCCTGACTGGTGTTTTTCTTTAACTAAATTGCTTCTTTCTCTGCATCTCTGCTAAAATATAGGTAAAATATTGAAAGGAATGTGAGTCTTATTCAGTACATTTAGTAATTACTTGCTTTTCTAAAGTCTACCAACCTTGCCAGCAGGGATGCCAGCTAAGATAGTTAGACAAGCTAGCTACTCTAACTTAATTGATAGCCTGAAATGGCTTCTTGGGAGATTGGGAACCTATCTGGGCTAGCTAAAGCCAACTTCATAAAATTGCTATGTGGCTAGTAGTATTACAGAGAAACAAAAACAAAATTTGTAACAAAAAATATATAGAAAAATATACATTTTTAAATCTGAAGGGGCACGTGCCCCTGTGCCCCCTATGGGCATAATGCCTCTGCTCCTCTCCCATTTCAAGTCCTTTGTATTCTATGTGAGTGAGAAACAAAGAAAACTTATTCCAAGCTCATGAACCAGTCTTGGATGTTTCATACCTGCACAAAGAAACAAACCTGGTCTCTTTGAACTTTGTGATGCTAGAGACGAAAGCGAATGCTGATGCAGCAAGCACCGTGACACTGAACTGCTTGCTCTTGTGTGGTTATGTTAATCTGTACAGCCCCCTAAGTGAACGCCACCTTCCATCATTTAGACTGAAGACCGATTCTCTGGTGGCTAATGGCCAAAATGCTGTGTTCACGTGAAATATCTACTATCTCTCTAATATCTCTATTATCTCTTCAATGTTATTCTCACACAAAAAGTGGATACAATTGGGGGAGCCTTACTTACTTGGAATTGTCATATTCCATAATTCCTCTGGTGTTTCCTCTGCAGCTGTGTGGTCCAGGGATGGTTTCCCCAAGCACATCCCTTTATTAACAGTGAGAGGTATGACATGATGCCTGCTATAATGAAAGGCACAAGCTGAGACAAAATGGCTCCAATCTTATCATTACACTGGTCTTTTTCTAACAGCCATTTCCAATAAAAACGGTCTACCCTTAAAAAAACGGATCAATAAGAGACACTTCAATCCAGAAGATCTTCAACGTAAGAGAGATTGTACTGCTCATATTTAGGATTTCATGTTTTGTTTGTGTGCTACAATTAACACCATGTTTGAGTGGACGTTCTGCCTACTTAATTTTCTCTCCACGAGAATTGAAGAGGAGATGATGGGTGATTTTCTGGCATATCCTCTGCCCTGGCTCTGTCATCATGATGGGTGCGGCCACTCAGACGACAGACAGAGCCGGTTGATGAGCTGCTGAATCACCATGTGAAGCGTTGCCTCTGGCAAAGAGACAGGCTATCATATCACACACAGAAAGATGCAGTCAGTCCACACTTTTACACCCTCTGGGGCGAAGCACTAGAACAAGTGAAGAGGAGGCTTTGACTGGGAATCAAGTTATTAGAATGGTATCAGAAAAGTCAAGCCTCACATTATCAGACTTGGAGTGGTTTGCAAGAGGAGTTTATACTTGCAGATTCAGTGCCTCTTTTTAAATCCCTGCTGAAGACACACTTTTACAAAGATGCTTTCAATGTATGATTTTCATAATTTTTTCATTCATCTTCCTCCTTTCTGTGTTTCTTTGTTATTACTTTTATTTTATTATTTTATACAGAACATGTAGTTTTTACAGAAAATTAAGTTTACCCTTGCCTGAGTAAATGAGATCCATGAGAAAGAGCAATGTTCGACCCGCTCAATGTCTGCCTCTTGCTGCTGGAGGACCCAATGCTGATTGTTTGAAGTTAATTTGACCTTAATTGGTGGCGTCTCTGACTAATGCTATCAATTCATACCAGTTAACACCATGGTGCGTGTCTTTACTTAAGTGATAATGCCCAAGAAGCAAGTGTTTGGAATATATATTGGCACGGGTGTTGTTAGGCTCGAGACAAAGTCGAAAATATGTCAATCATTATTTGAATATGTTGGTAAACTGTTGTATAAAACCTACCGTATAACTCTAATAAGTCATTATTGGTGGGAGAGAGTGGGAAACTAGTCGGTAAGTGCCTTAGATAGCTTAACCAGGGCAATGCTCTCTACTCTCTAAAATGGAATGAAACATGTTCAGTAAAATGTATGTTGCATCAAGAAAGTGAGAATTGTTGCACTGCTCTGTGTGTCCACAAAATAATGTCAGTGTGGGATTACAGTGTATGATTGATTGCTATGACCTCGTATCTTTTGATTTATATACTAGTTTCAGAGTTTTTCCCTCCAAACAAGCCAGTGCCTGGTCTCTTCTTTTCAATGCTGGACAAGCACATGTGCTCTCTGTCACTGAGCTGATGATTCTCTGCTGATGTGTGGATGCCATTTTGAATTAGATCCAGTACATAGTGGCAATCACTTTCAGGTACACGGTACACCACAGCTGGTAATCTATGGGATCATACTGGGAATTTATAGAACTATTTTCCAATTTGACACGCTATCTTACTTTGGACAGCTGGCTGACGGTAGCCAGGTCGCCATGGAAACAGTTAGTACAGATGGGGGGAAATAACAGTTTTATCAGAAAAATAACTTCATACAGGGAAAATCCTGATTAAATCTCACCCGTTTGTTCTGAAAGTCTCTCCGCCTTCTGTTTTATGAATAAACAAATGTGTTTTCCACCGGCTGCTCTCAACATACATGAATAAAGTCTTTGTAGATTTATAACAGAAGGAAACCCCAGATTTTTACCTCCAAAACAGTCGCACCACTGTAAACTTTATATGACAATTCTCTACTATAAGCCGCCTCCAACGTTGTTTTAGAGAATTTGGCAATACGTCCAACCGGCCTCACAACCGCAGACCACGTGTAACCACGCCAGCCCAGGACCTCCACATGCCAAGTCGGTTGTCCTATGCCCTCCCAGGCCCACCCATGGCTGCACCCCTGCCCAGTCATGTGAAAACCATAGATTAGGGCCTAATTAATTTATTTCAATTGACTGATTTCCTTATATGAACTGTAACTCAGTAACATCTCTGAAATTGTTGCATGTTGCGTTTATGTTTTTGTTCAGTATAGATGTTTTCAGTGATCTAGGTTGTATATTTAGCTATTACTTATTGCTTCAGTGTTTGTTTGCCAGTAAGGGCTGAAGACCATGTCTGAAAATGTTCACAAGGCACGGGGCCCAGTTATTAGAAATAAAAATATACAAAAATGCTTTTTACGACCAGGAAAGTGGGGCCAGGACATCTGGTTCATATTTCCTCCTGCCTTTGAACTCCTACTAAACTTTCTCTTCATTTCTCTCGCTCTCTCTTTCTCTTTCTTTATACCCCTTTAATATGAGCCTAATGATGAATCAAAGTTTGATCCGAAGTGAGGAGGAGAATAATATGTGAGCTTTTTAAATCTCAGTTGACAAGTCTACAAACAGGCTCTCTCTTGTTATCTCTCGCACTGTTGTGAAGAAAAATGGTCAAATGGAATTTGGAGGGAACGTCAATAAATCTGGCAAGGCGAGCTGAGAGACAGACTGCTCTAGTCTGCTGTAATACCATTTTGATTCAAACTGGACTCAGGGGTAGACGTAACATAGTAAATTTCAATTTGGTACACTCAAATTAGTATAGATATGTTAGGTTCATATGGTATGTATTCATTTGTAAATGTCCATCATCCATGATATGTTACGATTTACAATCCGTACAATATGTTATTGAATTGGAATTAGTACAATATGTTAGGAATTTGCTAAACGTGTTATATGTTACGAATTCCATTTTTTTTGTAGCTAATGTTAGCTAGGTGGCTAGGTGGCTAACGCTAACGTTAGGGTTATGGTTAAGGGTAGGGTTAGAAGTTAGAAGTTAGAAGTTAGGTTAAAGGATTGAGGGTTAGGGGAAGGGTTAGCTAATATGCTGAGTAGTTGGAAAGTAGCAAAAAAAAGTAGTTGCAAAGTTGCTAATTAGCTAAAATGCTAACGTTGTTGATGAAATTCGAACACGCAACATTTGGATTGTCAGATGTTTGTGTTATACGCCTACCCATCCACCCCAACCAACCACTCTACTTTAAATTTTTCCTTAAGTAACCTTCTGTCTCATGTAACTATACAAATGTAACATATTATACTAATTTCAGTGTCCAGGATTTACTTTTACTATGTTACGTCTAGTCTATGAGACCGGGCTGTGTGAGGGTTTAGTCTCAGGCATGAAAGCGTTGCAGAGAGAGAGAGCATTTCTCATTAGAAATCACATTAAAAGGCCCACTCCCAAAACATGTGATCCATCAAAGATTATTAGGGGAGAAAAGGGCCTGTAAGGACATACTGTACCTTTCAAGGGAAATCCACATCTTTAAACATAAAAAGGTGAATCACACCAAGGTTACATTTAAAAGATATACCATAAATGAATGCAGAATATAATAAGGGATTAAGATCCTTTTCATAGACTTAACATATATCAAACTATTTCTAAGAGGTATTGTCAGAGAGTCAGATGAGGGCAGTCATTTCAGAACTCTGTTGTGTTCCAGATCATACAGTCATTTAGAATCAGAACTCTGTTGGGTTCCAGATTATGCAGTAATTTAGAATCAGATCTCTGTTGGGTTCCAGATCATACAGTAATCCAGAATCAGAACTCTGTTGGGTTCCAGATGATGCAGTCATTTAGAATCAGAACTCTGTTGGGTTCCAGATCATGCAGTCATCTAGAATCAGAACTCTGTTGGGTTCCAGATCATACAGTCATTTAGAATCAGAACTCTGTTGGGTTCTAGATCATGCAGTCATTTACAGTCAGACGTATGTTGGGTTCCAGATCAGGTCACACATAATAACCCTTAATTTTTCACACCACCTGGTTCGCCACAGAGCTCCTGTCACCTAGCCTCGCTTTCTCTCTATAAACAAAGTAGATACATCCATGTGTCTGCCTCCACACACACACACACAAACACACACACACAAGGCCTCTCCACTCTTTCACGCCCGCAATCATCTCCCTGACAAAGGCTATTTCCAGACTAATTGATGCCAGAAACGATGAGGATTCAATGCACTAGAATAGCTTTTCTTCCTCCCTCCCATACATCCTTCTCACCATGATTCCTGTGGGTAATTTGTCTAGCACTGTGTCTCTGTTGTCAGTGTACCATGGTGTACAACGTGTAACTCAGTTGGTAGAGCATGGCGTTTGCAACGCCAGGGTTGTGGGTTCGATTCCCACGGGGGGCCAGTATGAAAAAAAAAAATTATGCACTCACTAACTGTACGTCGCTCTGGATAAGAGTGTCTGCTAAATGACTAAAATGTAAATGTAATGTGTTTAGGTCTGAAAGGCAACGCAGTGGATGTACTGTACAGTATAGTCCTGTGATGACTCATAGAGAATGGCTGGCTGCAGCCAAAGGTCTTCCCAGTGTGACTAAAGCCTTGTTCACACTGCAGGCCTTAATGCTCAAATCAGTTTGATTTTGTAATACTGACTGTCCAAACAGCAAGTTACAAGTGACCAAGTCGGATATGTGTATGTTCAGAATGTAGTCATTTGCTGACACGGCTACGCTAGTTGTCATGGTAATGGTGGGTGTGCAGGCATGCAGTGGTGTAGGCTGATTGGTGGTGGTGCTTCCTATCACTCAGAAGTTGTTGTGTAGCAAGCTAAGGTGACAACAATGCCTGCCATGGAAGTCTACCAGTTGCTTTGAGTGTTCGGAATCATAGTGTAAGAACACTTTTAAAACCTCAAAGAATAAGATGATCCAACTTTCAAAACAAGTAATTTTTGGCTAGCCACAGCAGTCAACTAGCTGTTTAGCTTGCTAGCACATTCACTTATTTGTTTGTAAACAATTAAGAAGCTAGTTAGCTACCACTTTGTCACGCCCTGATGCAGGGGACTCGTATATGTTGAGTCAGGGTGTGTAGTTTCTATGTTGTGTATTTCTATGTTGTAGTTCTAGTATGTCTAGATCTATGTTGGCCGGTGTGGTTCCCAATCAGAGGCAGCTGTCGCTCGTTGTCTTTGATTGGGGACCATACTTAGGCAGCCTATTGGCACTAGTGGGTTGTGGGATCTTGTTCCGTGTGAGGTATGTTGTTTGTGTACCTTGGACTTCATGTTTCGTTTCGTTTCGTTTCATTTGGTTTGTTGTTTTGTCGTTGTGTTTATTCGGTATAATAAACATGTATGCATATCACGCTGCGCCTTGGTCCGTCCCGTTTATGAACGAACGTCACAGAAGATCCCACCAGACCTGGACCAAGCAGTGTGCCGAGGAGGAGCAGAGAGGATGGACTTGGCAGGAGATGAGAGAGGATCTGGCAAGAAAGATGGAGGCCCTGATCAGGGTGGAGAGGCAATCCCAAGAACATTTTTGGGGGGGGCACACGGTGTGGACGACGAGGCAGCAGGAGGCCGCAACAGGGCGGATCTGCTGGTTAGGAGAGGAGGCCACCAGATTACGGGGGCTATTGGTTCAGAGGGAGCAGAAGGAAGGTGTAGAGGCACGGCGAGAGGAGCTGGTTAGGCAGCAGAAGGAAGTAGTGCGTGTCGCCAGTCCGGTCCAGCCCGTTCCTGCTCCCCGCACTAAGCCAGTGGTGCGTGTTCCCAGTATGGCCCGGCCCGTTCCTGCCCCTCGCACCAAGCCAGTGGTGCGTGTCGCCAGCCCGGCCCGGCCCGTTCCTGCCCCTCGCACCAAGCCAGTGGTGCGTGTTGCCAGCCCGGCCCGGCCCGTTCCTGCCCCTCGCACCAAGCCAGTGGTGCGCGTCGCCAGCCCGGTCCGGCCTGTTCCTGTCCCTCGCACCAAGCCAGTGGTGCGCGTCGCCAGCCCGGCCCGGCCTGTTCCTGCCCCTCGCACCAAGCCAGTGGTGCGCGTCGCCAGCCCGGTCCGGCCTGTTCCTGTCCCTCGCACCAAGCCAGTGGTGCGTGTCGCCTGAGCAGTCCGCTCCACCGGTGCACGGTCCAGCTCCGGTCAGCGGCTCCAGTCCAGACCCAGACGGGGGGTACTGTCACGCCCTGACTCAGGGGACGCTTATATGTTGAGTCAGGGTGTGTATATTCCTTGTTGTGTTTGTTTTATGTTGTAGGATCTAGTATTCTAGATCTATGTTGGCCGGTGTGGTTCCCAATCAGAGGCAGCTGTCGCTCGTTGTCTCTGATTGGGGACCATACTTAGGCAGCCTATTGGCACTAGTGGGTTAAGGGATCTTGTTCCGTGTGAGGTATGTTGTTTGTGTACCTTGGACTTCACGTTTCGTTTAGTTTGTTGTTTTGTCGTTGTGTTTATTCGGTATAATAAACATGTATGCATATCACGCTGCGCCTTGGTCCGTCCCGTTTATGAACGAACGTGACACACTTGTTCTTGTCAAACTATCAACAGAGTTGCTAGCAAGCAACAAGATATGCCAAATAAGTCTAAAAACCACTTGAGGGCAAATAAATCAGATTTGACCATTCAGAGACAAGTTGCATGGCCAAGAATCAGATTTATATCTGATATCAATCCACCTACGAAGGTGGTTTGAAATGTGGCCGTTCAGACTGCAGGAAAAAGATCAGATTCAAATCAGATATGCAAACAAATAGGATTTGAGTCACTTCAAACTGCCAGTGTGAACAAGGCTTAACAAACACATTAATGGTTCAAAACAATACACATACTTATTTTCGCTACAATGGGCACCAATCAACAACAGTAATGCCAAGCCAGTAAAATTGCACAACATCCAGAAACGATTGTTGTTAATGATAATAGTATATCAACATACTTGCCTTGTGAAAAGTAGAGGAAATAAAAGCATCACATTTCACACATGCTCTGCAATCACACTGCAATACTGTAGACCGTAATGTAGTTGTTGTTGTCATGGTTCCACCTGTCACCAGAGGGCAGCTGAGACCTCCCTAGAGACTATTATGGCACTCAGGTGTTTTAAGTTACTAATTATGATTTCCTTTGTGTGTTTTCTGTTACCCTTTGCAGAAGCTTGATTTGTTAGCTTTGTGCATTGTCTCCTGAGTGAGTTCTAGTCGTAGTGTTTGTTGTTTTCCCAGTTTTACTTTGTACCTTCAGTTGAACTTTTTCCAGTAAAGTATTTACGAACCTCATCTGGTTCTCTTCTCTGCTCCTGGGTTCTACCTTACCACATCACAACAAGATTCTGCCTCCAACATGAACCCAGCAGAGATCGACCAGATCAAGAACCTCATAACCCACCAAGGAGCACTGCTGGGGCGGCAGCAAAAACAACCCTCCCAAATATCCGAGACTCTCCGGGCACTTACCAACTCCCTCCGACTACTGTGCACCCCCAACCCAGGAGGAGCCACTCTCCAAGTCTCAGCGCCCAGTGCTCCAGTCGTCGCCGTAGATCCCCCAGGGAACCTGCACCGGAAACCCAAGATTCCAGCCCCAGAGAGGTATGACGGCCACCCGGGAAGATGCAAGTCTTCGACCACTCAGTCGGCAGACGAGAAGCATCGAGCCGGCTATTCAACCTCCGCCAAGGGGCCAAACCAGTGGCCGACTTCGCCATTGATTTCCGCACCCTCGCCGTCAAATGTGGGTGAAATAAAGAGGCACTGGTCAACGCCTTCCACCAGGGTCTGTCTAACTCTATCAAGGATGAATTGGCCTCTCGGGAACTAGGAGAGGACCTCGAGTCCCTGATAACACTAGCAATCAAGATCGACAACCGCATCAGAGAACAAGTGAGATAGCGCCCCCCTTGACACCACCCCAGTCTCCCGGGTCCCTGAGTACCCCAAGCCCCCCGAGCCAAGCGCGGATAATTTCATCAATCAGGACCTCACCAGAGAATTACAAATTCTCTGCGAGAAATGCCCCATCTCTCTGTAGATTCAAACCCTCGATGGACGCCCCATCGGCTCCGGCCAGGAGGAATATCAGACCAAAACCATTAAACTGCAGGTCGGGGTCAACCACTCAAGACTTCTCCGCTCTCCCTCCCGAATACTTCGACCTCCGGGAAGTCTTCAGTAAGAAGCAAGCCACCACCCTCCCTCCTCATCGACCATACGACAGCACCATAGAGCTCCTACCCGGCTCCACCCTTCCCCAGGGCCGTCTTTACTCCATCTCAGCCCCTGAAGCAGCAGCCATGGACGACTACATCCGGACGTCGCTGGAGGCAGGCTTAATTCATTCCTCAACCTCCCCAGCCGGCGCAGGCTTCTTCTTCGTGGGAAAGAAGAATGGGAGCCTGCGTGCCTGCTATAGACCACCCAGTGCTAACAGTCAGTATCTGAATAACGTGTGAAATGCTTGATAATGTATGTGATATCAACAGAGAGGTATATTTTCTGGGTGATTGAAATATTGACTGGCTTTCATCAAGCTGCCCACTCAAGAAAAAGCTTAAAACTGTAACTAGTGCCTGCAACCTGGTTCAGGTTTTCAGTCAACCTACCAGGGTAGTTACAAACAGCACAGGAATGAAATCATCAACATGTATTGATCACATCTTTACTATTGCTGCAGAAATTTGCTTTAAAGCAGTATCCAAATCCATCAGATGTAGTAATCACAATATATTAGCCATATCTAGGAAAACCAAAGTTCCAAAGGCTTGGCCTAATATAGTGTATAAGAGGTCATACAATAAGTGTTGTAGTGATTCCTATGTTGTTGCTGTAAAGAATATTTGTTGGTCTGTGGTGTGTAATGAGAAGCAACAGACGCTGCACTTGACACATTTATGAAATTGCTTATTCCAGTTACTAATAAGCACGCACCCATTAAGAAAATGACTGTAAAAACGGTTAAATCCCCATGGATTGATGAGGAACTGAAAAGTTGTATGGTTGAGAGGGATGAGGCAAAAGGGATAGCAAATAAGTCTAGCTGCACAGCCGATTGGCAAACACACTGCAAATTGAGAAATCATGTGACTAAACTGAATAAAAAGAAGAAGAAACTATACTATGATACAAAGATAAATGACAAAGAATGATAGTAAAAAGCTTTGGAGCACCTTAAATGAACTTTTGGGCAAAAAGGCAAACTGCTCCATCATTCATTGAATCAGATGGCTCATTCATCACAAAACCCACAGATATTGCCAATTACCTTAATGATTTTTTCATTGGCAAGATTAGCAAACGTATACATGACATGCCAGCAACAAACTTGACACTACACATCCAAGTATAACTAATCAAATTATGAAAAACAAGCATTTTTATTTTGAATTCTGTAAAGTGAATGTGGAAGAAGTGAAAAAATGATTGTTGTCTATCAACAATGACAAGCCACCGGGATCTGACAACTTGCATGGAAAATTACTGAGGATAATATTTGCCATATCTTCAATTGAAGCCTACTAGAAAGTGTGTGCCCTCACACCTGGATGGAAGCAAAAGTAATTCCGCTACCCAAGAATAGTAAAGCCCCCTTTACTGGCTCAAATAGCCGACCAATCAGCCTGTTACCAACCCTTAGTAACCTTTTGAAAAAAATTGTGTTTGACCAGATACAATGCTATTTTACTGTAAACTGGCCTTGAGTAAAGCCAGTGTGTCTATGTATGCGGATGACTCAACACTATACACGTCAGCTACTACAGCGATTGAAATCACTGCAACACTTAACAAAGAGCTGCAGTTAGTTTCAGAATGGGTGGCAAAGAATAAGTCCTGAATATTTCCAGAACTAAAAGCATTGTATTTGGGACAAATCATTCACCAAACCATAAACCTCAACTAAATCTTGTAATAAATAATGTGGAAATTGAGCAAGTTGAGGTGACTAAACTGTTTGGAGTAACCCTGGATTGTAAACGGTCATGGTCAAAACTTGTTATTGTAATAAAGCGCTGCTCTGCCTTTTTAACAACACTATCAACAAGGCAGGTCCTACAGGCTCTAGTTTTGTCGCACCTGGACTACTGTTCAGTTGTGTGCTCAGGTGCCACAAAGAGAGACCTCGAAAAATTACAATTGGCTCAGAACAGGGCAACATGGCTGGCCCTTAAATGTACACGGAGAGCTAACATTAATAATATGCATGTAAATCTCTCATGGCTCAAAGTGGAAGAGAGATTGACTACATCAGTACTTGTTTTTGTAATGCTGACATGCTGAATGCACCGAGGTGTCTGTTTAAACTACTAGCACACAGCTCGGACACCCATGCATACCCCACAAGACATGCCACCAAAGGTCTGTTCATAATCCCCAAGTCAAGAGCAGACTATGGGAGGCACACAGTACTACATAGAGCCATGACTACATGGAACTCTATTCCACATCAGGTAACCTTATGGAACAGCGGGGACTGTGAAGAGACACACACACAGGCACAGACACACATACACATGATAAGACACGCACTCTACACACACGTACACATGGATGTTGTATTGTAAATATGTGATAGTGGAGTAGTGGCCTGAGGGAACACACTAAATGTATTGGGTAAAGTGTTATGAAATGTAATGTTTTAAATTGTATATAACTGCCTAAATGTTGCTGGACCCCAGGAATAGTTGTTGGCTGCAGATGGACGCTTGTCAGGGATTGAAAGGGGGTCTGACTAACTAGCGTCCTCTGTGGCCCCTCATCCTGCCATTGGGCCTTGTTCCACACACACACCATCACCAGCAACCTCCAGGCTAACTCTCCCCCTCCATCTGCCCTGAGTGACAGAGAGTAGAAACCGGAGCTCCCAAATTAACGGTCGGTCGGTGCTCAAAATAACAGCAGGTGTGCTCTGTGTGGTCCGCTCTACGTCAGCCTCGCCATGGAAACCCGGCTAGTCTGATGACACCACCCCTCCGTCTTCAAACCTTTTTCTTCATTAACATCAAAGAGCCATCAAGCACCACCACTAATTGCATTCGGTTTGCCAATAAACACACACACACACACACACAATTAGCATAAATTACTCCCTGATACAAATTCCGGTTTATCAATTAAGCCATGTAAGGGTATAGGAAGCCATGTGAGGTCTTGTGGAATTGAATTAAGATATTAACTAGGAGAGTCTGTTGCTCAATTATATTATGGATTATGAGATTATGGGTTGTGATTATGGATTCTTCCTGAATAATGACAACATGCTGCTTGAAGAGAATGTAATATAATGCCACAATATCCATTTGAAGTCACATGTTGAATGTCCACAAATTCATTTCTGTACCATAAATCTATATAAGAGATCGCCAGAAAGCATTATAA
The DNA here is from genome assembly GCF_020615455.1 of Coregonus clupeaformis. Classification (NCBI taxonomy): domain Eukaryota; kingdom Metazoa; phylum Chordata; class Actinopteri; order Salmoniformes; family Salmonidae; genus Coregonus; species Coregonus clupeaformis. The sequence goes on along the minus strand of NC_059217.1, from coordinate 29,707,950 downwards.
TGCCGACCTCATACTGTAACTTTGAGATGGATCCCCATACGTGTTCTGTTTATCTTCTTCTGTCATCACTTCTACAGAGGATATTGTGGCACTGTGTTACCTAGCTACCTTCTTCTGTCATCACTTCTACAGAGGATATTGTGGCACTGTGTAACCTAGCTACCTTCTTCTGTCATCACTTCTACAGAGGATATTGTGGCACTGTGTTACCTAGCTACCGTCTTCTGTCATCACTTCTACAGAGGATATTGTGGCACTGTGTAACCTAGCTACCTTCTTCTGTCATCACTTCTACAGAGGATATTGTGGCACTGTGTTACCTAGCTACCTTCTTCTGTCATCACTTCTACAGAGGATATTGTGGCACTGTGTTACCTAGCTACCTTCTTCTGTCATCACTTCTACAGAGGATATTGTGGCACTGTGTTACCTAGCTACCTTCTTCTGTCATCACTTCTACAGAGGATATTGTGGCACTGTGTTACCTAGCTACATTCTTCTCTACTTCATGGATATTGTTACCTGCAGATGTTCCAGTGTTCTCTGTTGTGTCGAGGATTTGCAATTCAACATGACAAATCACATCAAATACACCATGTTTCCTTCCCCAGGGCTCTCTAAATTCTCCCACCTGGAGCTAGTTTACTCATGCGCACATGCACGTGCACACAAACACACACACACACACACACACACACCCTGAGATTGTAGGACTCTGGATGAGAGGTATCGACATGTAGAATTAAACAGGGGGAGTTTACAGAGGAGTTACAGCATGTCGGTCCATGACATTTAAGTCATAATGCCAGAGAAGCCGGTGTTTGGAGGATATATTGGCACAGGTGTTGTTAGGCCCCAGATGAAATTGAGGGCCGGCAAACTGTGCCAATATATCCTCCAAACACCGGATTCGAGGGCATTATCACTTTTATACAATGGGTTACCAACATATTCAAATAATGATTTACATATTTTCATAAAAAATGTTATTTTGATTAATTTATTAATACTATTTAATCCTTCCACAAGATATAGTCCCTACACAAATCTAGGGTTGCTCAAGCCGGCTAGTCGTTCGTTCTATCAGTTCGGTTGCCAGAGACGCGATCCAGTCGTTAAGTATTTTTGTTCTGAATTTATGGACGTGACCTAGTCGTTCGTTCTAAATGTTCTATTGCCATACTGGCTGGCAACATTCTTATCACTTACTTGCTAGCTAGCCAACTACGGCTAACTTATAATCACGTTAAACAGTGCAGCCAGCATAACAACAAAGTAGCTGCATTTGCATTTGCTGTTTTCTAGTGACATTATTTGGATTAATCCATAACAATGAGCAAATTATGTGCGATTTCACCTGGCGTAGAAAATGTGCTCTTTCGTCAGGACACTGTTGTTCAGAGGAGCTAGCTAACAACACAGCTAACACAATCACTGCAAACTGAAGCTTGAAAGACTGCAAACTAGCTGCACTTCATTTCATTTACCTGTTTTCTATTGATATTTCTTTGTATATACAGTGCATTCAGACCCCTTGACTTTTTCCACATTTTGTTACATTATTGCATTGTGTGTAGATTGATGAGGGGGAAAAATGATTTAATCCATTTGAGAATAAGGCTGTAACGTAACAAAATGTGCGAAAAGGTGTCACGCCCTGGCTCGGGGGACTCTCGTATGTTGAGCCAGGGTGTTAGTTTCTATGTTTTTGTTGTGGGTCTAGGTTACTTATTTATATGTTGGTCTGAGTGACTCCCAATCAGAGGCAACAAGTGTCAGCTGGTTGTCTCTGATTGGGAGCCATATTTAAACAGTCGGGTTTTCATTCGTGTTTGTGGGTTTTTGTTTCGAGTCTGTTTATGGTAACCGTGAACTGTCACGTATCGTTCATTGTTTTGTTCGTGTTGCCTTCAGTGAGAATAAATATGTTTGCATTCAACGCTGCGCATTGGTCCACTCTGTTAGACGATCTTGACAGAAAAACCCACCTCTACTGGACCAAGCAGCGAGTCGAGGAGCCATCGCCAGGAAATCGCTGGCAGATCTCCGTGGCAGCTTCGACTGGGTCAAGCCCATTGAGGAGCTGAGTGACGAGGGTTGGAGACAGAGGAGCGAGAGGTGGGCGAGAACGATGGAGGCCTGGCCCACGGGGAGGAGAGACCCCCAGAAAATTTTTAGGGGGGGGCTCACGACGTCGGGGAAGCAGGAGGCCGCTATGGAGCGGTCCAGCGGGGTTGCAGAGGAGGCCGCCAGGTTACGGGGGCCACTGGTAGAAGAGGGGATGGAAGGTGTAGAGGCACGGCGAGAGGTACTGGGGTGTGTTACCAGTCCGGTCCGGCCCGTTCCAGATCCCGGTGTAGGGCCAGTGGTGTGTGTCCCTAGTACGGTCCGGTCTGTTCCTGCTCCCCGCACCAAGTCTGTGGTGCGTCTCGTCAGCCCGGCTCTGCCCGTTCCTGCTCTCCGCACCAGGTCTGTGGTGCGCGTCGCCAGCCCAGTCCGGCCCATTCCTGCTCCCCGCATCAAGTCTGTGGTGTGTCTCGTCAGCCCGGCTCTGCCCGTTCCTGCTCCCCGCACCAGGTCTGTGGTGCGCGTCGCCAGCCCAGTCCGGCCCATTCCTGCTCCCCGCATCAAGTCTGTGGTGCGTCTCGTCAGCCCGGCTCTGCCCGTTCCTGCTCTCCGCACCAGGTCTGTGGTGCGCGTCGCCAGCCCAGTCCGGCCCATTCCTGCTCCCAGCACCAAGTCTGTGGTGCGTTTCGTCAGCCCTGTCCGGCCCGCTCCTGCTCCCCACACCAAGCCAGTGGTGTGCGTCGTCAGTTCAGCACGGCCCGTGCCTGTTCCCCACACCAAGCCAGTGGTGTGCGTCGTCGGTCCGGCACGGCACGTGCCTGTTCCACTGGTGCCTGGTCCGGCGCCCGGTCAGATGCGTTACGCCGGAGCTAGAGCAATCCGCTCCACCAGTGTGCAGTCCAGCTCCGGTCAGCAGGACCAGACCGGACCAGGGGTACTTTGGGGGGTTAGAGAGCGAGTGGGGATCATGCCCGGAGCCGGATCCGCCGCCTAGGCGGAGTGCCCACCCGGTCCCTCCCCTGTTGTGTTTCGTTGGCGCGGTCGGAGTCCGCGCCTTTAGGGGGGGGGTACTGTCACGCCCTGGCTCGGGGGACTCTCGTATGTTGAGCCAGGGTGTTAGTTTCTATGTTTTTGTTGTGGGTCTAGGTTACTTATTTCTATGTTGGTCTGAGTGACTCCCAATCAGAGGCAACGAGTGTCAGCTGGTTGTCTCTGATTGGGAGCCATATTTAAACAGTCGGGTTTTCATTCGTGTTTGTGGGTTTTTGTTTCGAGTCTGTTTATGGTAATCGTGAACTGTCACGTATCGTTCATTGTTTTGTTCGTGTTGCCTTCAGTGAGAATAAATATGTTTGCATTCAACGCTGCGCATTGGTCCACTCTGTTAGACGATCTTGACAAAAGGGAAGGGGTCTGAATGCACTGTACAGTACAAAGAAATATCAATAGAAAACAGGTAAATGAAATGAAGTGCAGCTAGTTTGCAGTTTTTCCAGCTTCAGTTTGAAGTGATTGTGTTAGCTGTGTATTGAGCTGTGCTCCTCTGAACAACGGTGTCCTAACGAAAGAGCACTTCTGCGTTGTCTTGGTTGTGTTCTTACGGTCGTTGTCCTGTTGGAAGGTGAGCTGAGCGCTCTGGAGCAGGTTTTCATCAAGGATCTCTCTGTACTTTGCTCCGTTCATCTTTCCCTCGATCTTGACTAGTCTCCAAGTTCCTGCCGCTGAAAAACATCCCCACAGCATGATGCCGCCACCACCATGCTTCACCATAGGGATGGTGCCAGGTTTCCTCCAGACGTGACGCTTGGCATTCAGGCCAAAGAGTTCAATCTTTAGGTGCCTTTTGGCAAACTCCAAGCGGGGTGTCATGTGCCTTTTACTGAGGAGTGGCTTCCGTCTGTCCACTCTACCATAAAGGCCTGATTGGTGGAGTGCTGCAGAGATGATTGTCCTTCTGGAAGGTTCTCCCATCTCCACAGAGGAACTCTGGAGCTCTTTCAGAGTGACCATCGGGTTCTTGGTTCTTGGGGACCTTCAATGCTGCAGAATTGTTCTGGTACCCTTCCCCAGATCTGTGCCTCGACACAATCCTGTCTCGGAGCTCTACAGACAATACCTTCGACCTCACAGCTTGGTTTTTGCTCTGACATGCACTGTCAACTGTGGGACCTTATATAGACAGGTGTGTGCCTTTCCAAATCATGTCCAATCAATTGAATTTACCACAAGTGGACTCCAATGAAGTTGTAGAAACATCTCAAGGATCATCAATGGAAACAGGATGCACCTGAGCTCAATATCGAGTCTCATAGCAAAGGGTCTGAATACTTATGTAAATAAGGTATTTCTGTTTTAATTTTTTATACATTTGCAAAGATTTAAAAACCTGTTTTCGCTTTGTCATTATGGGGTAGATTGTAGATTATTATTATTTTTTAAATCAATTTTAGAATAAGGCTGTAACGTAACAAAATGTGGAAAAAGTCAAGTGGTCTGAATACTTTCCGAATGCACTGTATAACTATATTGTCATCTATACTACACTCACCTGTTTTATATTGATAAGTAGCTCTGGACTAACAATGGAAACTCAGTTTCGCTGCTTGTAATTGTTTTTTGTTCTCTTGTTCTTCTGAAAAGAAATGTTTAATTACTTTCCCTGATTATGTTCTCTGTTCTATTCACAGCTACAATACAATTGTATTGTGGTTTCCATTATTGATATCCTTGTTGTTTGACAGGCCTGCCTTTGTTGTTCTGTCAAGTTAATTTCCTCACCTTTGGCAGCCAAGTCCTGAATGGAATTTGAAATACTGTGTGTGTTTGTGTGTGTGTGTGTGTCTGCATAATACTTAATAAAGAGTGTGACAGTGCCTTACAACATGTTGAGTGCTTTCTGAGTGTTTGGCAAGGTTTTGCTATTTGATCCAGAAATGTACCAGAATTTTTTTCTGCGTGTCATTACAAAATGCCACTATTGTGTATTGTGGATGTCATTCAATTTGTCTCATGTGACTGAGAATTAAGTGAATGAAGTGTTAAAATGACAGTAATTGGATGAGCAGTGATTTGACTCAATGAAAGGACTTGTCAGACCAGCAGCACTCAATCTGTAAGTGACACGATGAGACATCTCAAATGGCATGTGACAGCAATCAGAGCACAAACTGATGCTACTGACAATCAAGTCGACTAGCTATGTGTTGACTAGCCATGCACACACACTCACACACTCCCACGCAGGCACATACACACGCAGGCACCTTGAGGAGACAGCAAGTCTCCTTAGTCAATAGTAATGAATAATGGTAAAAATCCATACATTCTCCTCCAGCACAGAATTGACTGAAGTTACCGTACAGTAGGTTGCAACCAATGATGTATATAAACCCTGGATTGCTGATGCTATGGATTGGCCATTGGGAGGCTTTGAAGCCACCGGTCGGCCATATTGGCACTCCCCAGTAGGAGTCCTCCATAGGAATGAATGGAATTCTACAGTATTTAAATGAATTGTTTCAATGACAAAATTACATGTATATAAGTATGTTGTAGTGGGGACAGTAACATTAGTAATCTAAAAAAAAACTATACTTTTAGGAAAATGTTTGTATATATTTTAGATTTTTTGGGTTTAGCTCACATAATATAATTTAAAAGCACGCATTAAGGTGTCTGTATTAGAATACACATGGCAAAAATGAATGTAGACATTAATAAATGCATTTCTATAGTTTCTAAAATATTTTTTACAATGGTGGGAGAGTGCCAAGAGGGGGGCCCGGGGCTTCAAGAGAGAGCCCCCTTACAGGCATCTAGTGTAAATGTAAATCATTGTTTGCAACCCTTGAGCAATACAGGTACAAGTAATGGTCTTTCCTGTATGCCTATGAGGACTTTCGGTCATATAATATTTTTGCGATGTACAATAGAAGAGCTTGATATTGATGAGTCTGATTTTGCAGTAGACATGGTTATCACCTATGCTTTATGTGGATTATGAAATGTTCCCTGAACATCCAGACTCTTACAGAATCTCAATTTCTACATCTCCTGTCACAGAGCTGGTAATTTCTAACAAAGGAAAGAGAGAGAACTGTAAGTGAAAACTGCTCCTGTGGTTCAAACATTTATCAAAATGTCCTATTTCAAATTGCTGTTGGAATTCCACGGAAACATTATTTGATTTCCTTGTATAAATATAAACTACAGCTGTCTTCTTGCTGAGGAGCTGAGCATTCCTAATAGTAACTACCTTACAATAAATCATTGATTTTAGGTTTGACCAACGGATTATAGTAAAACATTCCGACACCAAACCAAAGGCTTCCCTGGTGTCTTTCGAAGGTCGAACTTGCTCTCCTCTTGTCAGTTTGATTGGCAACCGATGCAGATAAACAATCAGGCATGCACTAGGCTGGTCTATTAATATGGATAGGCCTGGGGCGCATTAGCAACACCCCTGGCTGGAAAGGACATCCAGCAGTAGCCGTACACACGCACACGGGCACGCACACGCACACACGTTGGGGGTCATCTCATCATTACTGATGAGTGTGCATGATCGAGAGTCACCAAACGCATTCTGAACAGACAAATTTACCTCGACAGCTCCGTGCTGGCCTCCTAAATGTGTCAGTGTGGCAGGCTAACAAGCCATCACAATCACACTGAGAGCTTTTAGCCTGATTTATTTCCATATGTTTTCTCATCAGCTCTTTAAAATCAACAGCTATCAGCCAACACACTGTGGGATGACGCCTTCCTCTTAGCTTCTTCTAAATATACTTTTAATGTTTCTTGATGTTCAGTTTTTAGATACTCCTATCATTACTCCTATCATTAGAGTTGGACTGGCGTCTTTGAATATACAATGTACCTGGTTTATAATATGATATATCAGGGGAGATAATATGACATCAGAAGCATCAGAAGCTCCCTCGTTGCTTCCACCCCTGGTTGAGCTTGGCCCTGATCCCTTTGTGGCCGTTCCAGATCGGCTCATCCTGATCAGAGGGTAATATAGCAGGTCATTTCACTGAGAGGAAGATCTATTCTTCCTCTACGAGAGCACACATTTCACTAGATGTCTCAGGGCAGCCATGAATCAGTGAGGAGGCTTCGGCAAAGACAAGAGCCAGACGTCCAGGTGTATTAGATTTGACTCCGGCAGACAAAACAAATAACTTTACCTCTCTGATTTGTAGCCTAATGTTGTTATTAAACATTTTTGTGTGACTGCCAACACGGGTTGTAATTCAACCGTTTTCTATCGTCTTGGATGGTCTCCTGTTTTCCTCTTTGCTCTGTTTGTAATTCATTACACCACATGTCTGAAGTTATTCTGAAAGGTAGCATAGGCCAAGGAGGTAAGCTGGGCAGTGCAAGGCTTAAGAGGTAAACTGGAATAGATGTATATTTTATCCCTTGATGGAGGGCCTCATATATTCCTTGATCCCTGTTCATTTTCCATGAAAAGGGTATCTGACTGTCCACCTCAAGTTCAAACTCAAAAGGCAAGAAAAGGAAGGGAAATAGAAGGAGAGAACTGATAGAAGAGGAGACAGGTGTCATGGTTGTTTATAGAAAGCTGTTGATTTTACAGAGCTGATTAATGAACAACTCTCTTATTAGTAATCAGTGTAAAAGCCCTCAACGAGATTAAAGATGCAGTCTGGGATTTTAAGCACTTACAAATTCGTAAAATATTAAACGAATTGAATTTTTTTACATACAATGTAGGATCATAATTTGAGCCAGTTTGCTACTGCAGGGAAATAATCCTGCAGCAAAAGAAAATGTGAATTATTATGTGTATTATAATTAATGGACATTTTTCTAGGGGTTAATACATTTTTCGTAAGGGAAAATTAAGTCTGAAATTACAAACTTCAGAAGCCTTTTTAAACTTCAAATACACTACAAGTGTTACATTTCCTGCAGTGTGATCAAATTAAAATCCTATAATCTATTTTACACGAATTGCAAAAAAATATTATTATATTTTGCAGGACATAACATACAATATCAAACGAAATGGATGACAATTGTGCACAATTTTCGGGGACCCATTTTTTGCTTGGGAGCACTGCTGAAATTATACAAACGCTCTGGACCATCACTTTAATCTACATAACTATGCCTCCCTACCCCTCATCCCTCACCATTTACTGCAACTCTCTTCCCCTTACCACGCCCCCGTCCCCTCCTCACCCCAACTCCCATCTCTCCCCCTCGCTCCTGGGCTCTCCATTTAGGTGTGAAATGCCAATGTACAAGATAAAACAGATAATGTATTCAGTTATGTCTCTAATTTACATCCTCACTGCTAATAAGTCATGCAATGGTGCTCTTCTTCTCTTAATAGCTCCATTTTATATTTCCACCAATGCTGAACGAACAGAGAGAAATCCATACAATTCTATCTTTGGCTGTGAGTCAAATTGATCCTAGCATTGACCATTCTCACTACATTGTTTTCACACTAATTACCCTGTTTCAAAAGCATCGATCCCTGTGCAAGGCGTGTCAGGCATGATTTCTCTCTCACCTCCTAAACAACTTCATACACACAGTGAATGACAAGATGCACACTCATATTCATAAACGTTATGTTCTTGTTTTAGGACGGTAGTAAAACATTTCCCATCTAAGAACTTCAGCAAGTTTAGTTGATTCATTTTGAACACCGTAGTCATACCACAGACTATCCAAGCTCCTCTGAATCTCCAGATGAGCGTAAAAAGGGATTTTCCCCCTGAGGTATGGAATATACCCAGAGCTTGATGGAGAGGCCCTTTTCTCCAGGGATCTCTCAGAGGATAAAAAGGCAGAAAGATGACAGGTGACACACTTCTAAGACTGTAATGTTTTCTCACTGATGGGGTAGGATAGAGCAGGTGCACCATAGACAGTAGTCAATATTTGATAGACCTGTCCATTTATCTCACGTCTTCACTTGGTCCTCTATACATGTTAGATTTACAGTACAGATAGGAGAGTGTCTTTATGGCACAATGCACATTCTATGTACATTGTCCACCTGGTTTGAAATTGGGTATCTTTTGTAAGGCAATTTTCCCCATAATAACATATGTGAGTACCTAGAATACCAACTGAATGAACTGTAGATGCTGTGAAGCAGAAAATATTGGCTAGTCGTGTGGAAAGCAGAAGGGGGTTTGTGTTGTTTGTGATGCCACTGTCACTGCATCAATGTGACGAGTCGCTCTGAGAGTAAGCAAAAGGTACAATAGAAAAACTAATGAGACAGAACGGCCCTGGGGCGCAGTAACAGCTGACAGAACAGTAAAAAACGAAGTCAGGACAAAGTGAAGGGAACTAAGGGAACATAGCCATTTCAATAGAACGCCAGGACATATCTGTCACCGCAGATCCATCTACAGTGGGTAGTAGGGTACAGTCATTGATTAGACAAGCTACTGGCTCACAGTAAGCACAACAGAGATTGATGTGTACTTCCAAATCTGTCTACATGAATTACTTATTGAGGTGACAAAGTTAAAGAAGTCTGGCGAAGATAGAAAATAAATTCCACATGCTGGGTTTACTTTATCAATAGCATAAGACGGAAAAAATAGAAAGACAATTTAATAAAACAAGCCCATTGTTATTTTAAAACATAGATATAGAACATACAGTATACAGTGGGGGGGGGGAAGTATTTAGTCAGCCATCAATTGTGCAAGTTCTCCCACTTAAAAAGATGAGAGAGGCCTGTAATTTTCATCATAGGTACACGTCAACTATAACAGACAAAATGAGGAAAAGAAATCCAGAAAATCACATTGTAGGATTTTTTATGAATTTATTTGCAAATTATGGTGGAAAATAAGTATTTGGTCAATAACAAAAGTTTCTCAATACTTTGTTATATACCCTTTGTTGGCAATGCCACAGGTCAAACGTTTTCTGTAAGTCTTCACAAGGTTTTCACACACTGTTGCTGGTATTTTGGCCCATTCCTCCATGCAGATCTCCTCTAGAGCAGTGATGTTTTGGGGCTGTCGCTGGGCAACACAGACTTTCAACTCCCTCCAATTTTCTATGGGGTTGAGATCTGGAGACTGGCTAGGCCACTCCAGGACCTTGAAATGCTTCTTACGAAGCCACTCCTTCGTTGCCCGGGCGGTGTGTTTGGGATCATTGTCATGCTGAAAGACCCAGCCACGTTTCATCTTCAATGACCTTGCTGATGGAAGGAGGTTTTCACTCAAAATCTCACGATACATGATCCCATTCATTCTTTCCTTTACACAGATCAGTCGTCCTGGTCCCTTTGCAGAAAAACAGCCCCAAAGCATGATGTTTCCACCCCCATGCTTCACAGTAGGTATGGTGTTCTTTGGATGCAACTCAGCATTCTTTGTCCTCCAAACACGACGAGTTGAGTTTTTACCAAAAAGTTCTATTTTGGTTTCATCTGACCATATGACATTCTCCCAATCCTCTTCTGGATCATCCAAATGCACTCTAGCAAACTTCAGACGGGCCTGGACATGTACTGGCTTAAGCAGGGGGACACGTCTTGCACTGCAGGATTTGAGTCCCTGGCAGCGTAGTGTGTTACTGATGGTAGGCTTTGTTACTTTGGTCCCAGCTCTCTGCAGGTCATTCACTAGGTCCCCCGTGTGGTTCTGGGATTTTTGCTCACCGTTCTTGTGATCATTTTGACCCCACGGGGTGAGATCTTGCGTGGAGCCCCAGATCGAGGGAGATTATCAGTGGTCTTGTATGTCTTCCATTTCCTAATAATTGCTCCCACAGTGGATTTCTTCAAACCAAGCTGCTTACCTATTGCAGATTCAGTCTTCCCAGCCTGGTGCAGGTCTACAATTTTGTTTCTGGTGTACTTTGACAGCTCTTTGGTCATGGCCATAGTGGAGTTTGGAGTGTGACTGTTTGAGGTTGTGGACAGGTGTCTTTTATACTGATAACAAGTTCAAACAGGTGCCATTAATACAGGTAACGAGTGGAGGACAGAGGAGCCTCTTAAAGAAGAAGTTACAGGTCTGTGAGAGCCAGAAATCTTGCTTGTTTGTAGGTGACCAAATACTTATTTTCCACCATAATTTGCAAATAAATTCATTAAAAATCCTACAATGTGATTTTCAGGATTTTTTTCTCTCAATTTGTCTGTCATAGTTGACGTGTACCTATGATGAAAATTACAGGCCTCTCTCATCTTTTTAAGTGGGAGAACTTGCACAATTGGTGGCTGACTAAATACTTTTTTTCCCCACTGTATGTACAGTGCATTCAGAAAGTATTCACACCCCTTGACTTTTTCCACATTTTGTGGTGTTACAGCCTGAATTGAAAATTGATTCATTTAGATTTTGTGTCACTGGCTGTTACAGGTTTTGTTTTTTACCATTTATATTTTGAGGTTGGACTTTTAGCATGTATAGCGCGTTAGCAAATAGGGCGTTCCGATTGATGTCACCTCGTTAGTCAGTATGTGTTACACCTGTGCTGGTTGCCGTCTCGTTAGTGGGAAGGTGTTTCACCTGTGCAGGCCCAGGTGCCATTTAAGAGTGGCTGGCCCAGCGCTCCAGTTGTCTTGATGGATGTGGAGAGTTAACACCTTTAGTTGTCTCTCCCTATTTGATTTCTAAAAAAACATTCCGTTGTCTGATCTTCGCTGTTTTCATTTTGCTTAACTTTTTGGTTTAATATGCCATTTAGCAGACGCTTTTATCCAAAGCGACTTACAGTCATGTGCGCATACATTTTTACGAATGGGTGGTCCCGGGGATCGAACCCACTACCCTGGCGTTACAAGCGCCATGCTCTACCAATTGAGCTACAAAGGACCAGAGGTTTGCTTCCTGTCTTTAAGTTTGGTGTGGTTTTTAATTTTGTTTGCCTCTTCTTGAGCAAATTTAATGGGCACTTATGGTGGGTGTTTTTTAGGTTCCAGTTGTTGTTGCTAGTCAACTTTCAGTGGACACCCCATGAGTGTCTTTCAGAACCCCTCCTAAAACCCCACCTGTTTCGTTTTGGTTGTTGTCAGTGACTCTTTGTTAGTTCCACCTTCTGTTTGAGCGACATTATTTGGTTTTCTTGATGGGGAGCGTAACACTGGTCTACACACAATACCCCATAATGTCAAAGAGGAATTCTGTTTAAAAAAAAATTGAAAATTTTTGAAAATTTAAAAATGAAAAGCGGAAATGTCTTGACTCAATAAGTACTCAACCACTTTTTTTGGATGGCAAGCCTAAATAAGTTCAGGAGTAAAAATGTGCTTAACAATTCACATAATAAGTTGCATGGACTCACTCTGTGTGCAATAATAGTGTTTAACATGATTTTTGAATGGCTACCTCATCTCTGTACCCCACACATACAGTGGGGAGAACAAGTATTTGATACACTGCAGATTTTGCAGGTTTTCCTACTTACTTACTTAAAATTCAAATTAATTACTTAAAAATCATACAATGTGATATTCTGGATTTTTGTTTTAGATTCCGTCTCTCACAGTTGAAGTGTACCTATGATAAAAATGACAGACCTCTACATGCTTTGTAAGTAGGAAACCCTGCAAAATCGGCAGTGTGTCAAATACTTGTTCTCCCCACTGTACAATTATATGTAAGGTCCCTCAGTCGAGCAGTGAATTTCAAACACTGATTAAACCACAAAGACCAGGGGGGTTTTCCAATGCCTCGCAAAGAAGGGCACCTATTGGTAGATGGAGAAAAAATAAAAGCAGACATTGAACATCCCTTTGAGCATGGTGAAGTTATTAAATACACTTTGGATGGTGTATCAATACACCCAGTCACTACAAAGACACAGGCGTCCTTCCTAACTCAGTTGCCAGAGAGGAAGGAAACCGCTCAGGGATTTCACCATGAGGCCAATGGTTACTTTAACACAGTTAGAGTTGAATGGCTGTGATAAAAAAAACTGATGTTGAATCAACAACATTGTAGTTACTCCACAATACTAAGCAAAATGACAGAGTGAAAAGAAGGAAGCCTGTACAGAATAAAAAATATTCCAAAACATGCATCCTGTTTGCAATAAACATTAAAGTAAAACTGCAAAAACTGTGGCAAAGTCATTAACTTTATGTCCTGAATACAAACCGTGATGTTTCGGGCAAATCCAACGCAACACATCACTGAGTACCACTCTTCATATTTTCAAGCATGGTGGTGGCTGCATCATGTTATCGGTATGCTTCCCATCGGCAAGGACTCGTTTTTTTTATTTTTTTAAAAATAAAAATAAACTGAATAGAGCTAAGCACAGGCAAAATCCTCGAGGGAAAACCTGGTTCAGTCTGCTTTCCAACAGAACCTGGGATATTAATTTACATTTCAGCAGGACAATAACCTAAAACACAAGGCCAAATATACACTGGAGTTGCATACCAAGCCAACATTGAAGGTTCCTGAGTGGCCTAGTTACAGTTTTTACTTAAATTGGGTTGAAAATCTATGGCAAGGCTTAAAAATGTCTGTCTAACAATGATCAGCAACGAACTTGACAGAGCTTGAAAAAATGAACGTGCAAATATTGTACAATCCAGGTGTGCAAAGCTCTTAGAGACTTACCCAGAAAGCTGTAATCACTGCCAAAAGTGATTGTAACATGTATTGACTCAGGGGTGTGAATACTTATGTAAATGAGATATTTCTGTATTTCATTTTCAATACATTTGCAAAATAATCTAAAAACATGTTTTCACTTTGTCATTATGGGGTATTGTGAGTAGATGGGTGAGAAAAAAATATATTTAATCCATTTTGAATTAATGCTGTAAGACAACAAAATGTGGAATAAGTCAAGAGGCATGAATACTTTCTGAAGGCACTCTATGTTCTAAAATCTATACAATGATTGTGTCATGCTTCTGAATTATTGCAGTAACAAAGGCACTTTAAATTCAGTTTGTAACCTAGGCAATGATCCTTTTTTGTGCTCCATATGAATATGTATGTAATCTCACTTTGTAATTTGCTCCAGACGACCAAACAGTCTTAAGGAATGCAGCTGCAGAGACTGGGATAAAAAGCTTTCAAAGATGGTGGTAAAACTATGTTCAACAGCATATTAGCGAAGTTCACCGTGAAGATTGTTTGTTTTTGAGACATTTTATTGTAATATTTTTCAGATGGCTGAGCAGTTTATGATTTAATCTTGTAATTGCTGATGTTTAGGGACACCCCATTGATTTCAAGATGGAGTTTACGGCTTTGTAAAGAGCAACAATGTCTTCCAGGCAATAAGAAAGACGCACTTCCCCAAGTGGGGAGAGACGCTCTGAAACCAACCCATCAGGGTGGGGAGAGTCTCTCTGAAACCAGCCCTTCAGGGGAGCTGCTGCTGCTGGAGAGGATGACGATGTTGTGAATGACTTTCTTAAAATGGGGCCTGCACCTGTGCCTAACTAAATTACTATTGAGGGATCCATGTGGAGGGCCTCCTAGTGTAGGGCCACCCACGAGTTGTACTTATCCAGGAATCAACTCGTTGACCTGCACAGTACAGAGGTCGGCTTACAATTCATCAGAGGACAAATCAAGTAAGCTAGAGCTGTTATTATCAGGTGTTTATAGCCCCAGTCCACCAGGCTTGCTGTGTGAAGTCTCTGTAAATAGATACAGTAAGTCTTCACACATCTCTCCATGCTCCCCCTCTGATCTCCACATTATCCCCCTTACCAACGCCCCTGAGAGGGGCTTGACAAGAAGATTCACTCTCCTCCATGTTGCTGGATGACTTCACTGCACCGGGGGCCGGTCAGTCAGTGATTCATGGTCAGGCTATTGCTTCCAGAGGCATGAGAATTGATTTGATAAACCCACCCTGGAACCCATACGGCCAGAACGGAAGGTCACAGCACAAGTTATGTGTTTTTTTTCTTCTGTGGGGCTATTTCCTTTCTGAGAAATGGTGATCATATATAACACAACACACACAAAACATCTTTAAAAAATGTTTCCTTTCCTTTGCACACTGAAAATATCATGTGGAACTGAGCTTTTTTAAAGATTGGAAGTCACATCTGTATCAAATACCCTCCTGGTTTTAATGGCTGGCTATGTAAGCTGATACTCTACATTTATGGTCTCTCCTAAAAGGATTCAAAGAAATCTCCTTGAGTCAGGCTAACGCAGGGAAGGTCGCACTGCAGTATACACTGTGTCAGTTGGATCTCTCCACTCGCAGAAGGATGGAGGGATTCACAAACAAAGACAAGCAAGTTGGACAAAATGTATCTTTTCAGTTAAATGTTGTTCCTGAACAAAAGCAAAGGCACAGCAATTCAGTGTGTAAAATGATCGATGGACATTGCTGTACACACACAGCTTTGAACTATGAATGAAATCAGCTGCATGACCCACAAAAAAAGGGACAGGGCATTACATAGTTTCACATTTCACATTTTTATTAGTCGTATGTACAGTATACACCGTCCAACAAAACGTACTTTCAGGTTCCTTCTCGACAATGCAACAACAATAAGAAATAATTAAAGATAAGAATATGAACATAAAGTAAATGGCTCAGTAGAATAGAATAAACATTTTAGCATCAGTATAATACAGGAAGGAACAATATATTGTGCAATATTTACACATCAATCAGGAAGGGGGGATTGGGGCCAATTGTTTAAATTGTGCAATATTAGCAGTAGCAAATAAGAGTCTGGTAGCAGCAGCAGTTGTGTGTGTGTGTGTGTATGTGAGTGAGTGCGTGTGTGCTAAGGTGCGGAGAGTCAGTGCAGGTGGTCAGTCCTGTTCAAGTGTTCAGCAGTCTAATGGGTTGTAGACAAAACTGTCTCTGAGCCTGTTGTATATCAGACCTCATGCTCCAATACCGTCTGCCCGACAATAAGGGAGAGAACAGCTCATGGCTGGGGTGTGTGGGATTCTTGATGATGCCGTGGGACTTCCTCTGGCACCTTTTCAAGAAGATGTCCTGGATGGGTGGGAACACGGCCCCAGTGATGTACTAGGTCATCTTCACCACCCCGCTGGAGAGCCTTGCGGTCGTGGATGGAGCAACTCCTGTACCAGGCCGTAATGCGACTGGTCAGGACGCTCTCGATGGTGCAGCGGTAGTATTTGGAGAGGACCCGGGGTGGCATGCAGAATTTCTTCAGCCGCCTTAGGAAGTCGAGGCGCTGTTGCGGCCTCTTGACAAGAGTGGTGGTGTTGTTGGTCCATGTCAAGTCATTGGTGATGTGGACTCTCTCTACTGCAGTCCCATTGATGTGGATCGGGGTGTGTTCCCTCCTCTGCTTCCTGAAGTCAACAATCAACTCCTTTGTTTTGCTGACGTTGAGGGCGAGGTTGTTGTCCTGGCACCACAATGCCAGTTCACTTACCTCTTCCCTATAGGCTGACTTGTTGTTGGTTATCAGGCCTACAACCATGGTGTCGTCAGCTAACTTGATAATGGAGTTGGTGTCGTGCAAAGCCACACAGTCGTGGGTGAACAGGGAGTACAGCGGAGGGCTGAGGACACACCCCTGTGTTAAAAGTCAGTGTGGAGGAGGTGTTGTTGCCAACACTCTGTGCCAGTGGTAAACTCACTACACTGGGCATCTCCCCTGTTGAGAAGGCACAGTATGATGAAACTCTTTAACACCCACAGTGGAATCAAAGAGCCACCAACCAACTACTTCAGCACTATCTATGGACATCAGTGTGAGAAGCTTGTTATCTGATAGTCATCAAAGGGTTTACTTCAGCATGTGAGTGTAGGAAACAATCCAGAAGCTTCTCTGTTTTTGCATTCATTTAACATGACCTGATTTTCCCAGCACATTTCAAAACAGTCAATATTTCACAAGAGTTGTAAGAGAGGATCAGAGAGACATATTTACAATATTGCAGTGCTGCTGGGTAAAAACCTGATTTATAAACAAACAAAAAAATACCCACAAGTGCTGTTTTGCATTTAGTTGTATTAGGAGACAAATATGTATTTATATCATTTTGATGACTTGTTGTTATGATGTTGTCCTGTTATATTTCACATAGCACATGTCCCCCTTCTGCCCCCCAGCGTGAATATCTATATAGTATTCATTCTTTATTTTATTTTTTATTACCGTTTCATTCACTTCCCCCCTGCTGCTCCCCCTATGGACATTCCCCAACTGACTCTTACCCTGCCCCCACAGTTGAAAATGTGTATACATTTTTACTGTTATTATTACAATTATTATTATTATTGTCTTGTCTCATTCACTTCTCTTTTTATTTATTTTACTTTTTCATTGACCTACTCTGTTGGAGCCTGGAGCATAAGATTTTCACTGTACCCTGCAATTACATCTGCGTCCCTGTAAATGTAACTAATAAACTCGAACTATCTAGACTGTGTTTCTACTCTCTTTGTTTGGCTTATTGTTGGAGGGGTCAGACTGTGTAGCCTCACTGTTAAGTGGTACCATTACTTCCAAGCAATGACAATTGCCACTCTGCAAAGGACAGGAACTGGAATAATAAGGGTAAAAAACTCTAGACAGATGGTAAAAACTGTTTCTCTCTCATGGCTGAGTAACAATACAGCAGCAACAGCATGCATCTCTTGATAAAAGCTTCTCCAGTTATCCTCCTCCAGTATTTCCTGTTGGCTGGACATCATACATGCAGTACGGTAGCATCCATTCCCTATAGGGCTCCCTACATGCTCTGGTCTGGTCCTGCCTCTTGCCTCTCTCTGACTGACACTGGCCTTTAACCAAAAGGTCACTAGCTCGAATCCCCGAGCCGATAAGGTTTAAAATCTGTCGATGTGCCCTTAGCAAGGCAATTTACCCTAATTGCCACAGGGTTTCCATTGATAATGGCTGTCCCTGGCCATGACCCCACTCTCACATTTCCAATTCACACATGCATATAATACACACTTGTACATGTGTGAAATAGGACAAATATAAGCACCCACCAAATAATTAGTAGAGTCTCGTCTCTCAGTCAGTGTGCCACCCACACGCCAAACCGCTTTTATGCACACATCAAGATGATAGCAGTGCAATATGTTCCCATCTTTCCTCTTTAAAAAGGTCCCCCTTCACTTCATCTTCAGGTGCTGTATGTGTGGCATAGGGGGAATTATGGCACTTTATCAACATACAGCATATTTACAGATGTAGGATCTTAATCTGATTACCCTGTTGCAGGAGAACGATCCTGCAATGCGGGACATTTTAAACTTGTAGTCTATTTGAGGTTTAAAAAGGCTTCTGAAGTTTGTAATTTCCAAATTTCTGACTTGATTTTTCCTTCTGAAAAATTTATCAACCCATATAATAATGTCCATTTAATTATAATCCTCATAATAATTCACATTTCCTGTTCCTGCAGGATTATTTTCCTGCTGTAGCAAACTGGCTCAAATTAAGATCCTACATCTGTACAAGCTTGCCTGATGGGTGACGTCTAAATCACCTTCCACTTGACATCTAATATGGATGGCAAGGGGCTTCTGTACATTCTGAAGCATGGTGCTGTGCATTACATTAACTCTCCTGGGAAGAGAAGCACTTCTATTCTGTTACAGGGCACATGTGTCACATCATAAATCAGAGACCTGTGGAGAGATGACAGTGTGCTATTTACACTGCCCATGCCGGTCCCCGCCCAGTTACACACACAGCAAGGTCCTCTCATGGTGGGGTGGGAACAACGTCCACTGCTTCTGAGATTCAATCCAAGGCCATCCATTACGTGTGTGTGTAGGTGTGTGTGCATTCGTGTGACTGCACGTATGTGTGTTGTGTGTGATTCATTTCCATTTGCAACGGAGATTAGATTATAACTCTCACTGGGATTCAAATTAACTGAGGGGAATCGAGGAGGAGAAGAGAGAGAGGGGGGGAGAGTGAGACAGAGAGAGAGAGAGAGAGAGAGAGACAGCTGTGATAGAGAGTGAGATTGAAACAGATACCTAATTCACACAGGATTCACAGTATGTTGCCTGTAAAACATTTGTTTTTAAAGCTGGGCAATGTTTGTATAATCCCCCATTTATTTGTTTATACTTTTCATGATGACAAGGACGATGTCGGACAACAATATAATGTTCATGATTTAATGTGTGCCAAAGCCGGTAAGACGATTTACGTTTTATACTGAGGTGTTGACAGGACTTTAAAACATAATATCACATTCATGACTACTTCATTTGGAAATAAAAGTACAGGCTTTGTTACCGACAATATCTTTCTGATATAAAGAAAAGGCAGTAAAAAGAAGACGGCATGCTAACTTTGGCAGGTTTTGGTCTTGTATGAATGGGATGAGAGACAGCGGTGACAGCAGCTGACCCTGTGGCTTCTGTTGCAGACAACATGTGAGGAATGCGCATAGCTCGCACACTGAAACACACAGAAACACACACACGAAAACAAGGAAACACACACACACATGCAAAGCAAGACAAAAGCCCCGTTTACACCTAGTGCTAACATGGGTGCTGTGTCTGGAAAATGTCCACATTCAATTTCACCCACATTTTCAGACAGGTGTAGACGATTAAAATACGCATTGTGAACTGATTGTGATCAGATCTTACAAGTGTGGCGCCGGAGAAGATGACTGCCGTTTTATAGCCCTCTAACCAATTGTACTATTATGTGTGTTTTTTCGCGTTATTTGTAATTTATTCTGTACATAATGTTTCTGCCACCGTCTCTTATGACCAAAAAGAGCTTCTGGATATCAGGGCAGCGATTACTCACCTCGTATTGGACGAATAATTTTTCTTCAACGAGCCGGACGCAAAGGATATCCTACAGACACCCGACAAGGCCCAAATCCCTGTCATTCGCATGAGAAAGAGACGGAGATATCGTGGACGTAGGTCGGGGTGCCTTGTAAGGATCCGACGGCGAGTGAGTAAACTGCCTCTTCCATCAATCCTATTAGCCAATCTTCAATCATTTGAGAACAAATTGGATGACATAAGATTACGGTTATCCTACCAACGGGACATTAAAAACTGTAATATCTTATGTTTCACCGAGTCGTGGCTGAACGACGACATGGACAACATACAGCTGACGGGATATACGCTACATCGGCAGGATAGAACGGCTGACTCCGTTAAGATAAGGGGTGGCGGTCTGTATATATTTGCAACAACAGTTGGTGCACAAAATCTAATACTAAGGAAGTCTCGAGGTTTTGCTCGCCTGAGGTAGAGTGTCTCATGATAAGCTGTAGACCACACTATTTACCAAGATACTTTTCATCTATATTTTTTGTGGCTGTCTATCTACCACCACAAACCGATGTTGGCATTCAGATTGCACTCAATGAGCTGTATAAGGCCATAAGTAAACAGGAAAACGCTCATCCAGAGGCAGCACTCCTAGTGGCCGGGGACTTTAATGCAGGGAAACTTAATAATGTTAATGTTAATGTTAATAAAAAAGTGGTCAGATGATGCAGATGCTAAGCCACAGGACTGTTTTGCTAGCACAGACTGGAATATGTTCCGGGATTCGTCAGATAGCATTGAGGAGTACACCACATCAGTCACTGGCTTCATCAATAAGTGCATCGATAACGTCGTCACCACAGTGACCGTACGTACATACCCAACCAGAAGCCATGGATTACAGGCAACATCTGCACTGAGCTAAAGGGTAGAGCTGCCGCTTTCAAGGAGCGGGACTCTAACCCGGACGCTTATGAGAAATCCCGCTATGCCCTCCGACGAACCATCAAACAGGCAAAGAGTCAATACCGGACTATGATTGAATCGTACCACACCAGCTCTGACACTCGTCGGATGTGGCAGGGCTTGAAAACTATTACAGACTACAAAAGGAAGCACAGCCGTGAGCTGCCCAGTGACACAAGCCTACCAGACGAGCTAAATCACTTCTATGCTTGCTTCGAGGCAATCAACACTGAAGCATGCATGAGAGCACCAGCTGTTCCGGATGACTATGTGATCATGCTCTCCATAGCCGATGTGAGTAAGACTTTTAAGCAGGTCAACATTCACAAGGCCGCAGGGCCAGACGGATTACCAGGATGAGTACTCCGAGCATGTGCTGACCAACTGGCAAGTGTCTTCACTGATATTTTCAACATGTCCCTGACTGAGTCTGTAATACCAACATGTTTCAAGCAGACCACCATAGTCCCTGTGCCCAAGAACACTAAGATAACCTGCCTAAATGACTACCAACCCGTAGCACTCACGTCTGTAGCCATGAAGTGCTTTGAAAGGCTGGTCATGGCTCACATCAACACCATTATCCCAGAAACCATAGACCCACTCCAATTTGCCTATAGGGAGGAGGTTCGAGACCTGGCCGTGTGGTGCCAGGATAAAAACCTCTCCCTCAACGTGATCAAGACAAAGGAGATGATTGTGGACTACAGGGAAAAAAAGAGGACTGAGCACGCCCCCATTCTCATCAACGGGGCTGTAGTGGAACAGGTTGAGAGCTTCAAGTTCCTTGGTGTCCACATCACCAACGAACTATCATGGTCCAAACACACCAAGACAGTCGTGAAGAGGGCACGACAAAGCCTATTCCCCCTCAGGAGACTGAAAAGATTTGGCATGGGTCCTCAGATCCTCAAAAAGTTCTACAGCTGCACCATCGAGAGCATCCTGACTGGTTGCATCACCGCCTGGTATGGCAACTGCTCGGCCTCCGACTGCAAGGCACTACAGAGGGTAGTGCGTACGGCCCAGTACATCACTGGGGCCAAGCTTCCTGCCACCCAGGACCTCTATACCAGGCAGTGTCAGAGGAAGGCCCTCAAAATTGTCAAAGACTCCAGCCACCCTAGTCATAGACTCTTCTCTCTGCTACCGCACGGCAAGCGGTACCGGAGCGCCAAGTCTAGGTCCAAAAGGCTTCTCAACAGCTTCTACCCCCAAGCCATAAGACTCCTGAACAGCTAATCATGGCTACCCAGACTATTTGCATTTCCCCCCCACCCCCACTCCCCTCTTTTACGCTGCTGCTACTCTGTCTATTATTTATGCATAGTCACTTTAACTCTACCCACTTGACTCTGCACCGGTACCCCCCTGTATATAGCCTCCCTACTGTTATTTTATTTTACTGCTGCTGTTTAGTTAATTGCTTTTATTGTTTTTTACTTAACACATTAAATAAAAAAATAAATAATGCATTGTTGGTTAAGGGCTTGTAAGTAAGCATTTCACTGTAATGTATTTGGCGCATGTGGCAAATAAAATTTGATTTGATTTGAAGTGTAAACAGACTAGATCAAGACAAGATCAGGACGAAGGACGCATGTAAGTGTCAGATATAAACACAGCTAAAGAGTTACCCTCTAGTGTGAACACGGCTTGCTATGCTCCTCTCTCTCTTACACCCTCGCTCGCTCACTCAGTATCGCTTCATCTCTCTAGCTCTCTCTCTCTCTCACACTATCACTGAGCTCTAACCGCTTGGATACAGTGCAGAGGACTTGAGGAGAGCGCTCTTTTCTTCTTCTTTGGCGTTTCCTTCCTGCCTCTCTCCCTAATGCGCTGTTGATTTAGATCCTTAGGGTGAGGATGTATTTGTGTCAAGCTGCAATAAAGGAAGCGTAAACAAAGAGTAAACATTGACTGAACGGAGGAACAGGAAAGACCCTTCTTTACAGGCTCAACAAAGGTGAGTTGAAAAAGCTGGTGTTATCATTAGTAGTTCTCTCTTTCTCTCGTTTTGCTCTGTGTGGCCTCTTTTCTTTTTTTCTTTTTTTCTTACTTTAAAAGTGTGTATTTATATTGTTACATTGTCCTTTCCATGGTCATGCAGGAAGACACACATGAGCTTGTATGGTTTTGTGTGATACAGTAGATTATAATAATAATAATAATAATAATAATAATAATAATTATTATTATTATTATTATTATTATTATTATTATTATTATTATTATTATTATTATTTATTCAGATTTTATAGCACTATTCATTACATAAAGAAATCTCCAAGAACTGTAAAGTAACAACAACAAAAAACAATTTTAAAACAACAACATCTTGAGTAGATCTACGGTCAAGAGACTGAAGGATGAGGAAGTTCACATTTACTACGTCAAACGACACACTGTTTTCATATCATTGAGGGATTCCTGCCTCTTTTGTTGGGAGGACTGAGGAGAGAAGTTACACTCTAGGTTGGGTTGTGAACACGGTGTGCTCTCTGTTTTCTCTCTTATTCTCTGATATCCAGGTGGAGTGTTCTCTCTACCGTGGTAGCAGAGTGAGCTCAGTGTAAGAAAGGCAAGGGCAGCTGTCTCTGTCTCTCAGCTCTCCCTTTACATGTGAGGCAATTAAGGCGGATTGGCAGTGGCTGTCGGTGGGTAACTTGGAATCAGGCGCGTGGAGATGCATCGTGGCACATGAGACGATTTAGAAAGACCGAGAATCCCTTTGTACATCACATAAAGCTGTCTTCTCACTGACTAATGATTTAGAATTCACACTCGTGTGTGGAGAAAGGAGTTTTAAAAAAATGTATGGGCTTCGTTTCCCACTGGGCACACACTGGTTGAATAGACGTTGTTTCCTCGTCATTTTAAGGAAATTGTGTTGAGCCAACGTGGAATAGACGTTGAATTGATGTCTGTGCCCAGTGGGTTGCAAGTTTATGTTTGAGTTATAAACGTGGCCAGAGGCATCTTGTGTGTGTGTGTGTCTGTGCGTGCGCGTGTGCATGTCTGTGTTTGTGTCTGCGTACAGTATGTGGGTGACACAGTGGCCTTTGGAGTGTTTTGAGGTAATGCGTCCATTAGGGCTAATGCACACAGTGCTGAGCCTTCACTTTTAATGACTGCAAAGTGGGAAATGATTCAGGCACGGCACTGAGAGCATGTAACATATTCCCTCTTGCATTTGAGTTGAGGGATGCATTTCAGCGTGCTTACAGTGTGGCTTTACACTGTAGCTCGCCCGTGGGTCCTTCTCTGAGAACACTGTTCTCTGACGTAGGGAAAGTGATTTAATGAATGGAAAAGTTTAGATTAAATGCTCTGAGGGGTCTGTGTTGTAAGTGATTATGAATTCACTTGTTTTAATAAACAAGGGAGATGATATACAGGAACACACACTCGGTTGGAACATGGGGCAGTATTTCTTAGTGTAAACCAGTGGCGGTCAGTGCCATTTAAGATGAGGGAGGATTTTTTTTTTTTATGAGCATGGCCTTATTTCTATTTCAGCATATTTGGATGACTGTCATTCATATTCCATTCACCCAGTTCAATGTAACATTGATAGGTTTATACTACTGCATGATACTCAAATTTTCCCTATACCCATCATGAGGTTGCTACAACCTAGAATATGAATTAATGTTTACAACGTAGGTGCACAGGTCGAGAGAATTTTGAGTAATCAAGGTGGCAGACAGTGACACATTCAATACCGCCTTGCACACTCCTGCCTGCATCTAGCTGATCTAGGGTGTAATCATTAGTCCAACAGTTGCAAATTAGAGTTTCCATTGGACAAATTCAGGTATGTTTATCCCCGTTCCGTTTGCTTCCATTTAAGAAACGTCTTTCAACAGAATCTGCAGAAGGAATACACCCCTGATCACACGCAAATACAGTTCACTTTCATAGCAGCCACATACAAACAGCATCATCACTTTGCTCCACTTTGCTCACTTTGCTCCTCACATCTATCTACGCGCTTTCCTCCTCTCACCTTATCCCTTCGCTTGTGGACTTCAATGCACAACACATCAGCTGTCTGTGACCAGGCAAAAAAACCTTTCCAAGCCTAACCATATCATGACTGCTAACCACAATGCACAGCCAACATTGATGTCACCTCATAGTCAACATAGCTACTGGAACTAACGTGTTAGTAAACCCGCTACAATCATGCAGTACAGTGTACAGTCAGAACGCAGTTTAGTAGTTACACCGGCGGGCCCTGGCGGAAATACATTTATAAAACCAAAAGCTTACCTTGACTTGGATGAGTTCCAGTGTTGGGTAGCCATAGCCAGCAAGGTAACATAACATCCCTCTCTTGTTTGATTAGGCTAAACTAGCTAGCTGCATTCAGCTAGCTAAGTGAAAGTTTAAAAAAATACAACCAAATACAGCTCTCTCTCTCTCTCTCTCTCTCTCTCTCTCTCTCTCTCTCTCTGCTTCTTAATTTTAGAAGAAGAAATGTATTTGTTCAAAACTGTTTAACTATTGTCTTTCTCCCTCTCTGAGTCAACTACTCACCATATTTTATGCACTTCAGTGCTAGCTAAATGTAGTTTATGCTTTCAGTACTAGATTCATTCTCTGATCCTTTGATTGGGTGGACGAATAAAATGGGCCGGTGTGGGGGTCAGTGTGGGACATCTCTGACAGAGATGGTTTTAAAGCCAACCTGACACATAGAGTAGCCTAAATCAGGGGATGGAGGAGAGGAAGAGATGCTGTGGCCAGTTGCTTAGCAGAATCTTTAATTTTCACACAAAAAAATGTCAGAAAATGCAGAATAGGTGGCAGTAGACAGTGCCAGAAGCAGATCCAGCAGATGTACTTCTCAGGTTGAAATGAAAGAACTGGAGGAAGTGGATCTGATAAAGTCTAAAAAAAGCATGGTGTGTCATGACTCTGTTAGTGTCTCACAGGCTGTCACACGTCTAATACTGTCTGTCTGGGCAGCTGTTGAGCTCTACAAGGAGAGGTGTCAATTAAAAGCACTAAACATAGCCTCAATCCAATAGGGCTATATCAACAACAGTTTTTCATTTGACATTTTAGTCATTTAGCAAATGACATTCATCTTAAGATAGCGAGGTGGGGCCTCCCGAGTGGTGCAGCGGTCTAAGGCACTGCATCGCAGTGCTAAGGCGTCACTACAGACTCGGGTTCGATCCCAGGCTGTGTCACAGCCGGCCGTGACCGGGAGACCCATGAGGCAGCGTACAATTGGCCCAGCGTCATCCGGACTAGGGGAGGGTTTGGCCGGCCGGGATGTCCTTGTCTCATCACGCTCTAGCGACTCCTTGTGGCAGGCCGGGCGCCTGCAAGCTGACTTCAGTCGTCAGTTGGACAGTGTTTCCTCCGACACATTGGTGCGGCTGGCTTCCGGGTTAAGCGAGCAGTGTGTCAAGAAACAGTGCGGCTTGGCAGTGTCATGTTTCAGAGGACACATGGCTCTTGACCTTCGCCTCTCCCGAGTCTATAGGGGAGTTGAAGCGATGAGACAAGACTGTAACTACCAATTGGGGAGAAAAAGGGGTAAAAAATTAAACGATAGCTAGGTGAGACAACCACATATCACAGTCGTAGTAAGTACATTTTCCACTATCAGCAAATAAAAGTGAAAGGTTTATTTAATTGTATTAATTTTTATGGGGGGGAATAAGACTGAAATGTCTTATTTAAGATAACACAGACAGGTTATCAGCATGCCAAGTCTACCAACAAACCATTTAGATGTTTAGCTAAGAAACAAACTGGCAATTACTTTTAATAAACATCTGTAGTTGAAATTTGCAGAATACCATATAGAATAACAGGATTTGCCTGAGCTTGCAGATGTCTGCATTGGAATTCATTATAATGAATATTCATCAGTCTTATCAAGTTATCAAGCTATCTATCTCTGCATCGAGTTCATACAGAGATCTCAATTTCTGGGCTAGGTCTATGAGTCTCTCTCTCTCTGTCTCTCTCCGTGTGACTGACGGAGCCAGGCAGGTAGCCTCAGTTGTTCACGACTTCGGCCGAGGCTGCCTCCCCTCCTTGTTTGGGCAGGCTTCGGCGTTCGTCGTCACCGGCTTACTAACCACCGCTCCAATCATCATCACATTTGTCTTGTCTTGTCAATCACACACACCTGGTTCCTATCCCCTAATTAGGCTGTGTATAAGTGATCCCTCTTCCCCCTTGTTCTTGTGGGTGATTGTTATTTGTGAGAGTAGTGTAGCTCGGTGGAGCTACTCGTAACATATTGTTGCCAGGGTAGATTTTCCCCTGTGCCTATGTATTGTTGGATATCCGTTACAGTGTATTTGCCAGGAATGATAGTTTCCCCTGTGCCTGTTTCGTTGATCGCTCTTTGAGCGCATTTGTGTGTCTACGAAAGAATAAACTCTGTATTCTGTGATTACCCTCCTGCGCCTGACTCCTTTCCATCACACTCATCACACAGTTCATATACAGCAGCCAGTTCCTTGACGTTGCCTTTGATGCTCCCCGTATCCAATTCCACTCAACAGATTATCTCTAGCAGGAACCTAACAGGAATATATGTATAATAGAATCTCATCTCATCTGATCCACTCATCAGCTGTATTGTGTATCCTCTGTGTCTGTGGGCCCGCAGGGCCTGATATTTAAAAGCTGTAACCATTAGACGCCAGATGCAGTAAGCCAGCGGTCTACCCTGTTACATTGTCAAGTATAATATCTGATACTGGGAATAGAGGAAACTCTATGCATTCTGACCCCGTTTACTGCTGTGTACTACAGTGTCCGCTCAATGGATAAAACAATGCACATTAAAAGCTTGTTGTTGTTTACTCCATATAAAACAACATTCCATTAATCCATTCAATGCATTCATTATACTGAAATGTCAATAGTGTTGTTTTGTTTGTAGTCACCCTTCACTACAATGTAATTCCATCAGTATACACATTAACATTATTTGTGGGTGGTTGTTTGTCACCTAACACAAGGGCAGTCTCTCTCTCTCGCTCTCTCTCTCTCTCTCTCTCTCTCTCTCTCTCTCTCTCTCTCTCTCTCTCTCTCTCTCGCTCTCGCTCTCGCTCTCGCTCTCGCTCTCGCTCTCGCTCTCTCGCTCTCTCGCTCTCTCGCTCTCTCGCTCTCTCGCTCTCTCGCCTCTCGTCTCTCTCTCTCTCTCTCTCTCTCTCTCTCTCTCTCTCTCTCTCTCTCTCTCTCTCTCTCCTCTCTCTCTCTCTCTCTCTCTCTCTCTCTCTCTCTCTCTCTCTCTCTCTCTCTCTCTCTCTCTCTCTCTCTCTCTCTCTCTCTCTCTCTCTCTCTCTCTCTCTCTCTCTCTCTCTCTCTCTCTCTCGTTGTGTATCTGAGCCTTGCTGAAATGAGAAGCAGGAATAATAAAATAAAGAACATGATGTTGAAATTCAGAGACATTTTCACCCACTGGCAGTTTTGAATACTAATGTATTGTGTGCTTCTGTGTTAATGCTCTGTGTACAGAAGTGCATCTTTGGGTCAACAGAACATGCATCACATTTTATTATCCTATACTACCTGGCTATGGAAGTATTGACCTATTGATAAACAAGATTTCGAATTACAATAATAGCTCCACTTTGCTAAATGGCGCATATAAACTGTGCTAATATTGGTACTATTGAAGCCTTCTCTGCATTGTAACACAATCAGACAGAGAAAGCAATTAATCTGCCATGCCATGGAATCAGCATGCCACACCATGCTCCTACCATTGGCAAAATGTCTTGATCCATACTACACACAGTTATATGGATCCACAGGAACAGGAGAACAGGAGCTCAATGTTCTGAAAAGCCCGATGTCTGAATCATACTGTAATGAATGGTTCAGCTCACCGTCGTCAATACTTATTACTTGCTCTACCTGCCTGTGACCAATTGCTGGACTAGTGGATTTGACCTTTGACAGACCAGTGTCACAGTGCAACCTATACATGTGTTATAACACAGAGGATGACAGGTCAGTAAGGAGGGGAGAGTGGGGAGGCAGGGGTGGTAGGGGTGTGTCTGTCCATATAATAGACTTAAGGTTCGCTTACCTATGCTCAGCCAGTAGGTGTATACAGAGGGGAATGGCACCAGATCGAACGGAAAGTGAATGAGGGTGGAATGTCAACGTCTGACACCTGCTGCTCGTGATTACAGGTGGATGTGTTAGCATTACGGTATGAAGTCCCCCTAGCTGCCACTTTGTCTCAGCTTGACCAAGCGTCAGGACAGGATGAACTTTTCACCCCAGATAAAAGGATAATGTCAAAGCTGTGGCCCTGATGCCTCTCTGGTATCTGTCCACATGCAGTGTGACAGCCAAGTGACCGAAGGGAAAGATGTGACCTCACCTCATGTCCACCATCAAAGGTGCCAGCTCACTCCCAATAATGTAATTATCTATTGGAGAAAATGGACTGACCTCTAAGTCAACATCACTCAGAACACGAGTAGTAATATCCAAGGTTTGGGTTTAAACAAAGGACTGAAAAAACATGAGAGAGTGGATGGAATTATCATCCATAATTCACTGTCCTTGCTCAGAGGGACAACATTATTCTCATAATTTGTTTATTGATGTTCAGTGGGTAACATAATCGATTTACCCAAGCTGTTTATATATGCAGATTAGATTCCAATGCATGAGGCATATTCAGGCCTTCCTCCTATTCTCGCTTTCCCCCAAAGAGTCTGTTGACTGGCGGCAGAGTGACTCACCAGAGCAGTGGAACTGGAAATATAGATTAGTATATAGTTCTCAGGGTTAGAAGTAGAGCAAGGTGTACTTTCCTTCTTTGACAATGTTCTCATCTCTCTAGCTTCACACCAGACCATGTGGTTTAAAAGAGAATGTACACTGACAGACAGGATGCCACAGGGACAGCGGGAACCACAGATAAAAGAGGTGCACCCGTTAGAGTCGAATTTTGTCTCTTTGTGGTCCAGAACCACTAATGTGCCTGACAGCTGCTTTTCATAATCAAATGATATTTTTATTAACAAAAGGTAAACAAATACAGTGGGGGAAAAAAGTATTTAGTCAGCCACCAATTGTGCAAGTTCTCCCACTTTAAAAGATGAGAGAGGCCTGTAATTTTCATCATAGGTACACGTCAACTATGACAGACAAATTGAGAAAAAAAATCCAGAAAATCACATTGTAGGATTTTTAATGAATTTATTTGCAAATTATGGTGGAAAATAAGTATTTGGTCACCTACAAACAAGCAAGATTTCTGGCTCTCACAGACCTGTAACTTCTTCTTTAAGAGGCTCCTCTGTCCTCCACTCGTTACCTGTATTAATGGCACCTGTTTGAACTTGTTATCAGTATAAAAGACACCTGTCCACAACCTCAAACAGTCACACTCCAAACTCCACTATGGCCAAGACCAAAGAGCTGTCAAAGGACACCAGAAACAAAATTGTAGACCTGCACCAGGCTGGGAAGACTGAATCTGCAATAGGTAAGCAGCTTGGTTTGAAGAAATCAACTGTGGGAGCAATTATTAGGAAATGGAAGACATACAAGACCACTGATAATCTCCCTCGATCTGGGGCTCCACGCAAGATCTCACCCCGTGGGGTCAAAATGATCACAAGAATGGTGAGCAAAAATCCCAGAACCACACGGGTGACCTAGTGAATGACCTGCAGAGAGCTGTGACCAAAGTAACAAAGCCTACCATCAGTAACACACTACGCCACCAGGGACTCAAATCCTGCAGTGACAGACGTGTCCCCCTGCTTAAACCAGTACATGTCCAGGCCCGTCTGAAGTTTGCTAGAGTGCATTTGGATGATCCAGAGGAGGATTGGGAGAATGTCATATGCTATGTTAATATAATATCTGAGTGAGAGTGACTAACAAAATCAATGGGGGCCCCTTGGTGGTCAGGGCCCCTAAGCACGTGCCCTGCGTGCCCAGTCGGTAATTCAGCCACGATTACTAGAAGTTTAGATAGCTGGCTAGACTCATTTACCAATCAAAAATAGTTTAACTGACATTGGCTAATTAAGTGACTGTCAGTGAGTGACATATAACAAGAGGAAAACTGCTGATTCACAACTAAGTTTCGAAATTGCACCTTGTGTATTCTACTATTCTAATTATTTGTTTTAATATTTTTTTAATTACAGAGGTCCAGACCTCTGTGTTCTCATATATACCTACGACCCTGACTGTATCCTTTCAATCAGCCATATTCATAAAATGTAAATGTAAAGAGATTTCAGGTTTTACCTCACAACGAGATCAATGAGATCTCATACCCATTTTGTATGAAATCCTGCAAAAAGTAATCACAATAGAATTCAGCTAATATCTAAGTGCCTAGTGCAGGGCTCTCCAACCATGTTCATGGAGAGCTACCATCCTGTAGGTTTTCACTCCAACCCCAGTTGTAACTAACCTGATTCAGCATATCAACTAGTTAATTATTGAATTCAGGTACACTAGATTACGGTTAGAGCGAAAACCTACAGGACAGTAGCTCCTCAGGAACAGGGTTGGAGAGCCATGGCATAGTGTATATTTCAAATAATATTTTGAGAAGAGACAGAATTTTAGCTATCATGATATAGATTTTTTAGAGAGCATGCCAGAATGGATTGGGTCAGTGTGCTTCATCACTTCATCATGGTGAACTACAGTACCCATAATGCTCTGTAAGTATATCCGGTTTATCTTACTAAACATGTTCCTAAAGCTAACACTATGTTGTCCGGTCTCCTTATTAATATATGGTGTCAGAAGTAAAAAAAATCACAGTACGTTACTTTTCATGTAAAGTTCCATCACCTCACCTTGACTGAGAAGGTGAACTACAGTGCCTTTAAGAAAGTATTCACATCCCTTGACTTTTTCCACATTTTGTTGTCTTACAGCCTGAATTTAAAATGGATTAAATGGCATTTTTTAAAATCAATTGCCTACACACAATACCCCATCATGTCAAAGTGAAATCATGTTTTTCAAAATTTGTACAAATTAATATAAAATGA
Source organism: Coregonus clupeaformis (assembly GCF_020615455.1). Lineage (NCBI taxonomy): Eukaryota > Metazoa > Chordata > Actinopteri > Salmoniformes > Salmonidae > Coregonus > Coregonus clupeaformis. Next base: position 29,676,172 of record NC_059217.1, on the reverse strand, counting down.
AAAGCTGAAATGTCTTCAGTCAATAAGTATTCAACCCCTTTGTTATGGCAAGCCTAAATAAAATCAGGAGACACAATTTGCTTAACAAGTCACATAAGTTGCATGGAATCACTGTGTGCAATAATAGTGTTTAACATGATTTTTGAATGACTACCTCATCTCTGTACCCCACACATACAGTGCATTCGGAAAGTATTCCGACCCCCTGACTTTTTCCACATTTTGTTAGGTTACAGCCTTATTCTAAAATTGATTAAATAGTTTTTTTCCTCATCAATCTACACACAATACCACATAATGACAAAGCAAAAACAGGTTAAAATGTTTTTTAGCAAATGTATTACAAATAAAAAACGTAAATATAACATTTACATAAGTATTCAGTCCCTTTACTCAGTACTTTGTTGAAGTGCCTTAGGCAGCGATTACAGCCGCATGTCTTCATGGGTATGACGCTACAAGCTTGGCACACCTGTATTTGGGGAGTTTCTCCCATTATTCTCCTCTCAAGCTCTGTCAGGTTGGATGGGGAGCGTCACTGCACAGCTATTTTCAGGTCTCTCCAGAGATGTTAGATCAGGTTCAAGTCCAGGCTCTGGCTGGGCCACTCAAGGACATTCAGAGACTTGTCCCGAAGCCACTCCTGCGTTGTCTTGGCTGTGTGCTTAGGGTCATTGTCCTGTTGGAAGGTGAACCTTCGACCCAGTCTGAGGTCCTGAGCGCTCTGGAGCAGGTTTTCATCAAGGATCTCTATGTACTTTGCTCCGTTCATCTTTCCCTTGATCCTGACTAGTCTCCCAGTCCCTACCGATGAAAAAGATCCCCACAACATGATGCTGCCACTTCACTGTAGGGATGGTACCAGGTTTCCTCCAGACGTGACGCTTGGCATTCAGGCCACGTGGTTTCATCAGACCAGAGAATCTTGGAGTCCTTTAGGTGCCTTTTGGCAAACTCAAAGTGGGCTGTCATATGCCTTTTACTGAGGAGTGTCTTCCGTCTGGCCACTCTACCATAAAGGCCTGATTGGTGGAGTGCTGCAGAGATGGTTGTCATTCTGTAAGTTTCTCCCATCTCCACAGAGGAACTCTAGAGCTCTGTCAAAGTGACCATCGGATTCTTGGTCACCTCCCTGATGAAGGCCCTTCTCCCCCGATTGCTCAGTTTGGCCGGTTCTAGGAAGAGTCTTGGTGGTTCCAAACTTCTTCCATTTAAGAATGATGGAGGCCACTGTGTTCTTGGGGACCTTCAATGCTGCAGACACTTTTTGGTACCCTTCCCCAGATCTGTGCCTCGACACAATTCTGTCTCGGAGCTCTACGGACAATTCCTTCAACCTCATTGCTTGGTTTTTGCTCTGACATGCACTGTCAACTGTGGGACCTTATATAGACAGGTGTGTGCCTTTCCAAATCATGTCTAAACAATAGAATTTACCACAGGTGGACTCCAATCAAGTTGTAGAAAAATCTCAAGGACGATCAATGGAAACAGCATGCACCTGAGCTCAATTTCGAGTCTCATAGCAAAGGGTTCGAATACTTATCTAAATAAGGTAGTTCTGTTTTTGTATTTTTTGTAAATTAGCAAAAATTACTAAAAACCTGTTTTCGCTTTGTCATTATGGGGTATTGTGTGTAGATTGATTCTTATTTTTGTATTTAATCCATTTTAGAATAAGGCTGTAACATAACAAAATGTTAGGGGTCTGAATACTTTCCGAATGCACTGTACAATTATCTGTAAGGTTACTCAGTTGAGCAGTGAATTTCAAACACAGATTAAACCACAAAGACCAGGGAGGTTTTCCAATGCCTCGCAAAGAAGGCCACCTATTGGTAAAAAAAACATTGAATATCCCTTTGAGCGTGGTGAAGTTATTAATTACACTTTGGATGGTGTATTAATACACCCAGTCACTACAAAGACACAGGCGTCCTTCCTAACTAAGTTTCCAGAGAGGAAGGACATCGCTCAGGGATTTCACCATGAGACCAATGGTGACTTAAAAAACAGTTACAGAGTTGAATGGCTGTGATAGGAGAAAACTGAGGATGGATCAAATACATTGTAGTTACTGCACAATACTAACCTAATTGACAGAGTGAAAAGAAGGAAGCCTGTACAGAATAAAAATATTCCAAAACATGCATCTTGTTTGCAACAAGGCACCAAAGTAATACCACAAAAATGTGGCAAAGCAATTAACTTTTCGTCCTGAATACAAAAGTGTTATGTTTGGGGCAAATCCAGTACAACACATTACTGAGTACCACTCTCCATATTTTCAAGCATAGTGTTGGCTGCATCATGTTATGGGTATGCTTGTAATCGTTAAAGACTGGGGAGTTTCTCAGGATAAAAAAGAAACGGAATGGAGCTAATCACAGGCAAAATCCTAGAGCAAAACCTGGTTCAGTCTACTTTCCACCAGACACTGGGAGATGAATTCACCTTTCAGCAGGACAATAACCTAAAACAGAAGGCCAAATCTATAGTACACTGGAGTTCCTTACCAAGAAGACCTGAGTGGCTGAGTTACAGTTTTGAATTAAATCTGCTTGAAATCTGCACAAATTTGAAAACCAGTTAGAGCTATCTATGCTTTTCAGTGAGGGCGAGAGGCAGTACTGAAAGAGAGTTTGTCAGATGGCAATACAGGCAGCTGCCTTTGTGTTGATCATACTCCACTTTAGTTAGCCACATTCAATTTGGCTGCCTTTTGACAGGGATCTCTAATAATAGCCCCAAGAATCCCTCTCTCTCTCTCAAATACGTAGCTGCAGAGTATAGAGAAGTGGACCATAGTATTTTATATCCTCTGGGAAGCATGGGCTTTGTAGATAGTAGGGAGTAACGGAGAAAAACTTGCATTATGAAAGGGGGTCTAATAATAATTTCTATTTTGAGGGCCTTGATTGTATAATGAATGAAACTTATTAAACTTCAGTGGCAGGTTCATTACAAAATATATTGGATGTTTGTATATTTGTATCACTGAGTGAGATTGGCACCGACAGGAAATCATCTTCAGTTTAATTAAGTTGGCCCAGAGAGTATTCAGATCAGCTCTGCTTACAACCGCTGGGTGGCTTTTACATGTCCCTTTGAATGGTTCATGCATGTGGATACGTCTTAATCAAGTTATGTCTGTATCCTATTTCCATCACTTTCACCATGCCAATATCAATTCCATATTCAATGAGAAGACAAGCTTCACAATACCGGTCTAGTAAAAGAAATTAGCAAACTTTAAATATGTTAGTGCCAAATGCATATTGCTACAGGAGCAGGGGGTTACCACTGAGATTGATTTTGAGATAGAGATATTCTAAGACATAGAAAATATTCATTAGCCATGTGACAATATTATTTTATCCCATATGCGTTCAGGCTCAAAATAGTTGTTTTGAAGCCTTTGGAAAGAATATCATCATAATTCCCTCACTTCTAGCCTTTCCAAACAAACAGAAACCCACTTTTCATATCTGACCTTGAGGATTCTGACAGCTGAATAGAGAAGAATGAGCAGTGTGTGGGACGGGGGAGGGGCAGCGTTTTCGCCCCACAGACGCCTCCAGCTGAGTTGAGTTTGATTACAGTGCTTCCTCTGATTTTGTCAACTTTAAACTGTAATCCTTAATTGAAACAATAACAAAGCGGCCACCCCGCCTGTGTTTTGGTAAATATCTGAGGGATGGGCCTGGAGAAATGTAAAGTATCCATGATATCAAAATGATAGTTTTAACCTTATTTTGAGGCTATACAGTGTTTGTTTACATTTACTTTGTTTACCAACATTGGAGTATAACAACCTTATATTTTGGGTTCTGATGGGGTATGACAGTTAAACTAAGCTCATGAGGCATTTATAAATTATGTTCTTCAAGAGTCAATTAGTATATATCATTAATGTATAAGTCCAAAAATGTATGTAGCAACTAAGGATTCTAGCTTTACAAAGTGTCACATGCCAAAAACAAGCCTCCCATGCAGGCAGGCACACAATACAGCAGCCCATTAAAGCAGCGTGGGCCACACACACCACAAACACGCTCTCTGGCATGGCAACCCTGCCGTGTTGTTTTCTTGTTTTTTTTTTACATTTCATTTCCTGTTCACTACCACAGATGCTGATTACTCACTAGATAGAGCAATAACCACTCATCCCCCCGTCTCTTTTGTGAGAGAAGGTTTCCCAGGCAACCTCAAGCCGCTAGTCCACTTGCATTTGCACCCTACTGCCTTTTATGTTTATTTTGATGATTTGAATCTTTTTAGAAAAAGGACAGAACTACATGTACTTAGGAGCCGTCACTATGGGAACAGCAGGTATGATGTACACAAGGCACTTCGAATTTTGGGGGGGATTTTGTGCTTCTGATATTTCAAGCATGGCAATTTAGACTGAACAACAAAATACACTGAAGCCAAAGGAAAGAGTCTTATACATTTCTACACACACACATGAATAAATGCACACACACAGAGACACACACACCCACACACACACACAAACACACACATTCATACCAACCGACCACGACCAGAGCATGAAAGCACAGAACTGGACGATCCTCGTTAACCTACTTGATCATGTTCTACTGTCGATGCTTGTATGTCAATGACAGTCATTAGATCCCAGCATTACTACAGCTATCAAATGTGGGCTCATATCCTAATAGACCACAGCACAGTCTCTAACTGAAGCTCTAAAGTCATAAAACTGGAATAAAATCCAATTCATTCGGATATGAATTCATAAAGAGCATAAATCAGACCAGAGGCAGGGTCGTTGTCGTTGAATATTGAGTAGTGTTTGAGCTGCTGGCCCATCAGTGAGACCAGGAATGAGACCTGATGCCTGAGTGAATGCTCAATCTCCTGTGTGGACAGCTAATCTTATTTCCCCACAAACTCACTCCTCTTGTGTCTCGGGAGACAGATTGGCACGGTAGTATTGTACTCTACATTAGGATGGATGGACAGAGGGCTTGAAACGGAAAGGCGATTTGTATGGCTATAAGAAATGAGGAGACATGAAGGCTAGCGCTCTGTGTAAGCATTGCAAAGAGACAAAGACAGGTGAAAGGTCAGTGATGCCCTACATGCTGCATTTCCCAGGCTGCATTGCCTTGGATGTAACAGCTGAACAGCCAATCAACAATACATTTAATAGAAATCTATATCCAGAAGGGAATATTCTGTCTAGCCCCTCAAAAGATGCAAACTAATTAGATGAACAATACTCAAGAGCAAACAAAACAACAGCATTTTTAGAAAGAAAAATGTGTTACTGGCTGGAAGCAAATGTTAGATCAAAAACAAGACGGTGTAAGAATGCAATAAAGAGTGTCTCTTTCTCTCTCTATCTCGTTGGAATTTGCAAACAGACCGAACCCTTCAGTAGTTGTTATTTCTTATCAACCAACTGACAGATCTGGTTCTCCTGTCTGGTAGTAATGCAAACTTCATAGTGGATGCTGGAGTAATTGGTAACATTTCCTGCTCCTATTTGATTCTCTGTCCAGCCCAGAAAAAATAGCAATTTGTGCATAATACTGTAATAGATTGAATATGGTATGCTGCCTGCTCCTTAATTTGTGCTGCTCCTTAGCAAATGATGCAAACATTTGCATAATATTTGTTAAGTTTTTGTTGTTGTTTTAGAAAGAATGGCTAGAATATTCTGTCATTTTGCGTTACATCTTAGGACTGTCTTCAACATGCTGCAAACGGCCTACTGCCCATCCATCTGTGTAACATGTCTGTTCACATGTGTTCAGCTCCAGAGATTTTAGTGTGTGTGTGTGTGTGTTGGGGAGAGGGGTTCTGCTTCACTTACATTAAGCTCATTATGTAAACCTTCTGTCTCCACATCAGATTCTTTGTTTATAAGAAACACAACACTGGGGGTTGAAAGGACCATATCTGTTTACACCATGTAGACGTTAAATAGGACAGCCGATTCAAAAAGATACAAAAAGCAGAATTCATGTAAAACTCTGTGAAAGACAGCCTGGGGAGGAGGAAGGGGGATCTTTCAGAGGATGGGAATCCCTGGTCACGAGTCACATGTTGTCGTCTGACAGAACACGATTCTCTCTCTCTCTCTCTCTCTCTCTCTCTCTCTCTCTCTCTCTCTCTCTCTCTCTCTCTCTCTCTCTCTCTCTCTCTCTCTCTCTCTCTCTCTCTCTCTCTCTCTCTCTCTCTCTCTCTCTCTCTCTCTCTCTCTCTCTCTCTCTCTCTCTCTCCTTCTGGAGAGAGAGAGAGAGAGAAAGAGAGAGAGAGAGAAAGGAAAGGCTGCCCTAACAAGCCTCTAGAGAGACTCTCTGACTACCTCCCTGAGGAGGAAAGAGCTTTTAAAGACAAACTGAAAAGCCTGTTATACTGTAATGGCACATACAGTATTCTCTCCATACTGCGCTATACAGAATGGCGGCCATCTGGGTTTGGTTGTGTTCCAACAGGACCCATTGCACCTTTCTTGTCAGGGATAGACAGGCCAGGGCTAGATATACTGCACCAAACAGGACCAGGTATGGGTAGAGTGACAGAAATCACACAGAGTGATAGAGACCGACAGTCTCAGCAGACAGACATCCAGATCTTCTGCATCGTCAATGTTATGAAGCAGGAACCAGCCTCACCAGGCTTTCTCCTCTTCCCCCTGGGAGATGTAGGATTCCTCCTAGCTCTGACAGATGTAGCTACACTGCTGATTAGTGTTTCTGTATCTGTTTCTGCAGGAGGAGATTGTCACACTAACCTTTGCACAAACTTAAACCCTTCATGCTTATTCAGAGTGTTTGATGACAAAGTCTGTGGCGCACGCTACAATGAACATACATTTTACATTTGCCAATCTCAGATTAACATCAAATCCCCAGTAACACACAGTGACCAATTGCACTTCATCCTTAATTTAAACATAAACAAGAGGCAGAAACTTGTCCAAGAGCAGAAACAGTCCTCAATCCTCACTAAGATAAAAAAAGAAGTGTGCCTCCTAAGCCTTTTATCTCACTAAGCCACAGTTTACGGATGTCGGATAGGTTTGATAGAGTGTTGCAGTGCTAATGGCAGCCGCGCAAAGGCCTCACAGGGACAATCATTATTGAAAAGAGAGATTTCCTCCATGAACTGCTGTGATGCATCACTACAAATAGAGTCATCTAGGACAGCTTTGTAGCCAGACAGGGTCCTCTTCTCACTTTGTGTGATTTATCACTAGATGAGAGAGTCTCACATTTACCAACACAAGCACTCCCATTGATCACAACTATTAGAGGGGTGAGAAACACCTTTTCAACTCGTTTTGGTCCATGGTGAGTGCTGCAAAACGCAATTGTCCAATCAGAGCAAATAACCTGTGGTTAGATTTATGTTATTTGATCCAAAGCTTCTATCCTCTTAGTTTCTGTAGCCCTTTTTCGACAGCTGTTGATGTACTTCTTCCACAACAGGCTTTATACATACATTTCATGATTAATTGGTTCTCTTGTTGCGTCCAGGTGGCTCAGCAGACAGCAGCAGCAGCAATGTGATTGGTTGGGTCAGAGAGCAGATGATGTCCTGGTCCAGCTAGAGCAGAGAATCTCCCCTCCTGTCCTCTGTTCTGTATGAGGACCCAAAGATGACTGTCACCAGCCGGCAGTCCTTCAATGTCCTGACCATCATCTTCCTCCTGCTGTCCACCGCAGGTCAGTGCGGTTTTATACACTTCTTTGTTATGGTGTGTGTGTGTGTGTGTGTGTGTGTGTGTGTGTGTGTGTGTGTGTGTGTGTGTGTGTGAAGATGGCATTTTATTGCATTCAATGTATCTTCACTTTTACCTTTTTTTAAATGTGATTTTGTTACTTGTGTGTTAATTGGGCCCATTCCATATATGTACATTAAACATAAACTTCATCCTCAACATTTCAGTAGTTTGTCTTGTCAATTTCAGTGTTTTCAGGTGTGTTGGTTTGTGTCTTGAAAGGTGGTCTGTTTGAACAGTGGGTAAAAATGCTTGGAAGAGGTAGACATGCTATATTCTCTGCAGGAAAGGTTTTTGTTTCTCTGGGTTTTAACCTCTTTAAAACCATTTTTTTATAGCCTAATAAATATTGATTGAATTCTGACCATTTTTATCAGTCCAGTAATTATTTTAACCTCTTGATGTGCACGGGGTTTGGCCAGCTCCGTCACAGTGTGTGTGTTTAAGTGTATAGTCTCTTCCCATAGTTGCCTGTAAGTCTGGCAAGCGAGACTGGTGTATGACTGTCTCAGGAACAGTATTCTGCATGGTAAAACATCAATGTTGATTACTGTAACTAATCTGCATTTGTGAAACTCTGTCGGTAACCTACAAACTTTATCTTTTTTTGTTTGTTTTTCAGCTCACAGGTTGAGGTTGTAAACGTAACAAAAAAGCCAAACTGTTTACTGTAGTATGCTAAAATTGGAAAGGTGTTAATGTAATTAACAACATGGCAACGTTTACGACCGTTCCCTGACCAGATCCAGCGGTTTTCCCTCTAATAAGACTGAGATTGCCTTCCCCTGGTCTTCCTCTCCTCTCCCTAACTCTTTAAGTCTTGCATCATTAGAGGACTTTATGGTCCGAGCAGCTCTGCTTCCTTATTGCCAATTCACCCTGCTATTACCGCTGACCCCTCCTTTATATCCTGTCAATTATGAGATAAGTTATAGGATCAGAATATCAGAGGCGGAGTTAGATGGGATGATTTTGGAATAAATAAAGCTGTCTTTCAAATGTCCGTTTGGGATTGATATGTGACCTTTTAGAAGTCACTGGTTTGATATATATATCATCTTCACATTTACCTTTACCTTGCAGTAACTACAGTTACAGGTCTGGTCTGTACAGGTTTGAGAAATTGTCCCTGAAAATATACATAAATGACATCTATATTTTTCTGTGACATTTTCCAGCTCCTCTTTTGGTATCAGTTCAGTACAGTATATTAATTCCTGATTTGAGTGCTGACAAAATTGGTATTTCAGAACCTTGAGTGGCATATCTCTATTTGTGAGAGGATATTTCACAGATAAAGGGTAATGTAATGAGATAGAAGACAATGTACTGTTGTGAGTGTGTTTGAGTGCACACACTTTTGTGAGAGTCTGCGTACTATTAAACCTCAAGGTGAAGTTTTGCTATTCTCATCAAATACAATCAAATTTCTCTTGTTTCCTAGCAAAGGTACAAGATAGAATAAAGCCAATTTCCGGCTCTCGAATCAATCTCTGACTTGAAACCTCTGGTGTAAGGCTTCATTACGGCTTCCTCACTCCTCATTCTACTTCCCTGTTCAGCACGGACGCAAAAGTCTAAAAATTAGAGAGAGTCTGAGGGAAGTCAATTGTAACTATTCAGCCAATCAGCCAGCCAGCCAGTCAGTCAGCCGACCTTGAGTGAAGCACTGTACTAAGCTCATTAGACCTGAGTGTTCTCCCCTTTCAAATGACCAATCTGTCCCTGCCTGGCCTGCATAGAATTAGAAAATACCTTTACCATCAGCAGCACAAATATATAACACCCCCCATCATTAAGAGGAAGATAAAAAGACATGACCTTGTTACAGTTCTCATCCTCTGTCATTGCTACTGCAGGCAGCGCTCATTCCCTAATGCTAGAAGGGCTATCCCCAGCTATGCTATGGAGGACGCTTTTACCTGTTATTATATTATGTTGTGTTATTAACAGTAATAAAATGTGAAAGGATGCCAAATTGCCTATCCTGATTGGTTGTGACGGTGTCTGTCTAACAAGTGGTTTTGTCTTGGTCCACAATGACATATGAGACAATCTTGATCATTATCTCTGGTCTGTTGTAATGACGGATTGGTAATTGGTGATCATCTACATGAGTCCAGGCTGCCAAATTATGTTTCCATGACTCCCATCACAGAGAAACGCCTCTCTGGTTGTCCTTCACATTTCTAATCCTTCCACAGAGATTAGTAAATGTCTGTTGATTTCTGCTTGGTTTTCCATCATTTGCAACATAACAGAAATCACAACAAGCTCAATCATGATGTTCCCAATCATTATAATCCATTTATCAGATTTGTAAAACAATTCTGACTAATATTTTACCTCACAAAGTGTAAGTGGGAAGATCTACAGTACTACAGTCTCTCTCTCTCTCTCTCTCTCTCTCTCTCTCTCTCTCTCTCTCTCTCTCTCTCTCTCTCTCTCTCTCTCTCTCTCTCTCTCTCTCTCTCTCTCTCTCTCTCTCTCTCTCTCTCTCTCTCTCTCTCTCTCTCTCTCTCTCTCTCTCTCTCTCTCTCTCTCTCTCTCTCTCTCTCTCTCTCTCTCTCTCTCTCTCTCTCTCTCTCTCTCTCTCTCTCTCTCTCTCTTCCACAGCTCTATCAGCTAATTTCAGAGTGTGTGAACCGTACTCCGACCACAAGGGGCGCTACCACTTTGGTTTCCACTGCCCTCGTCTCTCTGACAACAAGACCTACATGTTCTGCTGTCACCACAACAACACAGCCTTCAAGTACTGCTGCAAGGAGACTGAGTTCCAGACAGTCATGCAGGTCAACCTCACCACCACCACAGATGGCTTCAAACACAAGTGAGTCCTATTCAGGTTTTGGCAGTGAATATATGGAGTAGTACTGTTCCTTATCTGTTAGTAGGCTAATTATTGTGATTCTATTATACCGTTTACTGTTATTATAAAATGGTAGGCTACTTAAATTAGGTTGAGTGGATACCTTAAGAACATATAAAAAGGTATCCACAAGGAAACAGCCATTAGCTTCTCACTCACATTTCCGCAGAGAAAAAAGCCCTGGCCTTTAAATGTTAGTGATTGATAAGCTGCTAGCTCCCTTGACAATATCCCACTCATTGACACCATTTGACTGGTGCTCAAAGGGCACATTGACATTGATCTACACCTACAGAGAGAATCAGAACCACAGCAGTGAAGAGCTGAGGCGTTGTTACTGAGTGAGTGGGTGAGCTGCCTGCGGATGCCATCTCTAAGCAAAGTTTAATAAAGTGCTTTAGTGTACTGTATCATACTATACTGTACTACACTATAGTATAATATTCTATAGAAAGAGCAGAGAGCACACCTCCATCCACATCGACAGGGCTGTAGTGGAGCAGGTCGAGGGCTTCATGTTCCTTGACGTCCACATCACTAAGAACTTAACATGGTCCAAACACACCTGCACAGTCGTGAAGAGGGCAAGACAAAAAAGTTATACAGCTGCACCATCGAGAGCATCTTGACTGGCTGCATCACCTCTTGTTATGGCAAATGCACCACCGCAAGCACTACAGAGGGTGGTGCGGACAGCCCAGTACATCACTGTGGCCAAGCTCCCTGCCATCCAGGACCTCTATATCAGGCGGTGTCAGAGGAAGGCCCGAAAAATTGCCAGACTCCAGCCACCCAAGCCATAGACTGTTCACTCTGCTACTGTCCTGCAATCGGTACCGGAGCATCGGCTCTCGGACCAACAGGCTCCGAGACAGCTTCTACCCCCAAGCCATAAGACTGCTAAATAGCCATAAGAATGCTAAATAATTAATTAAATGGTTAGCCGGACTATCTGCTCTGACTCTATCTTACATTGACTCTATACACACTCACAAAACTATATACAGTACACACACTGTATACACACTCACTCACACACACACACACAAACACATACACTTTTACACTCATCATAGGCTGCTGCTGCTACTCTGTTCTTTATTTTACTCTTATTATAATCTATCCTGATGCCTAGTTACTTTACCCTGCCTTCATGTACATACCCACCTCAAATACCTCGTACCCCTGCACATTGATCTGTTACTGGTACTTCCTGTATATAGCTTCATTATTGTGTATTTTATTCCTCTTGTGTTACTATTTTTCTTTTTATAATTATTTTTAACTCTGCATCGTTGGGAAGGGAGCGTAAGCAAGCATTTCACGGTAAAGTCTACACCTGTTGTATTTGGCGCATGTGACAAATGAAATTTGATTTGACTACACTACACTGCACTGCACTACACTACTACACTGCACTACACTGGACTACACTATACTACACAGTACTATGACAGACTTAAATACAAATCTTTCTCTATGTAGCCAACAGCTCTGTCTGCAGAAAATGGGTAGATATCAGTAAGAGAAGAGACAGGGAGGAATGACCTCCCAGAGTGTGAAGGAGCTCAGTAAGAGGACTCCCTAACAAACAGAACACAGAGGGCTCTCTCGCTCTCTCTCTCGCTCTCTTTCTCTCTCTCTCTACCCTCTCCTCTAATACCCTCTCAGCGGGTACTCTCTAAGGCCAGTTACACAGCCCCTCTGGCAGGTCAGGATATTTCATCTAGTAGCTGATAACATAATGGGAGGCCATTTCATCCTCTTCCGCTCTGGACTGCACAGCTGAAGTGGTGATATTTACCACTGGCCCCAGGTTAAACTGGCCATAGCTCTGGGTCTGAGACTCTGAGTGTTCTGGCAAGTGTTAGGAGCATGAGGTATTCTATTACTGTGGCTTATGATTGGACCATGTACTGGTATTAGCAGGTGATGACTTTATGTGTATGCGTTAGGACATTTGCCTTGTTTAACGTTGTCTAACATTTGTTGTTGCTGTGTGGTGAGTCTGCTCTCATCAATCTCTCCACACAGACAGCTGTCCAAACAGTCCCCTTTGCTTACTCTAGGTTCACTTAAATACACTCCTGGAAGGCCCGCTGCCCTTAAACAGACAGATTTACAGATCACCATAGACAGCTAAGCTATGCAAACAGTCAGCTATATGTCACACAGGCACAGCGAGGGAAGTGAGACAAGGTACAGGGGTTTTATTTGGGTTTGTTTGAGTGCAGTTGCAAAGCTAGTGACCATGGTGGGTTATTTTTACTGGTGTTGTGAAATATCTACAACACCATCCAAGGAGCTATTTGGTCAACATGTTATGCATTAGGCCAGGTTTTCCCAAACTTGGTCCTCGGGACCCCAAGGGGTGCATTTTTTGGTTTTTGCCCTAGCACTACACAGCTGATAATAATCAACTAATCATCAAGCTTTGGTGTTCCCTCCATGATAAAACTCACTTTGGCCGTAATATCCTCTTTGTCTCATCTCAGTTTTTTGGGGTCAGAATGATCATTTTAAGCTGACTTTGGAGTTTTGTATTCTAATAGGAATGGGTAGTATCTTCCTGGGTAGTCCCTTTACTAATGCACAGCTCTGCTCCATAAAATCAGCATCTAACTAACACATCCTCGAGACATTTATTACAAGTCTCACGCTGTTCGTGGAGGTAGAGTGTAATTGGAAACTATTTGCACACATTTTTACCTCGCAGCGATTTATGGATTGGAGAGTGAATCCCGTGAATGGTTTAATGTGCGATGCACCACATAAATCCTTATGGCGTGTGAAATACATTAATAAATATGTTGGTGTTGAATACTGGGACAAAATATTGAAGAGTAATGGAGTTATTAAAATGGATAGGCTATGAGAGTCCCCTTTACATCTCAGTAAAGCACTTCCTTTACCGTAATATCAATTTACAAAAAAATATGCTTGAAATGCAAAATAAATAAATATTGAATTATTTTTCATGCCATTCTCACTCCGTCTCTCTCTTCTCCTATCTATTCTCTACAGTAACTACACAGCCCTGGTAGGAGTGTGGATCTATGGCTTCTTCGTCATGGTGCTGCTAGCCCTGGACTTCCTCTACTACTCTGCCATGAACTATGAGCTGTGTCGGGTTTACCTGGAGAAGTGGGGCCTGGGAGGGCACTGGCTGAAGAAGGCTAGGAGCCAGTGGCACCGGCCGGTCCCAGGAGAGGAAAGTGAGACCCAGAACCAGGCCCAGGGTCACCCCATGGCCCACAGCCACCACCACCCCAGACACAGCCTCAGAGGAGAGGGCCAGAGCCCCACGCTCCTCCCCTACCACACACCCACTGTCTGGTGAGTCACCCCGTCACACAGTGGATGTCCATTATACTGTATGGAGTTGTATAGAGTTGTCAGGGTCAGGAAAGTAACACTTTCAAATCCCAAATGTTTCTGCGTCATTTGGCTGGAAGGCATAAATGCAGGAAATTGAAAGTGCTCATGATGTAATTCTATACAGCAGAAAGCACAAGGGAGCCTATCACATTCTCTCTCAGGGTTCATCACCTCAAGTTGTCTTGCTCTCTGTCTCCTTGAATGTTACAATGTTGCTAAGTGAAAGTTACCATAGCAAACCATCAGCACAATATTTCTCCCTAAGAAGAGATTTGGCATCTCCAGCACAGCCTCTACCATTTGTTGATCACACATTCTCTACTGAAGATCTCATATGGGCAGCAAGTACGAGACCATAAAGAGAAGCGGGGAAATGTTATAGAGGTATCTTGACATGCATAGAGACGTGCTTTGAAAATGCAACCTATGGATTACAGAAAAAGTTAGGAATTTTCATGTGAGACAGGAGTCAGGATTTTGGGTTTAAGTGGGATTTGGACTGGATAGGAAAATAGCCTAGGCTCTAGGACAGGAGAATATATAATTTTGAATTGTTAACAGACTTCATGTCTGTAACCAGGTTTCCATCCAACCTTTTTATGCCAGTAAAATACATGTCAGATAAAAACATTTCACAACACGCCTGATGGAAACAGCTAATTTGCCGGTAAACTTTCCATATGTTGACAAAACTAAATACGCTAGACAAGGAGGGATCGTTTTGTGTCAGCAGAATTAATTACGTTACAGTGCTATTTGGTTGTTAATTGGATTAGTTCCGACATTTCTAGATTTTTAAAATATTTTTATTATTGTGTACTGCTTACATTTTACTGCATTGTTAGAAGCTAGTAATATAAGCATGATGCTGCACCCTCTACAACATATGCTAAACTATGTACCCGACCAATAAACTTTGATTTGATTTGATTTACCCCATACGCTTCGTAGGATGATGGGAATCGAAACCACTGAGCCTCCCCACACGCTCATGCGCTCACCTGTTCTAACCTTACACACACACACACACACACACACACACACACACACACACACACACACGCAGACCAATACGCGCACATGTCCATACATAGAGACATCTGTTGATGATGACATGCCTAGCTACTAGAACTAAACATGATAGATAAGGGTTTGTCCTAGATGTGAATACATGCCAACTACATATGTAGGATCTTAATTTGATCACTCTTATTGGCTGAGAATAAGATTAGCTTAATGATTTACATAAATTCCCTGAAAACCCGCAGTAACACATGGTTATATTAACAGTATTGCATGTAGCCTAATTTTGGCCAGCTAATAGCCTAATCACCGATCAAGCAATATTATTGACTAAATGTTCAAATCCTGTTGCTGCATGAATATTTTGCTGTGACAATACTGGTCAAATTATTTTTAAGATTCTACACCTGTACCTCCAGACATGTCCACAGAGGCACCTCGTTAGAGAGAGCAGTCAGTTCAGTCTGAGAGGCCTCATCAGTCTCAGTCAGGGATACTTGACTCCTACTGGAAACATGGCCAGCTTCACACAGAACATGGGGTCTTTGAAAATGGATCAGGATTAGGTCAGGATTCACATTGTGGATAAAAGACAATGTAGGCCTATAGGAGGGTAGCATCCATAGGCTACCTGATGGTAATACATGCTGTTGTAATAGATGATTAGTAGTGAGAACTTGGCATTATGACTCCATAAGGTTGTTATGGATGGACTTGTGTTAGCTATGATCTTGTTCTGAAAATAGGGATGTAATATTTGACAAAACATTTTATTGTTTAGAGTAGACTGAGTTTGGCTTAGGAAGTTCAAAGCGAGTGCTTTCAGTAAACATTCATTTGTATGACATTTTCATAATATGTACAAGTTATGAATAACATTTACATTTTACATTTACATTTACATAATTTAGCAGACGCTCTTATCCAGAGCGACTTACAAATTGAATTTAAGAGAGTTAAAGGTAGTTACTCATGCTATGAAAAATAAAAATGGACTTCTTACAAGTGCCTATACATTTGACTTTGGGGAACAGTTAAAATGACAAACCATCAGAGGCAAGTCCAAAGATGATGAATATCCATATAGTTAAATTAAAACATTGATTTAAAACGCACTTTATAAAACTAAAAGCAGCTAAGGGCAGTTTGACCAACTATTGACATACAGTAGTGCCCTAAATCAAATGTTGTATAAATACTCTCCATTGCCATCAACTGAAGTTGAACAGTAATTTTCAGTTCTTGTGTACTTTGTAAATGCAGGGATGTATTCATTATGCCAATTTGAGCGTTCCTATTGGACAAATTCAGGTAGGTCCCTCCCCGTTTCGTTCGCTTCTTAAATGCTAAACGTTTTCCGTAATTAATACACCCCAGGTTGAAAGTCATACATCTTGGGCATGACAGCATGCACTTGCTCAGTCCTTGTATTCAGTGTACTTCTTAGCGGAGCCACGCACCTTGCTGGCAGGTACTTCAGCCTATTTAGGGACATTTTGCGCAGCACAGCTTGGGGTAAATCGATGTGACATTTCTCAGCCAGCTCAACCAGGTAGATGAGGACGTCGCTGAGTTCATGTGCCAGGTGGTCGCGCTCGGAGTCGGTCCAGCCGGGCAGTCCTTCGGTCACCTCGCCACGCCACAATAACAAATAATATTTTCTTACAAATGATACAAACATTGAGCTGATACCATCTCAAAGACCAAGGCTAAAGGCTCTGTTCAATCACAAGCTGTTTTTCTGGGATGAGATGAAAATAACATTGTTATTGTCTTACACTGAATATTCTGTAACCGGTTGTGACTGAATAGGATCCAAAGTTTGTTGCCCAAATAAATACACAAACAATGCGTCATCGTCAGATGGCCTTGAGTGATGTTGCGAGCGACGGAGCCGTAACCTCAGGGACAGGGAGGTTGATGGGTAATGGCTGAGAATTAGATTCATACTTAGAGGAACATCTGTTTGTTGGTCGGATGTAAACCAACATAGATAGGGGTCAAAGGTCAATCTATCAACAATACTTCAGCAAAAGTAACAGATCATTTCTCTGCATCTATTTCTTTGTGGGGAGGAATTGCAGCATGTCAAGTTATTGTGTGGGAACACTGTTTACCATAATCCCAGCTAGCACATAATGTTCTGAGAACCATATGCTTCTTAGAGCTTGGTGAGAGCATAGTGGTCGTATGGTTATTTTGCATACAACCTTCCCACAATGTTCTGGAAATGGTGCAGGATACCCAGCTAGCACATAACGTTCTGAGAACCATGTTTCTTAGGTGGGAATTTCAGTACATAACGTTTTCTATAGGTTTCCTCATGGTTCTATTTAAAGTCATGATCTCAGAACGTTCAGAGAGCGTTAAGAAACAACGTTCTTCTGTGGGAATTTCAGTAATAATATAAAATAAATAATATGCCATTTAGCAGACGCTTTTATCCAAAGCGACTTACAGTCATGTGTGCATAAATTATTACGTATGGGTGGTCCCGGGGATCGAACCCACTGCCCTGGGGTTACAAGCGCCATGCTCTACCAATTGAGCTACAGAGGACCAACGAACATCAGCATAATGTTTTCTACAGGTTTCCTCATGGTTCTATTTAAAGTCATGTTCTCAGAAAATTAAGAAAACTTTCCATAAAAACCACAAGAAAACATTAGTAACGTTCAAAGAACATTCGAAGAATGTTATTTAAAAACATATACATTCCTTTCTCAGCGTCAACAAAACTCTCTCTATCTTCTATCTTGTTAAGTGTATGTTCTTAATGAGTGCTTTAAATAGACAAAAATGTACAGCTTTGTATGAGTAAAAAAAAATGTGCATGCTAGCTCCATCCTGGGGGCACAGTGGACTAATTTCATGGATAGAGAACAGAAGAGCATAGATTTGAATCTCACTGACGCCGTGCCACAATAAAAAAAAGCAATGTGTTTGCATGATTAATGCCTACGAGGATTAATTTCCATGTGTCCTATCTGTGATTGGAGTTCAACACAGTTAACCCAAACAAAAGTCTTACTGAAACATGTTCTCAGAAGGTTATTTAATTACCTTCAAATAACCTATAATTTCCATTCTCAGAACGTTAATAAAACCTCCCAGGAAAACTTTCAGGGAACCATAGTAAAATGTTATCAGAACCTCCCTGCAACCTAAAGATTAACGTTACCAGAACAGGCAACATTTTCACTTCCGTTCTCAGAACGTTTAAAAAACGCTCAGTTTTACTGGTCAGGAAACTAATGGCTTCGTTCCCAGAACCAATGGAAAACCAATAACGTACGTTCACACAACTTCTAAGGAAAGAAATGTGCTAGCTGGGATGCTACTTGAGAAGGCTGGTATGTGTGCACAGCCTTAAATCTGTTATTGGCTCAGCGTAGGCGGTCTGGGAATCTGATATTACTTTCTCTCCGTGGATATATTTATTATAATTCTGCTGTTCAGGTATTGAAGTCAGCCTAAACAAATACAGAATGCTTAACGAGGTACTGTATGTTCTAGCTAAAAAGAAGGGACACCATGCATGGATGAGCAGAAAACACAATCAGTTCTTCATGCACAGCCATGTATTTACAGGAACCGATGGGTCCAATATAGATAACAGACAACAAGTCCCCTTTGGTTAAGTGGAACAGTGGGATCATGACAGTATCAAGTATGCCATGATTGATAAGAAGCTGTGGACTATATTGGCTCATAACAGGAAAAATATGCTTTCTTTGACAATTTGTGCATGGAGAGCACATGAGCACATGGCCACATAAGTGATATATTTTTTACATTGTGGTCCACTGGGGACCCTGTAGCAAGCCTTTACACAGCAGTAAACAAACACAGCTGTTCCTGGAAGCTCCCAGCACAGCGCTAAAAAAACACTCAGAGCTCAATAATGAAACGGGATCTCCTCCTGCCAGTTACAAATGTAGGATCTTAATTTGATCACCCTGTTGCAGGATAGTCTACATCTCTGTAGCTCAATTGGTAGAGCATGGCGCTTGTAACGCCAGGGTAGTGGGTTCGATCCCTGGGACCACCCATACGTAAAAATGTATGCACACATGACTGTAAGTCGCTTTGGATAAAAGCGTCTGCTAAATGGCATATTATTATTATTATTATTTTATTATTATAACTTTCAGGAAACTTTGAAACTTGTAGTGTATTTTAGGTTTAAAACAGCTTCTGACGTTTGTAATTTCCACTTAGAAATTTGACTTGATTTTCCCTTATAAAAAATGTATCAACCCCTACAAAAATGTCCCTTAATTATAATACACATAATAATTCACATTTCCTGTTGCTGTAGGATTATTTTCCTGCTATAGCAAACTGGCTTAAATTAAGATCCTACATCTGTACAAAGTCTCAGATCTGGTTAGAACGTCTGGTCATATTAAGGCCAGGCACCACAGGCTGAAATTACATTTTTGCGTCTACCTATCAATTTTGAGATTTGTTGGTATTTTGGTCCATTAATATTAGTATTTTCAAAAAGTAAACATAAAAATCGCAAAAACTTGATGAAAATGTATATTTTCTTTAGTTTATCATACTACCGTCATTAACATTTTAATGAATTTGAATCACTTTAAAATGAACATACACCAATCATTTCAAAGCCCACTACATTAAAGGGTCAGTCAGCAGTTGAAAGAATAATAAAGAGTTTTCCCCGCACCGGTTTCGATAAAAAGCTAAGGGATGGGGCTGGAGAAATTTAACCACTCTCAAATTCATAGAGTGCTATGGACGCAAGGACTGACTGTCCATTATATATATATATATAATTTTTTATTTATTTTACCTTTATTTAACTAGGCAAGTCAGTTAAGAACAAATTCTTATTTACAATGACGGCCTACCCAGCCCAAACCCGGACGATGCTGGGCCAATTGTACGCCGCGCTATGGGACTCCCAATCACGGCCGGATTGTGATACAGCCTGAACCGGGGTCTGTAGTGACACCTCTAGCACTGAGATGCAGTGCCTTAGAACGCTGCGCCACTCGGGAGTAAAAATTATAGTTTTAACCATGTTTTGATGCTATATAATGTTTGTTTACATTTACTTTGTTCACAAACATTGTAGTAAAACACGCTTATAATTTGGGTTCTGATAGGGTACAGCTGTTGAACTAAGCTCATGAGGCATTTACAAATTATATTTTTCAAGAATCATGTATACAAAATTCAACTGGGAAAAGTTGATTGTGATATGATTAAGGGGAGAAAATGACCCTATGAGGGTGTGGTGCCTGGCCTTAAGGCCAGTTGTCTCTGCCCAGGGGTGGGGTGATAACCCCTAACTCTCTTGATACCATCGGATCGCGCATCGTTTGATGGACCCCGTACCAGAGAGAGGTCCTGGATTCAGTTTTGGGATGTTGGCAGATTGAGCCTTCCCTTCGCTATTATTAGTGCTGCTCTTTGCATTCCTCATGTTCCCATACTGATACTAACTTAGTATGATGCCTCAGAGCATAATAAAAAAGAGCTGAACTGCAATATCATTTAGGTCAGATACTATACAAGGTTTTATAATACAGTATGTGAGCGACGATCAAGCTGCTCAGGGCTTGGTGTGTACAGATGTAGGATCTTAATTTGATCACTCTTTTGTTGCTGAAAATTTTCCTATACAGCAAAAAATGCTAACTTGTGCTGTATTCAAAGTTTTGTGTGTAATGTTTCATAAAGAAAACAGTACAGTATGGTTGTTGATGGAATTAAAAATACATACATGAATTGATGAGTGAGAATCTGCCAACTACTATAGCATCGACAGTGTGAAAACTGAATAGGCAGCCAGCAGCGTTTCATATCATATTAATGCATACTAACCATAGCGAGAGATGAAGCTCTATCTCCATGGTGATTATCACCAGAACATTTGGCATCGGATCACAGCAACCATATGGACCACCCACCTCCTGGGTGATGCCTGCCTGCATGCCAGGCTGCCTCACCAGGCCAGCTAGGGTCATCTATAGCAGAGTGGACCAAACGAGGTGGCATCTGTCACCACAGTCATAGACCCTGACTCAGAGCTGAGCCGTCTGCCTGGCCATCACCTGACAGTCATTTCCAGTCAGGCATCTGTGGCTAAGATACACAAAAGTATGTGGACACCCCTTGAAATGAGTAGATTTGGCTATTTCAGCCACACCCGTTGCTGACAGGTGTATAAAATCGAGCACAAAGCCATGCAATCTCCATAGACAAACATTGGCAGTAGAAAGGCCCGCACTGAAGAGCTCAGTGACTTTCAACGTGGCACCGTCATAGGATACCACCTTTCCAACAAGTCCGTTTGTGAAATTTCTGCCCTGTTAGAGCTGCCCTGGTCAACTGTAAGTGCTGTTATTGTGAAGTGGAAACGTCTAGGAGCCACAATGGCTCAGCCGCGAAGTGGTAGGCCACACAAGCTCGCAGAACGGGACCGACGAGTGCTGAAGCGCGTAGTGCATGTTTGTCCTCGGTTGCAACACTCACTAACGAGTTCCAAACTGCCTCTAGAAGCAACGTCAGCACAATAACTGTTCATTGGGAGCTTCATGAAATGGGTTTCCATGGCCGAGCAGCCACACACAAGCCTAAGTTCACCATGTGTAATGCCAAGCGTCGGCTGGAGTGGTGTAAAGCTCGTCGCCATTGGACTCTGGAACAGTGGAAACGCATTCTCTGGAGTGATGAATCACGCTCACCATCTGGCAGGCCGACGGACAAATATGGGTTTGGCAGATGCCAGGAGAACGCTACCTACCCGAATGCAGAGTGCCAACCGTAACGTTTGGTGGAGGAGGAATAATGGTCTGGGGCTGTTTTTCATGGTTCGGGCTAGACCCCTTAGTTCCAGTGAAGGGAAATCTTAACACTACAGCATACAATTACATTCTAGATGATTCTGTGCTTCCAACTTTGTGGCAGCAGTTTGGGTTAGGCCCTTTCCTGTTTCAGCATGACAACGCCCCTGTGCACAAAGCAAGGTCCATACAAAAATGGTTTGTTGAGATCGGCGTGGAAGAACTTGACTGGCCTGTACAGAGCCCTGACCTCAACCCCATCAAACACCTTTTGGATAAATTGGAACGCCGACTGCGGGCCTAATCACCCAACATCAGTGTGCCGACCTCACTGATGCTCTTGAAATCAAATTTTATTTGCCACATGCGCTGAATACAACAGGTGTAGACCTTACAGTGAAATGCTTACTTACAAGGCCTTAACCAACAATGCAGTTTTAAGTAAAAAATAGATAAGTAAAAATGCAAATAATCTGGGTAGCCATGATTAGCTGTTCAGGGCTTGGGGGTAGAAACTGTTAAGAAGCATTTTGGACCTTTACTTGGCGCTCCGGTACCACTTGCCGTGCGGTAGCAGAGAGAACAGTCTATGACTAGGGTGGCTGGAGTCTTTGACAATTTTTAGGGCCTTCCTCTGACACCGCCTGATACAGAGGTCTTGGATGGCAGGAAGCTTTGCCCCAGTGATGTACTGGGCCGTACGCACTACCCTCTGTAATGCCTTACAGTCGGAGGCCGAGCAGTTGCCATACCAGACGGTGATGCAACCAGTCAGGATGCTCACGATGGTGCAGCTGTAGAACGTTTTGAGGATCTGAGGACCCATGCCAAATCTTTTCAGTCTCCTGAGGGGGAATAGGCTTTGTCGTGCCCTCTTCATGTCTTGGTGTGTTTGGACCATGATAGTTTGTTGGTGATGTGGACACCAAGGAACTTGAAGCTCTCAACCTGTTCCACTACAGCCCCGTCGATGAAAATGGGGGCGTGCTCAGTCCTCTTTTTTTTCCTGTAGTCCACAATCATCTCCTTTGTCTTGATCACGTTGAGGGAGAGGTTGTTATCCTGGCACCACACGGCAAGGTCTCTGACCTCCTCCCTATAGGCAGTCTCATCGTTGTCGGTGATCAGGCCTACCACTGTTGTGTCGTCGGCAAAGTTAATGATGGTGTTGGAGTCGTGTCTGGCCATGCAGCCTTGGGTGAACAGGGAGTACAGGAGGGGACTGAGCACGCACCCCTGAGGGGCCCCCATGTTGAGGATCACCATTTTACATTTACATTTATGTCATTTAGCAGACGCTCTTATCCAGAGCGACTTACATGAGCAATTAGGGTTAAGTGACTTGCTTAAGGGCACATCGACAGATTTTTCACCTAGTCGGCTCGGGGATTAGAACCAGCGACCTTTCGGTTACTGGCACAATGCTCTTACCCACTAAGCTACCTGCCGCCCGTGGCAGATGTGTTGTTACCTACCCTCCTGGGGGCGGCCCATCAAGAAGTCCAGGATCCAGTTGCAGAGGGAGGTGTTTAGTCCCACGGTCCTTAGCTTAGTGTTGAGCTTTGAGGGCACTATGGTGTTGAACGCTGAGCTGTAGTCAATGAATAGCATTCTCACATAGGTGTTCCTTTTGTCCAGGTGGGAAGGGGCAGTGTGGAGTGCAATAGAGATTGCATCATGTGTGGATCTGTTGGGGTGGTATGCAAATTGGAGTGGGTTTCTGGGATAATGGTGTTGATGTGAGCCATGACCAGCCTTTCAAAGCACTTCATGGCTACAGATGTGAGTGCTACGGGTCGGTAGTCATTTAGGCAGGTTATCTTAGTGTTCTTGGGCACCTGGGACTATGGTGGTCTGCTTGAAACATGTTGGTATTACAGACTCAGTCAAGGACATGTTGAAAATGTCAGTGAAGACACTTGCCAGTTGGTCAGTGCATGCTCGGAGTACACGTCCTGGTAATCCGTCTAGCCCTGCAGCCTTGTGAATGTTGACCTGCTTAAAAGTCTTTCTCACAGCGTGATCACATAGTCATCCGGAACAGCTGATGCTCTCATGCATGCTTCAGTGTTGCTTGCCTCGAAGCAAGCATTGAAGTGATTTAGCTCGTCTGGTAGGCTCATGTCACTGGGCAGCTCGCGGCTGTGCTTCCCTTTGTAGTCTGTAATAGTTTGCAAGCCCTGCCACATCCGACGAGCGTCGGAGCCAGTGTAGAACGATTCAATCTTAGTCCTGTATTGACTCTTTGCCTGTTTGATGGTTCGTCGGAGGGCATAGCAGGATTTCTTATAAGCATCCGGGTTAGAGTCCCACTCCTTGAAAGCAGCAGCTCTACCCTTTAGCTCAGTGCGGATGTTGCCTGTAATCCATGGCTTCTGGTTGGGTATGTACATACGGTCACTGTGGTGACGACGTCATCGATGCACTTATTGATGAAGCCAGTGACTGATGTGGCATACTCCTCAATGCCAACAGAAGAATCCCGGAACATATTCCAGTCTGTGCTAGCAAAACAGTCCTGTAGCTTAGCATCTGCGTCATCTGACCACTTCCTTATTAACCGAGTCACTGGTGCTTCCTGCTTTAGTTTTTGCTTATAAGCAGGAATCAGGAGGATATAATTATGTTCGGATTTGCCTAATGGAGGGCGAGGGAGAGCTTTGTACGCGTCTGTGTGTGGAGTAAAGGTGGTCTAGAGTTTTTTTTTCCCTCTGGTTGCACATTTAACATGCTGGTAGAAATTATGTAGAACAGATTTAAGTTTCCCTGCATTAAAGTCCCCGGCCACTAGGAGCGCTGCCTCTGGATGAGCGTTTTCCTGTTTGCTTACGGCCTTATATTGAGTGCAATCTTAGTGCCAGCATCGGTTTGTGGTGGTAAATAGACAGCTACGAAAAATATAGAAGAAAACTCTCTTGGTAAATAGTGTGGTCTACAGCTTATCATGAGATACTCTAGCTCAGGCGAGCAAAACCTTGAGACTTCCTTAGTATTAGATTTTATGCACCAGCTGTTGTTTACAAATATACACAGACCGCCACCCCTTGTCTTACCGGAGTCAGCCGTTCTATCCTGCTGATGTAGCGTCTATCTTTTGTTTTCAAATGATTGTACGTTGGCTAATAGGATTCATGGAAGATACAGATTACTCGCTCGCCGTCGGATCCTTACAAGGCACCCCGACATACATCCACAGTATCTCTGTCTCTTTCTCATGCGAATGACAGGGATTTGGGCCTTGTCGGGTGTCTGTAGAATATCCTTTGTGTCTGACTCGTTGAAAAACATTTTTTCGTCCAATACGAGGTGAGTAATCGCTGTCCTGATATCCAGAAGCTCTTTTTGGTCATAAGAGATGGTGAAAGAAACATTATGTACAGAATAAATTACAAATAACGCGAAAAAACACACATAATAGCACAATTAGTTAGAGGGCCGTAAAATGGCAGCCTTCTCCTCCGGCGCCATCTTCCTGGGCTAAATGGAAGAAAGTCCCCGCAGCAATGTTCCAACATCTAGTGGAAAGCCTTCCCAGAAGAGTGGAGGCTGTTATAGCAGCAAAGGGGGGAACCAACTCCATATTAATGTTTTTGGAATGAGATGTTTGACAAGCAGATGTCCACATACTTTTGGTCATGTAGTGTATCATATCAGCAAGTCTGTCGCCTGGCAAATGGAGTCTGGTTTCTGATTCATCAGATGGTCAATGTATGGTAGGTACATTGCTTTGATCAAACTTGACCATACGACAATATACACACTAACAGCAGCCATCTGCCTGCCAGTCTGCCTGAGCAGTGAGTGACACAATAATCTGATAAAGATACCACTTACTAATGCCAGATTCTCTCTAGAAATAAGCTTGGGCTCTTCAAACAGCTTTAATGTAATTTTTTTTGTCACCAAGTGTCGTGATCAAAGCGTGTCTATTTCCTGCATATTCACATGGTATCTTTGAACCACAACTGGAGCTGAATGGGTTTGTGTGGTAACGTTTGGGTAGTAAATAATTAAATCAAGTGAAGTTTGCCGTGTGTGTGTGTGGAGCAGCAGCATGTCCAGGCCCTGTACAATTAGAGAGTAACACTCTCCATGTGGTGACTTCATTAACATTTCAGAAACTGCACAAGATAAGACAGCCGGGGGGGAGGAATAACAGGGCATTATCTGTGTCATATTTTGCTGATGATTGTTAAATTGTAAAAAATGGCAATAAATATATTGTAAAAAAAAGTATATAAAAAAAAAAACTGCCGGATAAAGAGGAAGCACCATGGCGAGGAATGGTTGTTGCTTTATTCTTCACTCCATTGTAATTTAAAAAAGATCACAACAATAATGATGTCATGCCTTTCCCCCACTGGCCTTGTTTAATGCAAACATACAACAGAGGAGAATGCTGAAACTAGAGTATACAGCATTCAGTGCCTTGCAAAAGTATTCAGCCCCCTTGGCGTTTTTCCTATTTTGTTGCATTATAACCTGTAATTTCAATGGATTTTTATTTGGATTTCATGTAATGGACATACCACAAAATAGTCTAAATTGATGAAGTGAAAAAAAAAAAAAATTGTTTCAAAAAATTCTACAAAATAAATAACGGAAAAGTGGTGCGTGCATATGTATTCACCCCCTTTGCTATGAAGCCCCTAAATAAAATCTGGTGC
Organism: Coregonus clupeaformis; assembly: GCF_020615455.1. NCBI lineage: Eukaryota > Metazoa > Chordata > Actinopteri > Salmoniformes > Salmonidae > Coregonus > Coregonus clupeaformis. Next base: position 29,649,658 of record NC_059217.1, on the reverse strand, counting down.
AACCAATTACCTTCAGAAGTCACATAATTAGTTAATAAAGTCCACCTGTGTGCAATCTAAGTGTCACATGATCTGTCACATGATCTCAGTATATGTACATATGTTCTGAAAGGCCCCAGAGTCTGCAACACCACTAAGCAAGGGGCACCACCAAGCAAGCGGCACCATGAAGACCAAGGAGCTCTCCAAACAGGTCAGGGACAAAATTGTGGAGCAGTACAGATCAGGGTTGGGTTATAAAAAAATATCCGAAACTTTGAACATCCCACGGAGCACCATTAAATCCATTATAAAAAAATTGAAAGAATATGGCACCACAACAAACCTGTCAAGAGAGGGCCGCCCACCAAAACTCACGGAGCAGGCAAGGAGGGCATTAATCAGAGAGGCAACAAAGAGACCAAAGATAACCATGAAGGAGCTGCAAAGCTCCATAGCGGAGATTGGAGTATCTGTCCATATGACCACTTTAAGCCGTACACTCCACAGAGCTGGGCTTTACGGAAGAGTGCCCAGAAAAAAGCCATTGCTTAAAAAAAAAAATAAGCAAACACATTTGGTGTTCACCAAAAGGCATGTGGGAGACTCCCCAAACATATGGAAGAAAGTACTCTGGTCAGATGAGACTAAAATTTAGCTTTTGGCCATCAAGGAAAACGCTATGTCTGGCGCAAACCCAACACCTCTCATCACCTCGAGAACACCATCCCCACAGTGAACCATGGTGGTGGCAGCATCATGCTGTGGGGGTGTTTTTCATCGGCAGGGACTGGGAAACTTGTCAGAATTGAAGGAGTTCTCTGTTTTTTTTGGTCTTATTTCTTGTTTGTTTCACAATAAAAAATATTTTGCATCTTCAAAGTGGTAGGCATGTTGTGTAAATCAAATGATACAAACCCCCAAAAAATCTATTTTAATTCCAGGTTGTTAAGCAACAAAATAGGAAAAATGCCAATGGGGGTGAATACTTTCGCAAGCCACAGTATGTCTGATTCATTTAGCTGGGTATCAGTTGTACTGTAAATACTATTGTTATAAGGGTTTTAATACTATATCACTCTCTTTTTTTTCCATTCAGAGTGAAGCTGCAAGAGGATGATTGAGTAGAAGAGTAGAGCGCAGCGATGCCGAGCAGAGGATAGCACGGCTCAGACACCTGTCTCTGTCTGGCTGGATTATTGACACAGTAACATACCACAGGGTAGCTGGCCCTGCCAGAGCTAGTGGCTAGCTAGCAGTTCCTGCTCACCTCCATTCCTCTGAGCGCCTACACACAGGGCAATGGAGGATACAGTATGACGAGACTTCTAGACTACGACGGAAGGCCCAGGTGGATGGAGCTGCTGCTACCCAAACACTGCTAAGGAACAGGCCACAGGCACTGAAACTGACCATGAATACCCCTGCATGGGCTGGGACTGTTCTAATAAGAAACCAATGGAAGCTTGAAGTGAACTGGATAAAATGTGGTTACAAACGAGGTGGCTTTGCTTGATATGTGTGTTTGAGTGTTGATTGCACTTGGTTGCTGCGTGGGGTTAAATTCAGTAGTAGTTAGAAGTCGTGGGAGTACTGTATCTATTGGGGATTTATTTAAAGTAAACTAGTCAGGGACTTTTTATGAGTGGTAAACATCCTAGACCTAGACGATTCACCATGGAGGTTGATGCTGAGCATCTTGAAGACCGACAACACTATTTTGCTTCAGCGACAAGTGACCCACCTGAACCTGAAGCCTGTCTTCAGAAAAGACAGGCTTATTATTAAACGTAAGTTGGTGAAGTTTCCTCTACAATTTTCACAAATTGATGTCCAGTCCTTGTCATGTCAAACAGACCCATTAGGAATAATGATAAACATGAATATTCATTTGGTTCATTTAAATTACAAGCACCAATGTACCATACCGGTAATAGCCAATCTTATCAGCAATAATGTACAGCATTGAGAGCCCTGACCTAAATGAGGACATAGACTAGCTCACACACAGAGCAATCACTGAAGTGAATCTGAGGGTTTGCATCCCAAATGGCATCCTATTTCCTATATAGTGTACTACATTTGGTAGGGCTCAGGTCAAAAGTAATGCACTGTATAGGGAATAGGGTGCCATTTGGGACACAGACCCAGGGTCTCTCTGCAGGATAGATGTAATAGTCTATGGAACAGACATATGTCAACATAATGAAACCTTACTGAACACAGTGGTCTTCCCCTTCAAGCCACCCTGTCAGCTTAGCAATGAGCAAGAGTAGAGTCCAGACAAAATAATCACTTCAGTGAAAAAGAAAGGTGTTAGCAACCGCACAGGGACGGAATAAAGCCGTGCTCAGCGCTTAACTAATTGCTTACTTTCTGATTGATCCATAAAGTACAGTCTTTGGTTCCAGGTAGAACTATTTTGGGTTCCATGTAGAACCCTCTGTGGAAAGGGTTCTACATCGAACCCAAAAAGGTTTCACCTGGAACAGAACGGGTTCTACCTGGAACCAAAAGGGGTTCTTCAAAGGGTTATCCTATGGGGACAGCCGAAGAACCCTTTTTGGTTCTAGATAGCACCTTTTTTCTAAGAGTGTATACAATGCAGTACAGGGGGTTGTCTCTCTTCACTCTACCCCAATTCTGCAGCTGTAACCTGGCTATCTGGCAGCTGCACAGCCAGTACATTACGTGCAGAGAATTCCTGGACCGTACCAACCATGCAGCAGGCAGTACACTGCAGTGTCCTTGGTAGGGGCCAATAAAAAGGGCGAACTATACACATTTCTGTTTGGGAGTTACTGAAATTACCACCAACACTCCTGACCAGCCACTAGGCAGGAGGAGCAGCACAGCTATCCCCCAAATTCTAAAAGAGCAAAACTGAAAAAATAGTTTTGTCATCATCTGGATTCATAAGTTCACTGAAGTCTGCAGGCCCCAAAAAATACACTGGATTTGGACAACCATTTTACACCTTTCTGTTATAAGAATGACCTGGCATTCTGTTGTAATCAGCAATAAAGTTCAGATTTGGTCAGTTTGAGTTAACTTCCATACAGTAAAAGGCTACAGTCTAATTGCATGGTTGCTCCAGCAGACTTGTGCCCTGTGCTGAGATGTTTCAAAGTTTATTCGCCACGTGCACAGGATACAACAGCTATAAAATAGTACAGAGAAATTCTTACTTGAGAGCTCTTTCCCAACAGTGCAGTAATAATATAGATAATCAGTTGTTTTTTTTACACAATAAGTGCAATATAAGTTGACTTGTACCCAGTGCTGAGATGCGATGTGCCCAACTGAAATAATTGGCCTGGACTGGCACTCTCTCTTTTCTCTCTCTCTTTTCTCTGCTGTAACAAAGCAAAGCTACTGTGAGCAGGGAGTTCCTTTTCCATCGACAATATGTAGTCGTGATAAATAGGGAAATGCCCGTTCCCTAGCAACCCACTGGGCACAGACGCCAGTTAAACGTCTAGTTTTGATTTACATTTGGTTTAGTTGTCAACTATTGTGAATTCAATGTGAAATCAACAAAACATTTCACCATGTCATTGGATTTAGGGTAAAAGTTAGATGAAATGCCCTTACGTTGATGACTTTTTGCAAATCCAATGAGTTTTCCATGTTGATTCAATGTCATCACATAGATTTCTGGGGGTTGAAATGATGTGGAAAGAACGATGATTCAACCAGTTTTTGCCCAGTGGGAGGCAATGTCAACAGTCATGTCATGTAGGCTACAACCTAACAGTTTCCCTTCTTATCATAGTAATGATAATGGGGAGCACAACTGCATCCCTCCCCAGACTGGAGCCATGAAATTCCACCTCAATAATTTCCTCAAATGTACCCTTACAACATGTTCTGTGGTGGGGGTTTTTACAGGACAAATTTGGCATTCTGTTTTGATTAGAGTCTTAACTTGGACTTGACGTGACATAGTCAATATTGTAATCCTTACTGTAAGGATGGGAGAGCACTTATGTTTTAAATTAAATCAAATGTTATTTGTCACATGCTTCGTAAACAACAGGTGTGGACTAACAGTGAAATGCTTACTTACGGGCCCTTCCCAACAATGCAGAGAGAAAGAAAATAGAGAAATAATAGAATAGTAAAACACGTAATAATAAAAGTAATAATAGATACACAATGAGTAACGATAACTTTGCTATATACAGTACAAGGGGTACCAGTACTGAGTCGATGTGCAGGGGTATGAGGTAATTGAGGTCGATAGTGTATGTACATATAACTAGGAACAAAGTGACAGTAAGAACTAAAATAAAACTGTTTAGAATAAAGTAAAACAGTAGCAGCAGCATATGTGATGAGTCAAAAAAGTTAGCGCAAAAAGGGTCAATGCAGATAGTCCGGGTAGCTATTTGGTTAACTATTTAAGTAACTATTTAGCAGTCTTATGGCTTGGGGGTAGAAGCTGTTCAGGGTCCTGTTGGTTCCAGACTTGGTGTATCGGTACCGCTTGCTTGAGGTTGCCGTAGAGTGAATCTCCACCTGTACACAGAAACTTTGTAGTGATTTGTGGTGGGTGTGGTGATGATTAGAGTTATGAGTTGAATTGTTTCTGCACTTGTTAACTTTGTATTGTTCCACCAAGGAGAAATAAAGTTGTATCTTTTCCAGTGTGTTTAAACATTTCTGTGTGTATGCTGCTGCTTTTTAAACTCAGAATCTCAGTCAGATTTCTAAGCCAAAAACATAAAAGTTGAATAAAGTTTGTTTCAGACGTTGTGTTTGGTCAGAGCATCCTGTCTGAGTCAAAGCATTGGCCTATAGCTGCCACCCCCAGCCTGGTGAATCACAAGACCCAGGCAGCCAGACCAGGACCTGAGACATCATTAAGGCCAGGAAATGACAGGCCAGACAGGAGCAGACAGACAGAGACACAGACAGTCATGTCATGCCTAAATACCTTGTTCGAAATTAGAAACCTGTCTGCCACAGCTGAAGGAGGGTCTCAGATGCCAGAGTATCCAAGGAGATGTCAAGGTTTGTTAGCAAGAAGTCTTTTGAGCTTTTTCATTAATCAGCTTTCCCTATCTCTCTCCAAACTTTTCACTTCTGTACCTCCGCCTCTGTTCAATATGCCTTTTCTCTTCTCTCCTCATCCCACCAGTCTGTTCTTCACTCTCTTCCTTTTCTTCCCCTAAACACATCCATCTGCCTCGCTCCGCATCCCCTCCCAGACCTCCTCCTTCCTCCCTCTCTGTTTCATTGCTGTGATCGAATTAATATGACAAAGACCACAGGAACAAAGTCTTTATAATAAACAGTGTGAACTAGTTAATCCCATTCATCACTATGAAAAACAAAACATTTCTTAGATCTCCCGCTGTTCCAAAGGAGCAGGGCAAAGCATCACTCTGGCTGCCGGCATGATGGCATCCATCTATCACAACCCCATTAGACCGTCCCATCACTAGCATCTACCACCCTGCCCACTCAGCCCTCTCAGAGGCAGGGCAGAGAGCCCTTATGTGGCGCAGAGCCCACGTTAAGTGGATCTTAATGTTACCATTTCATGCCATTTGTCTAAATGTAATGTGATAAAGCCCATTTGGATGGCCCTATCCAGCCCACTGTTATCAGATTATCATTACAGTGCCATTGGTGATCAGATGTCAGTCAAAGAGAGAGACACCCAGAGAGGGTGGAGAACAGAGAAGAGGGAAGGGGAAAGGAGGGGAGGGGAGTGGAGGGGAGGGGAGTAGAGCAGAAGAGAGGAGAGCTGAAGTACCCGATTGTGAACTTTCGGTAAACTAGTTACATTTTCTCCCTTACTCAGAGAACTTTCATGTGTAGATTAATATCTTTATAAGAGCACCAACCATAAACAATACATATTGCAGCTATCTTTGCACTGCCTCCACAGTCAACCCTATTTTCCGCAGTTTGACGATTATTATCATGAATCTTGCCCTTGAGGCAGAACTGAGCGATTTCTGCTAGATGGGCCAGCTGCAAAGTCCAAATTGCCTATATCATAAGAAATGTGACTTTTGGTCTTATTTTAAGGTTAGGGTTCAGCATTAGGGTTAGCAGTGTGGTTAAGGTTAGGGGGAAGGTTAGGGCTAGGTTTAAAAGTGGATTTTTGACTTTGTGGCTGTGCCAGCTAGTGTCCACCTAGCTGCCTCTAGGGCAAGATTCATGCAATAAATGCCAACCTACCTATTTTCCCATCAACTGAACCCAGCCTTAAACAAGACTGACAGCCCTTATTCACTATTCCATTTATTGTAATTGCAGACCTTTGTATCCACCACTAAGTGCTGAGAATCCTCAAGGATATGACCTCTGATCAGAAAATCCGACTGCTATGCCTGTCTTAAATGTTTTGAACGTCCACAATTTTCATCAGGCAAATCCCCTGAGACGGGGGAGTTCAAGGGCAGTAAATTGGAAGGCATTGAGTGAAGAAAAACCATACGAGTGACCTGACAGCACACTTAAACTGTCTGCTGAAATGGGCTATATACATGATGAAGAGGGGGAACACAACCCTGGCCAGGACCACTCTCTCTCTCTGTCTGCCCTGTGTGTAGTGTGACATTGAGCTGTAATGAACAGGGCACTGTACGTGTGCCTGAGCATCAGACTCAGAATCTTAGAACACTATGATACTCACTCAAACACTCACACGTACAGTGCCTTGCAAAAGTATTCATCCCCCTTGGCGTTTTTCCTATTTTGTTGCATTACAACCTGTCATTTCAATGGATTTTTATTTGGATTTCATGTAATGGACATACACAAAATAGTCCAAATTGGTGAAGTGAAATGAAAAAAATAACTTGCTATGAAGCCCCTAAATAAGATCTGGTGCAACAAATTACCGTCAGAAGTCACATAATTAGTTAAATAAAGTCCACCTGTGTGCAATCTAAGTGTCACATGATCTCAGTATATATATACACCTGTTCTGAAAGGCCCCAGAGTCTGCAACACCACTAAGCATGGCGCACCACCAAGCAAGCAGCACCATGAAGACCAAGGAGCTCTCCAAACAGGTTAGGGACAAAGTTGTGGAGAAGTACAGATCAGGGTTGGGTTATAAAAAAATATCTGAAACTTTGAACATCCCACGAAGCACCATTAAATCCATCCGGAAGAATTGCCAGAAAAAACCCATTGCTTAAAGAAGAAAATAAGCAAACACGTTTGATGTCAGAGACTCCCCAAACATATGGAAGAAAGTACTCTGGTCAGATGAGACTAAAATTGAGCTTTTTGGCCATCAAGGAAAATGTCTGGCGCAAACCCAACACCTCTCATCACCCCGAGAACACCATCCTCACAGTGAAGCATGGTGGTGGCAGCATCATGCTGTGGGGATGTTTTTCATCGGCAGGGACTGGAAACTGGTCAGAATTGAAGAAATTATGGATGGTGCTAAATACAGGGAAATTCTTGAGGGAATCCTGTTTCAGTCTTCCAGAGATTTGAGACGGGGATGGAGGTTCACCTTCCAGCAGGACAATGACCCTAAGCATACTGCTAAAGCAACACTCAAGTGGTTTAAGGGGAAACATTTAAATGTCTTGGAATGGCCTAGTCAAAGCCCAGACCTCAATCCAATTGAGAATCTGTGGTATGACTTAAAGATAGCTGTACACCAGTGGAACCCATCCAACTTGAAGGAGCTGGAGCAGTTTTGCCTTGAATGGGCAAAAATCCCAGTGGCTAGATGTGCCAAGCTTATAGAGATATACACCAAGAGACTTGCAGCTGTAATTGCTGCAAAAGTTGGCTCTACAATGTATTGACTTTGGGAGGGGGGGGGGGGTTGGTGAATAGTTAGTTTTCTGTTTTTTTTTTGTCTTATTTCTTGTTTGTTTCACAATAAAAAATATTATGCATCTTCAAAGTGGTAGGCATGTTGTGTAAATCAAATGATACAAACCCCCAAAAAATCAATTTTAATTCCAGGTTGTAAGGCAACAAAATAGGAAAAATGCCAAGGGGGTGAATACTTTCGCAAGCCACTGTACGTTCACAATTTCAGTCTAGTTAACTACAATACTGCAAGAGGAAATATAATTCATTTCCAACTTTAATACTCCTGAGTGGCGCAGTGGTCTAAGGCACTGCATCGCAGCGCTAACTGTGCCACTAGAGATCCTGGTTCGAATCCAGGCTCTGTCGCAGCCGGCCGCGACCGGGAGACTCATGGGCGGCGCACAATTGGCCCAGCGTCGTCCAGGGTAGGGGAGGGAATGGCCGGCAGGGATGTAGCTCAGTTGATAGAGCATGGCATTTGCAATGCCAGGGTTGTGGGTTCGATTCCCACGGGGGGCCAGTATAAAAAAAATAAAAAAATTATATGTATTCACCAACTGTAAGTCGCTCTGGATAAGAGCGTCTGCTAAATGACTAAAATGTAAATGTTTAATGAAACAGTTCACAAGGCTGTATATAGAAAATCATTCAAATTAACAAATTTATATATATTTATTTTGGCCAAGTAAGAAAAGAGCTGAGGCAAAGGACTGCCCATGTTTTCACCTTGTTACATCCTCCTCCACATTTTGTCCATTCTCATCTGCTTTTGAACAGGGCATATAGGACCTTCAAGGTGTCTCTCACCTCCTGGGAGACTATATCTAGGAGAGATGCAGTCAGAGACACATGAATTGATTAGAGTCATTGATTTATGATTTGACAGCACTCACAACCACTGAAGCGTTGATAATGGAGGTCAGGTGTGTGCATTTAGCGACATTGGCACAAAAAGTAAAATGCAGCATTTAATGATGCAAAATGCATCATACCAGCTGTATTTCTGTATTTTGAAAGTTACATATCTTGAAAACTTGATTGCTGACATGCAAAACATTTTGGGACTATACCAACAATGGACTAATGAAACAAATACCAAAATATAGTTTTTGGGTGGAGTTTTCCTTTAAAGTGGGTCACATAATATAACCAAAAACAAGATTAGATTAATTCTAATCAACAATTCAATGGTAATATTAGATCCAACAATATCACTCTTCCCTCTGTGATAATTATTATTGAAATATAATGCACAATAATTAAATGAATGCACTATTAAGATGGATGCAAGCTCCTGCTAACCTAATTAATGCACACACTGGAGTGTGCCTGTAGATCTGGAGCAGAGGGATTCCTAATGCCATCACAGAGATTAGCCCGTAATTAAAAGGATGCTAAAAAACTAATTAAATCAGCCACTTGTTCCTGGGTTGAATGAATTGAGCCAGTCCAACCATTAACCGTTATTAACTTAAAGCTTTACTTTTAAATTACGGGTTATGCTGCCAGGCAAATTAACCAGCTTATTTCATTATTACAAAGAAAGTAAATGCTCAGAGCTTCTTTATTCCCAAAAATATTTCAGAGGCATAATCTAGAAAACACACACTATCTATCTCTTTCTCTCTCTCTTTTTCTTCCACTATCTCCCTTTCTTAATCCTCTCTCACTCCCTCCCTCCTACTGATGGCATAGTTTCAGTAGCCTGGCTCGAAGTATCAGTATCTTGATTATCTAAGTCTGCACCGCTCTCTTTTGCTAATAGTCTCTCTCTCTCTCTCTTTCTAATAGTCTCTCTCTCTCTCTCTTTCTAATAGTCTCTCTCTCTCTCTCTTTCTAATAGTCTCTCTCTCTCTCTCTTTCTAATAGTCTCTCTCTCTCTCTTTTTCTAATAGTCTCTCTCTCTTTTTCTAATAGTCTCTCTCTCTTTTTCTAATAGTCTCTCTCTCTTTTTCTAATAGTCTCTCTCTCTTTTTCTAATAGTCTCTCTCTCTCTCTCTCTCTCTCTCTCTCTCTCTCTCTCTCTCTCTCTCTCTCTCTCTCTCTCTCTCTCTCTCTCTCTCTCTCTCTCTCTCTCTCTCTCTCTCTCTCTCTCTCTCTCTCTCTCTCTCTCTCTCTCTCTCTCTCTCTCTCTCTCTCTCTCTCTCTCTCTCTCTCTCTCCTCTCTCTCTCTCTCTCTCTCTCTCTCTCTCTCTCTCTCTCTCTCTCTCTCTCTCTCTCTCTCTCTCTCTCTCTCTCTCTCTCTCTCTCTCTCTCTCTCTCGTCAGTTTGGCATTGCAGTATGGTGGATAAAGGTTAACTCCCAGCCAGTGTCTATCATCAGCCAACAGATAAAGTGACATTCTCCCTTTGAGGTTTCAAGCCTGAGAGAGCCTCGAAATGAATGATTATGACCTCAGAGTGGGTCTCAGTCCCAAATGGCACCCTATTCCCTATGTAGTGTACTACTTTTAATCAGGGTTCATATGGCTCTGGTCAAAAAGTAGTGCAGTATGTAGGGAATAGGGTGCCATTTGGGACAAGCCCTTTAGCCAATCATCCAGAGCAATAATCATATTCATTCATATTCCAACGGAATCCCAGCTCTCCCTCAGAACACTACTCATATCCCCATGCATACACACTAAGAAAAGAGGGTTCCTCAAGGGTTCTTTGGAAATGGTTATGGTCGTTTGAGCCCTTAAATGGTTATTTGCAGTTCACAAAATAGTTCTTTGCTCTTTTAGTGACAATTCAAATGTAGGGGCGGCGGCTCATTCAAATATTTTGGGGAGTGGTTTAAAGCACCATACAGGTTTCATTTAGAACCTTATGAGCATTGTTCTTTATAGAACCTTCAAAAAAGGTTATGTATAGCACCATGGTTACAAGCCAAAGAAGCCTTATTTGGCACTACATATAACCATTTGTTCTAGTGTGTAGTGATGGGGCTTAATTCAAACTATCAGCACAAATCTTGGCTCCCACTTGACATATGAACTGTCTGTGGCATACCACTATCGCCCAGATAAATGCCTTTGATACAGGAAATCTTCTAAATTAGTTTGACATTACTGTCTCACAGTGCAATTTCTGTGCTGTGGAAATTACAGCCCTGAGCAATCTTGGTAAAATTCCTATTTCAAAGATATATCAACTTACAGTACATGTGGCTGTGGTATTTTTGATATTCTCCTCAGGCTGCTACTGTAAGTACACTGTCACCAGACCCATTTGACTCCAAGTTGGTGTGAGGATATACTGTAGGTAGGTCAACAATGGGTGCCACAGAATATGAACACCCTTACTGTACCTTGGGGGTCAACATTTGGCATGGGTAGCTCTATGTCATTCAGGAGGTCCAGATAAACCACAGAGAGGGATAATCATATATGCCATTTAGCTGACGCTTTTATCCAAAGCGAGTCATGCATGCAAACATTTTCCACATGGGTGGCACCCAGTGGGAATTGAACCCACGATCCTGCCGTTGCAGGCGACATTCTCTACCATCTGAGCCACATAATGAAATTAGTGGCATAGCACACCATGACATATTCAGATGACTGACACCTGGGCAATGTAAATGCACTCATGTGCAGCTTCTCAATCTCACAAAGGAGTAAAGTCAATAACCTGATACATACTATAGGTCAGAGCCATGTACTCCTCTGTATGGATTTGAGATGATTAACAAATTGGATCTCAACTCATTGTTCTACTGCTGTCGTCTTCAATAGAGTAAAGGTGTAGAGTATTATTGTAGGCCCAAATGTGATATTTGTTCCATTCATCGTATAATACGTCAGCTCCGCCCTTACCATTGAGTCAAACAATCACATCAATTATTCCTTTGAAGCACGAGCTGCCTCCAGATTCATCCTGTCAACCTGCCTCTGAGTCCTAGAACATGTATGAGATCCTTACCATCTCAATGTTATTGACTGGGGTGAGGTTGAAGTCATGGAGTGGAACAAATAAACACTCCAACTGTCCAATCAGCAGGAGGAGAATCACACCGTCTGCAAACTACACAGATAAAGAAAGAACACCATCCGTTGATCTTACCCAATTGGGGCTGGTGTTATATAACAGAAAGAAAATTGATTGATTCCTTTTTAATTCACACCATTGGTAGTGATCAATACCCATCCAAACAGAATGGCCAAAGCCTTTCTACAGTAAACGTACCTGTTTCTCCATGTCTGTCACCTGTAGACCAAGGGTTGACATTATCCTGTTGACAAAGTGCATGATGGCCTAAAATAGAAAGATATAATATTACAGAGCTATCTCATTAAAAATATGTTGGCATTTAACCATTACAACAACAACATTCAAAGTCACTATTTTGTCAGACTCTAATGAGAACATATTGAAGTTGTATAGGGTCGGTGCAATGCTCAGTCAATCAGACACAGTAAAAGCGATCAGGGGCATGTATATGTATTATTCATGCTGTCACACATCTCATTTACATAGCACCCTTGCACAGAAATCAGCCTCACCCTGAATCAGGACCAGTATAGAAATAAAATAAAATAAAAATGTATTTGTCACATGCTTCGTAAACAACAGGTGTAGACTAACAGTGAAATGCTTACTTACGGGTCCTTTTTCAACAATGCAGAGTTAAAGATAAAAAATCAAAATGAACTAGAAATAGTGACACAAGAAATAAATGCACAGTGAATAATGAATAACAATAGTGAGTAAAAATAACATGGCTATATACAGGGAGTACCAGTACCGAGTCGATGTGCTGAGGTAAGTGATAATTGAGGTAGCTATGTACATGTACTGTAGGTAAGGTTAAAGTGACTAGGCAACAGGATAGATAATAGACAGTAGCAGCAGCAGGTAGCCATTTGATTATCTATTTAGCAGTCTTATGGCTTGGGGGTAGAAGCTGTTCAGGGTCCTGTTGGTTCCAGACTTGGTGCACTGGTACCGCTTGCCGTGCGGTAGCAGAGAGAACAGTGTGTGGCTGGAGTCTTTGACACTTCTGTTGACATACAGTACATGTATATATGTAAGATACAGTGAAGTGAGAGCACAACTTTTTTGAATAGGAGATTTTACTTTTAAGGTTGATTTCCAGATGTAGGCTCTTCATTTGAGCCAGATTGCTATAGCAGGAAAATAATTATGCAACGGGAAATGTGAATTATTATGTGGATTATAATAAGAGGAAATGTTTTCTTTAGGACAAATCAATGTTAAAGTGGATATGACAAACTTTAGAAGCCTTTTTAAAACCTTGAATACACTACATGTTAGCATTTCCTGCTGTGCTGGAAAATTCTCAGCAACAAAAGATCCTACATCTGTAGGGTAGAGTACCATATATTTGAGACCAAACTCACCTCCAACAGGACGACTTCCAATCTGACGTTTGGAGGAAGCTCCAAATCAGGCTGGAAGCACCTCACCATGGCAACCAGAAGATGGAGAGTGGCCAGCAAGTCTTTGTTGTGGATGATTGACAGAGAAGGAGGAAGGGGAATATAGAGGAGAGTCAACCTGCTCTAACACCAAACCAAAACCCCATGCAGTCAATCTTGTTGGCACCACAACACAAACTATTCTCCAGCACCTCTGATGATTAACATTGCACCCTGTAGGGCTGGATTTTCCGCTACAATCATCCTTCTCAGTAGGTGTCAGCAGACAGGCAGCACCCTGGGGTTAACATCACCATCAAACCTATTGGAGAGTCCCTTAGCGAAATATGGCTCTGAGGGGAACAGTTCTAGATTGCAGCGTCATATTCCATTCTAAGCCTACAGGGGGCGTCCTAAGGACTTGTTTTTGTTTGCGGAGATGAATTATGAATGTAACTCACGATTGACGCTCCACCTGGTGAGAGAGCTGTCCTGCAGCCCGTTTCTCATTCAGAGCCTCCAGGATGACCTCCAGCTTGCGTGTCTGAGCAGCTCTGGTCACTGCTATCTCCTCCACAGACAGATGCACTCCAGCTAACCTCCCTATGAACAGCACAGGTACAGGCCAAGCACATACAGGCAGTGTATGTGTGTGTGTGTGTATTGTGTGTGTGTGTGTGTGTGTGTGTGTGTGTGTGTGTGTGTGTGTCTCACCTAGGAGAGGATGGAGGATCAAACCATCAAAGATATCCTCTTCCAGACTCTGCACCATGATGTGTTCCTCTTTCAAAGTGCTGTTGATCCAGTCAACCAACACCTGCAGAGACCAGGGTTCACTATTAAAGTCAGTTATATTGAGTGATATTAATAACTGGGTGCTATAATTCTGTACTTGTACTTTTTGGATGACATGGTACCAGTAATGCCTGGCAAAAACCAAACTCTGCATTCCACAGTATCACATCATACCAAAGGTCAAGCATGGTGGTGGTGGTGTGATGGTTTGGGGATGCTTTGCAGCCTCAGGACCTGGACGACTTGCCTTAATAGAAGGAACCATGAATTCTGCTCTGTATCAGAGAATTCTACAGGAGAATGTCAGACCATCTGTCTGTGAGCTGAAGCTGAAGCGCAGCTGGGTCATGCAGCAAGACAATGATCCAAAACACACAATCAAGTCTACATGAAAATTGCTAAAAAGCAACAAATTGGAAGTTTTGGAATGGCCTAGTCAAAGTCCAGACCTAATCCCAATTGAGATGTTGTGGCAGGACTTGAAACGAGCAGTTCATGCTTGAAAACCCACACGTCACTGAGTTAAAGCAGTTCTAAATGTAAGAGTGGGCCAAAATTCCTCCACAGCGACGTGAGAGACTGATCAACAACTACAAGAAGCATTTGGTTGGAGTCATTGCAGCTAAAGGTGGTACAACCAGTTATTGAGTGTAAGAGGGCAATTACTTTTTCACACAGGGGAATTGGGTGTTGCATAACTTTGTTTATGAAATAAATATGTAATTGTTGTGTTATTTGTTCACTTATGTTCCCTTTATCTAATATTAGGTTTTGGTTGAAGATCTGATAACATTCAGTATCACAAATATGCAAAAGTGGAGAAAATTAGAAAGGGGGCAAATACTTTTTCATAGCACTGTATATATATTTGTCACGATCGTCATCTACAGAGGAGGACCAAGGCGCAGCGTTGAATGCGAACATTTTATTAAATGAATGAACACACGAACAAAACCAACAAAACGAAAACGTGACGTCCCTGGTTACAACACGAACCAACACGGAACAAGAAACCACAAACACAAAGTGAAAAGACGGACAGTTAAATATGGCTCCCAATCAGAGACAACCAGCTGACACTCGTTGCCTCTGATTGGGAGCCACTCAGGCCAACATAGAAATACAAACATAGAATTACACACCCTGGCTCAACATAACAGTGTCCCCAGAGCCAGGGCGTGACAGTACCCCCCCCTAAAGGCGCGGACTCCGACCGCGCCAACTAAATACCACAGGGGAGGGACCGGGTGGGCACTCCGCCTTGGCGGCGGATCCGGCTCGGGCCTGATCCCCACTCCCTCTCCAACCCCCAAAGTACCCCTGGTCCGGTCTGGCCCCGCTGGCCGGAGCTGGACTGCACACTGATGGAGCGGATTGCTCTAGCTCCGGCGTAACGCATCTGACCGGTGCCGGACCAGGCACCAGTGGAACAGGCACGGGCCGTGCCGGACCGACGACGCACACCACTGGCTTGGTGTGGGGAACAGGCACGGGCCGTGCTGAACTGACGACGCACACCACTGGCTTGGTGTGGGGAGCAGGAGCGGGCCGGACAGGGCTGACGAAACGCACCACTGACTTGGTGCGGGGAGCAGGCCGGGCCGAGCTGGCGACACGCACCGTAGACTTGGTGCGGGGAGCAGGAACGGGCCGAGCCGAGCTGACGAAACGCACCACAGACTTGGTGCGGGGAGCAGGAATGGGCCGGACTGGGCTGGCGACGCGCACCACAGACTTGGTGCGGGGAGCAGGAGCGGGCCGGACCGGGCTGACGAAGCGCACCACTGACTTGGTACGGGGAGCAGGAATGGGCCGGGCCGAGCTGGCGATGCGCACCGTAGACTTGGTGCGAGTGGCAGGAACAGGCCGGACCGTACTGGGAACACACACCACTGGCCCTACGTGGGGATCAGGAACAGGCCGGACCGGACTGGCAACACACGCCAGTACCTCTCGCCGTGCCTCTACATCTTCCACCCCCTCTTCGACCAGTGGCCCCCGTAACCTGGCGGCCTCCTCTGCCAATCCGCTGGGCCGCTCTGCCGCGGTCTCCTGCTGGCCCGTCGTCCACGGCGTTAGCCCCCCCCTAAAAAAATTCTGGGCGTCTCCCCTACCCGTGGACCAGGTCTCCATGTCCCTCGCCAGCCTTTCGCCCTTCTGCCATAATGTCAAGCCCTTCTCTTCCTCACTCGGCTTGACCCAGTCGAGGAGGCGAAGGAGATCTGTTAGGGATCTCCCTGGCGATGGCTCCTGGACACGCTGCTTGGTCACATCTTGGTGGTTTCTTCTGTCACGATCGTCATCTACAGAGGAGGACCAAGGCGCAGCGTTGAATGCGAACATTTTATTAAATGAATGAACACACGAACAAAACCAACAAAACGAAAACGTGACGTCCCTGGTTACAACACGAACCAACACGGAACAAGAAACCACAAACACAAAGTGAAAAGACAGACAGTTAAATATGGCTCCCAATCAGAGACAACCAGCTGACACTCGTTGCCTCTGATTGGGAGCCACTCAGGCCAACATAGAAATACAAACATAGAATTACACACCCTGGCTCAACATAACAGTGTCCCCAGAGCCAGGGCGTGACAATATTATCTAGCTGGCTAGCATTTATGTAGCCCAGGCAGCCGATAGTGGGCCCTAGATCTGCACTATCATCTAGTGTGCATTCCCAGTAATACACTTGAGTCCCCCGTGGACCGGCTCGTACATAAAGCATCCTCCATTCAGGCTGCAAAGGCATCATTTTCCTCCTTAACTAGCTTTAATGGCAAGCAGCCTAAAAAAAAACATGTGTAATGTCTTAATAAAACTCAATTTTCCACCACCATTTTCGGATTTCAGACGACTTAGGATGTTGCACATCTTGTTCAGCCAAGGGTGTGCAACATCCTAAATTGTCAGAAAATCAGAAAATGGTGGTGGAAAAATGTGTTTTATGCAATCAGAACACAATGTGGCTTTTGTGCGTCTAGACCTGTCTTTTCAATGCGATCTTTGTATTCTGATAGTAGAAGTCGCATGTAAGTGTCAAGTGTAGACGGCCATAGAATTTGCAGGGGTGTTTTCCTTTTCCATACCTTCTGCGTTTACACAGGCAGCCCAATTATGATCTTTTTTTTTCACTAATTGGTCTTTGACCAATCAGATCAGCTCTGAAAAATATCTGATGTGAATAGATCTGATATGATTGGTCAAAAGACCAATTAGTGGAAAAAATATCAGAATTGAGCTGCCTGTGTAATCACAGCCATTTAGGCCTATACTATGTTATAAACACAGCAATAATTAGATTTTACTTTAATTTATTCCAGAAGTATATTTTCTATTTCAAATCCTCTTTGAGAGTCTAGGGAGAAGGTCGGCATCCACATCTACTGCCTTGCCATAGCAACGACTTTCTGATCTGTCTACCATCCTCTCTGATACTTTCATTATTATTTTATTTGTAAGGTATTTTCTGTGTAGCAATTATCTTCTGCCCATATCACCACGGGTACCACGGTCCTACAGAATAGTAGTATAATAATGTGTTATCATTGGTATAGTATAGTAGTATAATAATGTGTCATCACTGGTATAGTAGTATAATAATGTGTTATCATTGGTATAGTAGAATAATAATGTGTTATCATTGGTATAGTAGTATAATAATGTGTTATCATTGGTATAGTAGTATAATAATGTGTTATCATTGGTATAGTATAGTAGTGTAATAATGTGTTATCATTGGTATAGTATAGTAGTATAATAATGTGTTATCATTGTTATAGTATAGTAGTATAATAATGTGTTATCATTGGTATAGTGTAGTGGTATAATAATGTGTTATCATTTGTATAGTAGTATAATAATGTGTTATCATTGGTATAGTAGTATAATAATGTGTTATCATTGGTATATTAGTATAACAATGTGTTATCATTGGTATAGTATAGTAGTATAATAATGTGTTATCATTGGTATAGTATAGTAGTATAATAATGTGTTATCATTGGTATAGTATAGTAGTATAATAATGTGTTATAATTATGTGTTATCATTGGGCTTTGATGATGGATGATCATTTGAGGATAATAACTTGGTTGGTGGTGGGAAGTGAATTGTAAAACAAGGGTCAGTCTTACCGCTTTCAACTTCTCAACTTTGGGATCTTTCAAATATGAAAATATGATATCCAAAAGATGACCTGAGCTGGAATACAGTTGAATGCAGACTTACCCTAGAAAGATCCAACATCCTCGGGGTCTTTCCCCTTCTGCATATCAGGAAAATCCTCCATATCCCCTCTGGTGAGCAAGATATCAACTGACTGTACCTGGAATCAGTGTAGCCTACGGTTTCAATAATATTTCAGTAATACAGTGAGGGAAAAAAGTATTTGATCCCCTGCTGATTTTGTACGTTTGCCCACTGACAAAGACATGATCAGTCTATAATTTTAATGGTAGGTTTATTTGAACAGTGAGAGACAGAATAACAACAAAAAAATCCAGAAAAACGCATGTCAAAAATTTTATAAATTGATTTGCATTTTAATGAGGGAATTAAGTATTTGACCCCTCTGCAAAACATGACTTAGTACTTGGTGGCAAAATCCTTGTTGGCAATCACAGAGGTCAGACATTTCTTGTAGTTGGCCACCAGGTTTGCACACATCTCAGGAGGGATTTTGTCCCACTCCTCTTTGCAGATCTTCTCCAAGTCATTACGTTTTCGAGCCTGACGTTTGGCAACTCGAACCTTCAGCTCCCTCCACAGATTTTCTATGGGATTAAGATCTGGAGACTGGTTAGGCCACTCCAGGACCTTAATGTGCTTATTCTTGAGCCACTCCTTTGTTGCCTTGGCCGTGTGTTTTGGGTCATTGTCATGCTGGAATACCCATCCACGACCCATTTTCAATGCCCTGGCTGAGGGAAGGAGGTTCTCACCCAATTGACGTTGAATTGACGTCTGTGCCCAGTGGGATGACACTGACACCGCAGTGGAGAAGGTGAAAAGCTTCAAGTTCCTCGGCGTACATATCACTGACGATCTGAAATGGTCCCCCCACACAGACAGTGTGGTGAAGAAGGCGCAACAGCACCTCTTCAACCGCAGGAGGCTGAAGAAATTTGGCTTGGCACCTAAAACCCTCACAAACTTTTACAGATGCACAATTGAGAGCATCCTGTCGGGCTGTATCACCGCCTGGTATGGCAACTGCAACGCCCGCAACAGCAGGGCTCTCCAGAGGGTGGTGCGGTCTGCCCAACGCATCACCGGGGGCAAACTACCTGCCCTCCAGGACATCTACAGCACCCGGTGTCACAGGAAGGCCAAAAAGATAATCAAGAACAACAACCACCCGAGCCACGGCCTGCTCACCCCGCTATCATCCAGAAGGCGAGGTCAGTACAGGTGCATCAAAGCTGGGACCGAGAGACTGAAAAACAGCTTCTATCTCAAGGTCATCAGACTGTTAAATAGCTATTACTAGGCGGCTTCCACCCGGTTACGTAATCCTGCACCTTAGAGGCTTCTGCCCCATATACATAGACTTGGAATCACTGGCCACTTGAATAATGTTTACATATTTTTGCTTTACTCATCTCATATGTATATACTGTATTCTATTCTACTGTATTTTAGTCTATGCCACTCCAACATTGCTCGTCCTAATATTTATATATTTCTTAATTCCATTATTTTACTTTTAGATTTGTGTGTATTGTTGTGAATCGTTAGATATTACTTCACTGTTGGAGCTAGAAACACAAGCATTTCACTACACCCACAATAACATCTGCTAAATATGTGTATGTGACCAATAACATTTGATTTGATTAGTAGCTGTATGGCTCTCTAATAACCCCTTTCACTTAGTGCCTTTGGAAGCTGTATCATGGCTGTTGTCTGTCCTCCAGCACTCCCCAATCATCTACAGAGAGAGAAGAGACAACACATTGCATATGCGCCATCTCTACGTCAGAGGAGCAGAGGAAACACACACACTCCATCAACCCGAAGAGGAAAGGGCAATTTGGAAAAGGAGAGGTAGTCATGGTTACCATTCTTTTGGCTAAACCAAAAGCCTTGTGTTGTGAGTTTCAATCTCCGCCACACTTCTGATTCACTTTGAAGACAAAGAAAGCTACCGTACATGTGAAGCACAGGAGGTTGGTGGCACCTTAATTGGGGAGGACGGGCTTGTGGTAATGGCTGGAGCGGAAGGGTATCAAATACATGGTTCCCATGTGTTTGATGCCGTTCCAATCGCTCCGTTACAGCTATTATTATGAGCCGTCCTCCCCTCAGCAGCCTCCACTGGTGTGAAGTGCATAGTTAAAACAACACATTCACCAGCTTTCTGAAATCAAACATTTATTTGTCGAAAGACAGACACGTCCAGGCAGATACATACAAGAAGGGAGGAGAGTTGTTCCCATTGAACAGCATGTCTCCTGGCGATCCAGACTTGACCACTCAATAATTTACCCATGAGTGGACTCCAGTCTCTCTCTCTCTCTCTCTCTCTCTCTCTCTCTCAGAATAATTAATATTGCACTTAAGGCGAAAGACAACAGGGTCGGCATCAAGAAATAATGCTTGAACCTGTCCACATAATCAGTCAGAGAATACTGAAATAGCACTGTTACAATTAATTTCTTTTAAAATGGATAGATACAACAGAACAATAGAAGTACACCAATAATAATATATAAAGCTTTATGAGATAGAAAATACAGCATTTTCCTCACACATAAATATATTCTTATAAAGCAGTAGTGCCTTTTTGCATGAAATTCCCACCCACACAGCAAATTCTCCAGTGTAAAAAACAAACAAAATTAACACTGAGTGTTAAATCAACATTGAAAGTGTTGAGTCTGTAGACTCATATAGACATTGGAACAGTGCTAAATTAACACACTGCATGAGTTTCAGGCCATTGTATTACTGTCACGATCGTCAGGGAGAGAAGTAGACCAATGCGCAGCGTAATGAACGAACATGTTACTTTATTATATTAAAGCACAAAACAATAAACGACTCGTGAAGTCCACGGTGACAATGACCGAACACGGAACAAAAACCCACAAACACCAAGGGAAAACAGACAGTATAAATATGGCTCCCAATCAGAGACAACCAGCCAACAGCTGACACTCGTTGCCTCTGATTGGGAGTCACTCAGGCAAACATAGAATACACAACCTAGAACACCCAACATAGAAACAGAACACATAGAATGAACACACCCTGGCTCAACATATAGAGTCCCAGAGCCAGGATGTGACAGTACCCCCCCCCCTAAAGGCGCGGACTGCGACCGCGCCTCAACAAGAGCAAAACAGGGGAGGGCTGGGTGGGCACACCTCCTCGGCGGCGGCTCCGGCCCCGGCCTTGCCCACCACCCTCCAATAAACCCCCCATAGCGCCCCCTGGTCCGGTCTGGCCCCGCTGGCTGGAGCTGACCTGGACGTAGCAGGAGCGGCTAGCTTCAGCTCCGTTGTGGAGCAGTTGAGCGGTACCTGATTTGGCACCGATGACCCAGGCACGGGTTGTGCCAGACTGACGACGCGCACCCCTGGCTTGGTGCGTGAGGCAGGAACTGACCGGACCGGGCTGACGATGCGCACCCCTGGCTTGGTGCGTAGAGCAGCAACGGGCCGGACCGGGCTGACGATGCGCACCCCTAGCTTGGTGCGTGGAGCCGGAACGGGCCTCACCGGACTGACGACTCGCACCCCTGGCTTGGTGCGTGGAGCCGGAACGGGCCTCACCGGACTGACGACTCGCAACCCCTGGCTTGGTGCGTGGAGCCGGAACGGGCCTCACCGGACTGACGACTCGCACCCCTGGCTTGGTGCGTGGAGCCGGAACGGGCCTCACCGGACTGACGACTCGCACCCCTGGCTTGGTGCGAGTAGCAGGAACGGGCCTCACCGGACTGACGACTCGCACCCCTGGCTTGGTGCGAGTAGCAGGAACGGGCTGGACCAGGCTGACGACTCGCACCCCTGGCTTGGTGCGAGTAGCAGGAACGGGCTGGACCAGGCTGACGACGCACACCGTAGGCTTGGTGCGTGGAGCAGGGACTGGCCGGACTGGGCTGGCGACGCACACCGTAGGCTTGGTGCGTGGAGCAGGAACAGGCCGGACTGGGCTGGCGACGCACACCGTAGGCTTGGGGCGTGGAGCAGGGACTGGCCGGACTGGGCTGGCGACGCACACCGTAGGCTTGGGGCGTGGAGCAGGGACAGGCCGGACTGGGCTGGCGACGCACACCGTAGGCTTGGGGCGTGGAGCAGGGACAGGCCGAACCGGGCTGTGGAGACGGATAGGAGACCTGGAGTGAAGAGCGGCCACAACCCGTCCTGGCTGAATGCCTACCCTCACACACTCTGTGTGAGGCATCCACACAGGACATACAGGGCTGTGTACCCGTACTGGCATAACAGCACGTGACACTGGAGCAGGATATCCGGGACCGCGGAGAGGCATTGGAGACCACGAGCGTTGAGCCGGCACACTCCGTCCTGGCTGCATACCCGCCTTCGCACGACACGTGCGGGGTGCTCGCACAGGACGTACAGGACTATGCCGGACCACTCGTGGCACAGAACGCCGCTCCGCATACCGCGGAACCTGCCCCGTCCCATGCTGCCATGCCTGAGTACGGGACGTTGGTTCCGCTCTCCTTCCAGGCTCCGCCAACCTGCCTTCTGGCCCCCCAAACCCGGTGGCCTCCTCTCCAAATCGCCCTGTGGCAGCCTCCTGCTGCCCAGCCGCCCATGCAGTGTGCCCCCCCCTAAAATGTTTTTGGGGTTGCCTCTCGTCCTTCCGACGATGACACTGCTGACGCCGCTGCTCCTCTCTCGCCAGGGCCTTAATCCTTGCCCATGGCCCTTTGCCCCCGAGCATGTCCTCCCAGGACCACGATTTGCCCACCTGGGCCATCGCCAGCCTCTCCATCTCCTTTCCTGGCGCTTCCTCCCATGTCCAGTCTGCCTGCTCCTGGACACGCTGCTTGGTCCTGGTATGGTGGGTTTTTCTGTCACGATCGTCAGGGAGAGAAGTAGACCAATGCGCAGCGTAATGAACGAACATGTTACTTTATTATATTAAAGCACAAAACAATAAACGACTCGTGAAGTCCACGGTGACAATGACCGAACACGGAACAAAAACCCACAAACACCAAGGGAAAACAGACAGTATAAATATGGCTCCCAATCAGAGACAACCAGCCAACAGCTGACACTCGTTGCCTCTGATTGGGAGTCACTCAGGCAAACATAGAATACACAACCTAGAACACCCAACATAGAAACAGAACACATCGAATGAACACACCCTGGCTCAACATATAGAGTCCCAGAGCCAGGGTGTGACAATTACACACACAAAAACAGTTTGATTTGTTCCTAAAGGGGTACAAACACCACTGTAGTGGTACCCTGTAAGGTCAAATAGATATTGAAACAAACAATTCTAAAAATCTACCTGCACTACAGCATGCTGGGAAATATGATAATGATGGCCGTGGTTTTGGTTCAAAGTGATGTGTATGAGTTTCAGGCCCCTGTATTACGGTAAAACTAGGCCCTCAAAATAAGGCCTTGTGAAATATGTATGGTATTTTGTTAAATAACTTTTTCTTAATGATAACACACTTGCTAAGTATCTCACTTGGTAAAGTCCATAGGACTGAAAATGGATGAATGCAACAACCATGTCTCTGTCACTAACAAATACAGTCATGGGTGGTAACTACAGTTTACTTGAAAGGCAAGGCACTCTGGGAAATATTTGAATAAGGTTTTACACTAAACAGTGTGTTAATTTAACACTGTTCCGATGTCTATATGGGTCCAAAGACTCAACACTTCCAGTGTTAATTTAACACTCTCAGTGATATTTTTGTTTTGTTTTTAACACTGGAGAATTTGCTGTGTATGTTTTCCAGTTGCATAATACATTCTCCAGTGTTGACTGAGTATTAAAACATTAAACATAAGTGTGCTGGAGTATGGGTTGCGGTTAGCAAAAAGGAGGAATTAAATACTGACATTGGGGTAGATTAAATACAAACAATCTGAGTCTCTTCAGGCCAGTCCTCGGGGGTATCCGTAAGTCCCACGGCACTGATACGAAGGGTGAATGTTGTCTATTTCCCGTGGGTTCCTTCATTGTTTAGGCTTAAAGTGGGCACAAGCACAGTGCCTTCATTCTCCTCACACTGTAGCTGTGTGTGTGACTGTATGTGACTGTGTGTGACTGTGTGTGGCAGGCAGACATCACTCTGAGTTCTTGTAGTTGGTGAACATGTTGTACAACACCCTCATGGTGGACTTCAGGTTCAGGTTCACAACGTCTAAAACCAAACAAGGCACACAAAATAAGTAATGAATTATTTATAAAAACAAAAATAACTAACTTCTCTCTGAGAGGGAAGATCACAAACAAAAAGAAAAGCTCATGCTGCTTGACTGATTCGGGGTAATATTGATATGCAAACATAAAACTTTATATTCAGGAAGATAAGCGCTGGCAGGGTGAGGTTGGGTGTGTGGGTCACAGGCTGGCTTAGACATACACCAATGTTCAAGTATCTAAAGTGAGGCAAGAGCTCTACCTACTGGACATCTAAGGCATTAAAGCTACTCAAGCATCATGAGCATTCCGATGATAGTCTACCTTCAGCAAGCTTCCCTCTTCTACTGAATGTTCACTGCCTGCATTCCCCATGCGTTACTGCCCTCCCTGTTCATCTAATGCAGGTGTTCCCAAACTTTTTTGGCCCGCGACCCCATTTTGATATTTGAAAAGATTTGCGGACCCACCATCTAAAAAAAGTTATGTAATCTACGGCCAATGTTTACTTTTTTTATTGGGGCTATGACAGTCTATTACAAATCAGTCCGACAGTATTTTTGACAGTATTTCAATCTGAAGACGTATGGTTTGAAGTGACTGAAATGCATCAGAAAGGTATTGGGATGTTCAGAAGATCATCAGGCAATAATGTTGTATGATCTTCTGTGTAGAAAATAACATCATCATTGCACATTTTCCCTCACAACCCCATTTTCAAATCAGGCGACCTCACATGTGGTCGCGACCCCTAGTTTGGGAAACCCTGATCTAATATATTGTGCCAGTACTGTACCTTCTGGTCTGGCTTTGGGTTTCTTCAGGCCTCCGTCCTGCATCAGCTCAAAGGCAAACACCACGCTGTGGACCTGAGGGGAACCAGGGGAGAGAATGAACAAGATGAACTTGCTAGCAGTCGACCAAAGAAACACCACTTCTACAAGTTCACCTCTTACAGAGAAACACCACTTCTACAAGTCCACCTCTTACAGAGAAACACCACTTCTACAAGTCCACCTCTTACAGAGAAACACCACTTCTACAAGTCCACCTCTTACAGAGAAACACCACTTCTACAAGTCCACCTCTTACAGAGAAACACTACTTCTACAAGTCCACCTCTCACAGAGAAACACCACTTCTAAAAGTCCTATCTACCTTCTGCTCAAAGTTCTCCGGTGTGAGGAATAATTTTTAGAGGGGAACAAAGTAGTCCTCCAGCAGGCCCATCAGCAGAACCAGATACACACCATCAGCAAACTGGACACAAAGACAAGGGGGTATCAGACATCGACACAACATGAGGATATGGAAGAAAGTGCATCTTGTCCACAGAGCTACACAATGTTATATTGATAGAGCTGTTGGGTAGTTAAATAAAGCATGATCAGATGTCTAACCTGGGACTCCAGCTCTGTGATCTCCAGGTTCAGCTTGTTCAGGTGTTTGTTCACAAAGGTGATGAGGGACTTGATAAGAGAAGAAGTATAATAACCACTGTGTAGGGGAGAGTGGGGTAAGTTGAGACATGTTTTACATTCAGCATCAATCTGTCAAGGGAAAACATTTTTTTATTTCTAACAAAGATATCTACATATATTTCAGGATGTTGTGTATCTCTGGAAATAATCAGAATTAATGTACCCATTATAGTTTTGAAAACATAGCTGGTCCAAAAAAAGTGGTATCTTGGCAAAACTTACCCCAGATGTGGGATAAGTTGAGCCAAGGGACAGGGTAAGTTAAGCCGCCTACAAATTTCTGTACTGAATGAAATATTACCACTACCTTTTTAAAACCATGTTTAATCTTTATTTCCCAAACACAATTCAACACAATCACTTTTTGTCATTTTAAGTAACGTTTAAGACAGGCTTAACACCTAACAAACACTTTGTACTTTTTTAACACTTTTAACATAGGCCCTGTTGTTACGTCATATTCCAGTGATAATGCCTTGCATTACGCCTGGGAAGAAAACACTTCAATTTGCCCAATTTACCCCATGGCCATTCGCTCAACTTACCCCAAGGTAAACATTTTGACTATATTAGCCCACACAGCTACAAGGATGCACTTTCATGCTAGGTTTAGGACCTCATATTGAAGCTTATAGAGACCCCAACTGATGTATAGAACAATCTTTAAATGACCTACTTTGGTTAAGATACAAGCACCATCAAACCTCTAACACAATAAATTCATTTGACTTCGTGAAAATCAGTTTTTTGGAACTAACTTGCTTACTACTTTTTCCATGTGGTTTCTTCCTTCACAGACTCCATGAAATGATGACCTCTTCCTAAATATTTGGTCAAATGATTAATTTTGTGTATGGTTTCCTAGAAACAAGGGTGGCTCAACTTACCCCTATGGCTCAACTTAACCAACTCTCCCCTAAAGTGTAAAGGAACCATTCACAATGCCTATTGCAAATTTAAATCTCTCTTCAAATATTTAACCTTCTTCACAACATTGAGCTTGTCAAGTGCGTGATCCAGGAGTGTGTCAAATTGATACCTTTCTGAGATACAGTAAAAAAAAGAAATCAAGATCATAAAGAAACTCTGCATTAATCACATTTTCCAACAGGCCTCAATGTTCAACCAACATCTACTCACCAAATCTACCTATCATCATTCTAGAAAAAAAAATTATGTGATTGTTATACCTACATATACAATAAAGATCCCCCCCCAAAAACAAACTAACAAAAAGTGATATAACAATAGTACTTTGTAGTGCTTGTCAGCTCCTTGGTCACATGACACGTCTGCAGTATGCCCTCCCTTTTCTAAAACAAACAAAACCATCTATACAGGTTAATGGGAGAATCTCAATTGCATACTCCTCGCATCCTCTCTCATCATCTCCTTCTCAAAACCCATTGGATGAGAAAGCCAGAGGTCCCGCCCATCTGACCTTCTCCTCCAATGGGTTTTGAGGAGGAGGCGAGGAGAGACGACGCGAGGATGAATGCAATTGAGATTCCCCCAAAGAGTCATTATCATGATGTGCAACAGATAATAAATATGTGTTGTGTCTCCTTACCTTGACCACCACCACCTGTACAGACACGTGTTCAGGCAGTCTGATGGGGGCCAGGTAGTGCATGGCCAGAGCCACCAGCAGGTACACTATGGCCACCAGGTTCTTAGTATGGATAGCTGTGGATTGAGGGTTTTAGTTGGGACTACTAAGTTAAGATGTTGTTTAATGCAGTGCTTTCTAGAGTTAATTTTACACTTCAATGTTAAAATTAGGATTTATATGAAAGACTTTGATAGCATGATATCAAAGATAACTGATCACAATTCAGAAGATATTATTAAGTGTGTTAAATGGTGTGTTAGCCACTCAGACTGGCAACTGAATGGCACCTATCAATGTTTGGTCTTGGACTTTAAAAGACAACTCACAGTCGCCGCTCCTCTCAATGGACCAGCTGTGAAGCCTGAGCAGCTCATTGACAGACTCCAGTACTGTTTGGAGCTTCTGCTTCTGTCCTATCTCTGACTGGGTCACCTCAGCCACATTCAGCTTCCAACCTGACAGCTTCTCTGTCACCAGGAGAGAGGAGACACACAGGGACTTATAAAGGAGTCGCTCAGAGTATCATAATAAACACAAGCACACATACACACAGCAAATGCCTTTGTAAACACTTACCCTAAACAGTTACACCATTTATCAGAATCAAAGAAACTGTGAAAACAGTGATGTTGACAGCATCAAAATATGATACAGTTCATCAGAAAAACACCAAGCTCAGCCACAGACACTACACAGAGTCCAAACTAATTATACCTTACCAAATAACTTCTGGAGCACCTGTCCATCACAGCAATCCTCCTCCAAGTCTTTGACGATGATCCTGTCCTCCTCCAGCTCATTGTTGATCCAGTCTATTAACACCTAAACACAACAACATCTATTAGCATCAGTGCTTGTTCTTCAGAATAAAGGGATACATACTACTGAGAGATGTGGATAAGACACAGTCACCTACCCTCTGAAGATCTTTGAATTTAGGATTATCTCTTGAGGCTGGGTCCAGCATGTTCCTCTCAGCATTCTCTTCTAAGAAAGATATTGGAAGAATAACACTCAACGGCGAAGCCAGAGGGCTACAACTGATACACATAGAAATAGTACACATCTTCCACATTCTAAGAGTTCTACGCTCTACACTCTGTAGGACAGGACAGGGACTCCAGCCACAGTAACAGAACATCCTCTAACTACCCCTAGTACTCTACAGGGACAACACTGGCCAGCAGTGGACAGGACTTGAAGGAGAGCATGGATACTACTACACTACTGCACTGACAGGTACCATGTTGTGTTTGTGTACCCAATCTAGCAACAGCAGTATTGCATAGGAAGGTGCATGGAAACACAATATGACTGAACTATTATACTGTATAAGAGAACAGTCTATTGCTGAATAAACTCAGACAGCAACGTGATATTCCAGTTTTTTGGAGGTAGGCTACATACGAAACCTAACTGGCTATCATTCTAGGTTAGAGATGTTAATCATAGTACTATGTGGTGTACAACTTCATCCTTATGCTATAAGCATTACTTTCAGATCTTTATCTGTTCTGCTGCATTGAACAATTAATCCTGCAGTAAATGTATTCCTCTTAATATACAGTATATATACAAATGTGTACTTATTTAATTGATTTAATAAACAAACTATGCAACACCCAATGCCCCTGTGTGAAAAGTAATTGCCCCCTTACAGTCAATAACTGGTTGTGCTACCTTTAGCAGCAATGACTGCAACCAAACACTTCCTGTAGTTGTTGATCAGGCTCTAACATCACTGTGGAGGAATTTTGGCCCACTCTTCCATGCAGAACTGCTTTACTCAGTGACATTTGTGGGTTTTCAAGCATGAACTGCTCGTTTCAGATCCTGCCACAACATCTCAAATCGGGTTTAGGTCTGGACTTTAACTAGGCCATTCCAAAACCTTAAATGTTTTGCTTTTCAGCCATTCTGATTTAGACTTGCTTGTGTGTTTTGGATCATTCTCTTGTTGCATGACCCAGCTGCGCTTCAGCTCACAGACGGATGGCCTGACATTCTCTTGTAGAATTCAATAATGTTAAGTCTTCCAGGTCCTGAGGCAGCAAAGCATCCCCAAACCAAAACAATACCACCCCCATGCTTGACCGCTGGTATGAGGTTCTTACTGTGGAATGCAGTGTTTGGTTTTCGCCAAACAAGATGGGACCCATGTTGTCCAAAAAGTTCCACTTTCGACTCATCTGTCCATAAAACATTCTTACAGGAGTCTTGATGATCCTCCAGGTACTTCCAGGTGATTTCTGGCAAACTTGAGTTGACTTTTTGGGCGACATGGGTCCTGTTATGTCAGTATTTCATTTTTTTTCTGCATTCATCAGTGTTGTCTTGAGACTAGCTTCCATCCCCTCATGCCAGGGCTATCATCACTTTCACCAACCACCACAATGGGGCAGTCTCCTGCTGTACTATAAGTGACACAGATGGAAAACAAGCTTTACCTTGAGGAAATACAATATATACCAAATAAAATACAATTGTATTTGCCACATGCGCCAAATACAACGGGTGTAGACCTTACAGTGAAATGCTTACTTACAATCTCTTAAACAACAATGCAGTTTTAAGAGAAAAAAAGTGTTAAGTAAAAAATAGATAAGTAAAAAATGTTTAAAAAAAAAAAAATATATATATATATATATATATATATATATACAAATAAAAAACAAAGAGCAGCAGTAAAATAAAAGAACTGTAGGGAGGCTATATACAGGGGGTACCGGTTAGTCGAGGTAATTGAGGTAATATGTACATGTGGGTAGAGTTAAAGTGACTATGCACTTTATACACTTTCACAATGAAGCAAGTGCCCAGAACACAGACAGACATTCTAAGTGTGTATGAGTGGAATTTACTGGGGTTCCTCAGCAATTAGAACCTAAAAAAAGACAGGAGCCAAACCTTGCAGCTGTCCTCCATAATCACCCGACCTCACCCCAATTGAGATGGTTTGGGATGAGTTGGACTGCAGAGTGAAGGAAAAGCAGCCAACAAGTGCTCAGCATGTGGGAACTCCTTCAAGACTGTTGGAAAAGCATTCCAGGTGAAGCTGGTTGAGAGAATGCCAAGAGTAGCAAAGCTGTCATCAAGGCAAAGGGTGGCTACTTAGAAGAATCTAAAATATATTTTGATTTGTTTAACACTGTTTTGGTTACTACGTGATTCCATGTGTTATTTCATAGTTTTGATGTCTTCACTATTATTCTACAATGTAGAAAATAGTAAAAATAAAGAAAAACCCTTGAATGAGTAGGTGTGTACAAACTTTTGACTAGTACTGTATGTTTATTACATCATGAGGAACGCCACTTGCCAGTCTTCTTTCTTTGCTCTAGTTGTCCATAGAAAATAGGTTTTGCATTAGACACATTTCTATAACTTCTATAGACATCACAGCTGTATCAGTGGGCTACAGTGGGGGAAAAAAGTATTTAGTCAGCCACCAATTGTGCAAGTTCTCCCACTTAAAAAGACGAGAGAGGCCTGTAATTTTCATCATAGGTACACGTCAGCTATGACAAACAAATTGAGAAAGAAAAATCCAGAAAATCACATTGTAGGATTTTTTATGAATTTATTTGCAAATTATGGTGGAAAATAAGTATTTGGTCACCTACAAACAAGCAAGATTTCTGGCTCTCACAGACCTGTAACTTCTTCTTTAAGAGGCTCCTCTGTCCTCCACTCGTTACCTGTATTAATGGCACCTGTTTGAACTTGTTATCAGTATAAAAGACACCTGTCCACAACCTCAAACAGTCACACTCCAAACTCCACTATGGCCAAGACCAAAGAGCTGTCAAAGAACACCAGAAACAAAATTGTAGACCTGCACCAGGCTGGGAAGACTGAATCTGCAATAGGTAAGCAGCTTGGTTTGAAGAAATCAACTGTGGGAGCAATTATTAGGAAATGGAAGACATACAAGACCACTGATAATCTCCCTCGATCTGGGGCTCCACGCAAGATCTCACCCCGTGGGGTCAAAATGATCACAAGAACGGTGAGCAAAAATCCCAGAACCACACGGGGGGACCTAGTGAATGACCTGCAGAGAGCTGGGACCAAAGTAACAAAGCCTACCATCAGTAACACACTACGCCGCCAGGGACTCAAATCCTGCAGTGAAGATGTGTCCCCCTGCTTAAGCCAGTACATGTCCAGGCCCGTCTGAAGTTTGCTAGAGTGCATTTGGATGATCCAGAAGAGGATTGGGAGAATGTCATATGGTCAGATGAAACCAAAATATAACTTTTTGGTAAAAACTCAACTCGTTGTGTTTGGAGGACAAAGAATGCTGAGTTGCATCCAAAGAACACCATACCTACTGTGAAGCATGGGGGTGGAAACATCATGCTTTGGGGCTGTTTTTCTGCAAAGGGACCAGGACGACTGATCCGTGTAAAGGAAAGAATGAATCGGGTCATGTATCGTGAGATTTTGAGTGAAAACCTCCTTCCATCAGCAAGGGCATTGAAGATGAAACGTGGCTGGGTCTTTCAGCATGACAATGATCCCAAACACACCGCCCGGGCAACGAAGGAGTGGCTTCGTAAGAAGCATTTCAAGGTCCTGGAGTGGCCTAGCCAGTCTCCAGATCTCAACCCCATAGAAAATCTTTGGAGGGAGTTGAAAGTCTGTGTTGCCCAGTGACAGCCCCAAAACATCACTGCTCTAGAGGAGATCTGCATGGAGAAATGGGCCAAAATACCAGCAACAGTGTGTGAAAACCTTGTGAAGACTTACAGAAAACGTTTGACCTGTGTCATTGCCAACAAAGGGTATATAACAAAGTATTGAGAAACTTTTGTTATTGACCAAATACTTATTTTCCACCATAATCTGCAAATAAATTCATAAAAAATCCTACAATGTGATTTTCTGGATTTTTTTCCCACATTTTGTCTGTCATAGTTGACGTGTACCTATGATGAAAATTACAGGCCTCTCTCATCTTTTTAAGTGGGAGAACTTGCACAATTGGTGGCTGACTAAATACTTTTTTTCCCCACTGTATATATTCTCTGACCAACAGCATCCTGTGCATGTGGTCCTCTGTAGCTCAGCTAGTAGAGCACGGCGCTTGTAACGCCAAGGTAGTGGGTTCGATCCCCGGGACCACCCATACACAAAAATGTATGCACGCATGACTGTAAGTCGCTTTGGATAAAAGCGTCTGCTAAATGGCATATTATCCTTTGTATTAATACTGAATGACCCCATGACTTTAGTTCAGTTGTGCAACCAGGAAGTTCTCAACTTCAATCACACATGGACGGATGAAAACAGACAGTAACCATGATAATCATATATGGAGATTACACAGCGCTGCAAGTTCCAGACATTTTCAATGAATAGATAGTAAAATGGCCAACAGATCGTTGAATCGTGGAAGGCTTGGAGATGGATCTTCTCCCCTAGTTACAAGCCAAACTGGTGTAGAGATCACTTCAGTTCCTGGATTACTTTAGTCCTGGTTCTTTCCTTTTTTTCCCTCTGCCTCTTTCCCCAGAGCAGCTTTAAAAAGGACATAAATACATTAACGATCAGTGATCAGAGTCTCTTCTTGAGGTTCAATACAAAGGACTATTACAGTTTTCTACATTTCTATTATCCATTGGAGTTACTGATCAGGTTCCCCTAGAGGCTGTGATCATCTGTTCACCTGTGGTCTGCAGTAGTCCCGTGTGTCTGCAGCCTCTGTCTCAGTCTCTCCATGGCCTCCACGTCCTCAGGGAGAAGGGTATCCAGGGGCCCCAGAGAGGGGGCCTGATCCCCCAGCGGAGAGGCTGCCATGGCCCCTACAGCCCCCTCCTCACCCTCCTGGGGTATGACAACAGTGTGTTAGACTTCGAGGGCCACTGTCATCATCTGCCTTCTCATGAACATCTGTTTTTTTGCAAATCCAAAATATGCCCCTCAGTGCCCTCTCTGAGTGTCCCTCTCACCTGTAGGAGAGCCAGTGAGTGACCCTGTGCCAGTCCCTAGAGCAGGCTGGTGATCTGTGCCCAGGCTGCCTCCCCGACCTCGCAGCCCGGCCCCCACGCCAGCAGCACCAGCCCTGGGTCGTACTGAAAGGCCAGGGGCAGGAACAGACCCAGCAACAAGAGAATCATGTATTCGGAGTACTGTAAGATTCATTCTCCGGATAATTTACTGTACCTTTTTCAGATACACATAAACATGACATCTGGATTTCTGATCCTCTGGCTCCTTACTGCTGATCTGCACCATTAGTGCTTTCCTAAAGGAGAGAGGTGAAGGAGATGGTAACAGTTAAGAAGGGTGTTTATTACTGTGTGGTTACTCAACATACTGTACAAACATTCTCACCCGTTCTGTGATTTATGCCGGGATCTCCCCATCCCCCAGGAACACCACCAATAACCAGTGAAGAGAAATCACACACCAACAGAGTTCGCCACCAATATCCCTGCTGGTTTATGCATGTCCAGTATTGAGAAAGGACTCAAAGTCAAAAGGTCATAAACGTTGTGTACCATTTGGTGAGAAACCTCCCAGCATGCTGCACGGCACACAGCATCATCACAGTGACGTCAGGCACCAGAGTCTGACCATTACAAACAGTTAGCACCACAATGACAGGTTAGCTAAAACAACACCACAGAGGCCAAACCACAGAGACCACGATGCAGTCTTTCTCTACTCCTTGTGGTGCTGAGAATAAAAGCCCCATAGTTTGGTTCCTAATACATAAATACACACACAATAACCTCCAGGAATAGCAATGAGGCACATTTATCACAAGCAAACAGAGGCTACACAAAATGAATTAGTACTAAAGAAACATTGGCAAACATACTGTGTAATCTGCAACAAATAACAATTAATGCCATTTGTAATATGATGCAAGCTACTTAGAATCAGTACAATGAAGCACTGTCATCTTCACAACACTGCTATCAACAGCTATATCACCACTTGTTCCTTTATCTTTGCAAAGAGAGCATTGACACTGCAGCGAGACAAGACAGCTTCCTCATCCTGTGGCTCTTCGAAAAAGTTTACCCTGGTTATAAAATAAGACAGCATTACTAAAGCGTCACCAAAAATGTCAAATGTTAAATACAATCAATGATCATATTATTAAGAAAAGCATACAGTGATTGAACAGGAACTATGATCATGGACTTTAAAGTAACTGTCCAGTGAAAATCTCACTTAAAGGTTCATAGTCTGTTAATGCAAATAATCTTGTTGACTCATCCTATATTCGTTTTTGTTGGCATAAACTGGTGACATCCACACCACCTCCTCCTTTTTCTAACCATCCCCCTCGCCTTTCTGACCCTCATCAGCCTGCACATCCTATTCCTTCTCTGCCAGCTTACACCGTTTAGTGCTAGGCTCAGACACGGTGGGACAACTGGGGGGGGAGAAGGAAGTGAAGGGAGGGAGAGAAGAAAGAAAAGAGGAATAGTTCCATTAGGGCAATGCAGGTTGATATGTTGTAAATGGAGTGATGAGATCAGAGTGATTTCATATAGGGCTGGCACAATTACCATATAAAAGACGGTTATGGATGAAGACGACAGTCATGTAAATTAAATAACCGTCATAACCGTTTAAAAAAAAAAAACATGGGGGGGGGGGGAGCAGCTGACTGAAGACGGGAAGGCTGGGCATTGGTGCAGTTGAGTCCGTTTCTGCGTTAACATGAGCTCTTAACAACTTGATTAAACTTTGTTGCAAGCAAAGTGTTGTAGCAACTGCTGAATAGAATGGGCTTGGAACCTCTAACCCTGGCAATTTGACTGGTAAACTCATGTGTACACTCGCAATGGCTGCCTGGTATTGTGATGCAATAATTTCCATTATTGGTCATGTAGAATGTTCATTCAAATGATGTTAACTGATGTGTCTCATGCAATGGAATGTATTTTTTGTAATGTCAGTTGAGTTGAATCAACAAATCACAGCACATATTGATGGGTACACATTCAGTTTTTACTTCCTGCTTTGCTCCTAGGTCAAAAATATACAGGTTAAGACAACATCGTCACAAATTTGGGACCAGCACCGTTTCTAACTACCAGCACTGTGGTCCAATTGTTGCAGAGACTTATGGGATATTAGAATCTCGTTGTCTTAACCTTTGTCATCTTCAACCTAGCTTTGCTCCTATGGGTACACTTGCAATAGCCGCAAGTCCACCCATTATGCAATCATTGACTTGAAATGGGGACGCATGTTCTATTAATTATATTTCTCTGGCAGAACATGCAGTCAGGAGAGGAGGATAGGAGAAAATGTGCGTAAAAAAACCCGAAATATTATTTTTGTTGCTATTCGAACGGTTATTACAGAGACCGTGGCCATTTTGCTGGTCAATTACCATCATCCAAAATTCCATGTCCGTCACAGCCCTAATGTCATATAGTACCTGTGTGTTTGAGACAGGCCCAGTATGGCTTGTGAGTGGATCTGACACACTGAATAGACTCCAGAGCACTGCAGGGGCAGATAGAAAGAGAGAGATACAATGCAATGCTGTAACGGTACATTACATTTTACATTTACGTCATTTAGCAGACGCTCTTATCCAGAGCGACTTACAGTTAGTGAGTGCATACATTATTTTTAATATTTTTTATTTTTCATACCCCCACGGGAATCGAACCCACAACCCTGGCGTTGCAAACGCCATGCTCTACCAACCGAGCTACATCCCTGCCGGCCATTCCCTCCCCTACCCTGGACGACGCTGGGCCAATTGTGCGCCGCCCCATGGGTCTCCCGGTCACGGCCGGCTACGACAGAGCCTGGATTCGAACCAGGATCTCTAGTGGCACAGCTAGCACTGCGATGCGGTACAAGCTACATAATGTTTTATATTTACATTTTTGTCATTTAGCAGACACTCTTCTCCAGAGCGATTTACAGTCTAGCATTCTACTTATAAGTGCTACTTATGTTATAGCAGATTTAAAGTTTATGAAATGCCTTTATTGAGAAACTAGCCAACCTCTCACACGGGCCGTTCAGTTCTGATGTTTGGTGGGCAGGATCTCCAAGTAAGGTCTGGACGGTCTGGTACACTGATTGGGCTAGTGAGGTCAAGTTGTACCCTCCCTAAAACAGTTTTAGAGTGTAAAGAGGAGTTAAGAACAGTAGCAGTTAGAAACAGTTCCTGTTATGTTCATGTGAGTCAATTCCTAAGAGAGTGACACTTAAATATCACTGTTAGTCTATGAGTGACAGTCACCTCCAGGACTGCACACAGTTTCCCCCCCCAGCCAGGGACATCAGGAGGTGGGTCTGGTGGGCAAAGATGTCTGGTGGGCACACTGGGACAAAACCTGAAAGACAGATTCATTATAATAAAATTACAATACGCTCTACACTCGATTGGTTATTCATAGAAAGGTAAAATGCCTTACCTCTGGGTCTCAAATGGCAGTCAAAGTCAGAACAAACAAATACCAAATCTTGGCTGAACTGGAACAAAGAGCATTCCTTTAATTCAGTCATCATTTGAGATTGAAATGTAGAGACTGGTCATGAGACATGTTTTGTGAGTGCTGCAGATGCAGGAGAATGCCTCACCTCATATGCAACAGGCAGGAGAACATGGAAGACAGAAAGGTAATCACTGTTCTCCATCCCCACCTGTAACCAGTCAAGAGATCAAATGAGAACTGAAGGCATAATGCTACTGAGGAAGAAACAAGGGCTTCTTAGAATTGAAATGACTTCTAGAATTCTACTCCTATGGTATTGACCTTGTTCCAAGGTACGTTGATGTTGAAGCCAGCGCCCTTCTCTTTGCCCACACTGTCATAGTCTGACTCCCTCAGGTTGGGCCAGAAGCCTTGGTGCTCATAGCAGTGACAGGAGAAGTAGAGCACAAAAGGAGACAAAGAGGGGTGTCAGTCAGGATGGATTACTATCCAAAAGGTCCAGTTAGAATCAAGAAAAAAGACACCTTGGGTCATCCTCGGAAGAGAACTGTACCCCCTGTCCATGATGCACGTCCCAGTCCACTATCAACACCCTGGGCAAAAC
The DNA here is from genome assembly GCF_020615455.1 of Coregonus clupeaformis. Taxonomy (NCBI): domain Eukaryota; kingdom Metazoa; phylum Chordata; class Actinopteri; order Salmoniformes; family Salmonidae; genus Coregonus; species Coregonus clupeaformis. The sequence continues at coordinate 29,612,216 of NC_059217.1, read as the reverse complement.
AAACAGCAGCTCACCCCAAATTCTGCCAACACATTATGTTCCCTGTCCCTTCATAATATAAACCCACCTGACCAGAGCCATACCGTTCCTCACTTTCCCAGTCATCACACTGTCCACCAGCTGGAGAGTGGCCCCAATGGTCAGCTTGGCACAGTGGTAGATGTTCTTCAGTTGACCAAGCAGAGCATGGGTTTCACACTGTAGCTAGCCAGCTAATCTCTGCTTCAGAGTCAAGTCCTGTCCTTTTTTATCTTGTTTTTTTTTACCCTGACTGCACTACACATTTCTCAATTGTGACAACAAAGGTAATGATTGATAGTCCATTTCATCTCACCGGGTGGAAGTAGACGTCTCCATACTGCAGAGTGCATAGATGAACATAATACGCAATAAGGATGGAGACTTCCATAGGAGTTTGTGGCAGGTCATCTGCTCATAAATCAAAGCAGTTCCGGATATCTTTCAACAAAGTAATCGAGACTTCAATGGCAGAAGGACGGGAACACAACTTTAAAGCAAAGTTGAGGGACTGTTGATAGCTATACCTGTACTTTGTAGAACACGCTGCCGAGCAATACAACTTTATATTGGATTTAGAGGAACACATTTATCGGTATCTATAGCAAAGGGCGCAGACATGTTTGTGGCACGTGCCCACAGGACAGTTTTGATTGGTTTTCATATCAAGGAACGTTCACATTTACAATTATGTTAAGTAATAATTTGAATTATAAATTATGTGATGTACAGATGTTGAGCTAAATAAAATAAAAACTTCTCTCCCTTGTGGTATGAGTTGGTATAATAGCGTACTTAGGCCTTGTGAAAACAAAATATGGTGGTCACTCACAAGATTACACCAGTCCTGCTAGAAAATTATGTGCCAGTGTGATTGTCTTCCATATCCCCTAACACGGATTCAAATATATAAAGAACTCTGAAGTGCTCCGTTATCCAGATTTGTTTTCAGAGCATGACATAACAGAAACTTAAGTAAAACAGCATGAGATCTCCTCAGTATACCAGGGTAAATGGCTGGTGACTGGATCAAGTCAAACACATTAGATTGTAGCCATGGCACTGATGGCAGGCGATGACTACAGTAACTACAGCCAGCTGGCAAGAGCCACCCTGCCAGATTGTCAGCTCCACAGCACCTGCCATGACCAGCAGCAACAGGGGCACGGTCTCAGTGCCGACTGGAACCCAAAACAAAACACTGATCTGTCATTGCCAGGATGCATCTTTACTGCCTCCAACCTGAAATAAGTGTCCCCAAATCCCCATATGCACTGAGCAACAACACAGTACTATAAATGTCAATTGAATAGAAGTGTTTTGGTCAAGCAACATTGGTTTTATGACGGTAGATGCTGCAGAAAAGCCCCCCATTGTTTTGATGATGGAACTGTAATTCATAGGGTTGATCTTCTTGGGCTGAATAGTTACTACAGACAACATGATACCCTGAAAGTGGCACAGGCTGGAACAGAAAGCTGTATCGCAAATGTCTGATACAAGACCATGTATGATACAAACCATCACCAACAACCTTCTCACTCAGCATTTTAATTATTGCGCTGTAAAATAACCTGTTTCCAATAAAAACTAAACATTCTTGTTAAAAAAAAGCAAACGGTAATTCTATACAATCAGGGTCAGTTCATTATAGTACTGTGGGAAATCGCAGGGGCGTCAAGTTTTTTTTTCTTCTTTAGGCACGTGAGTGACCGAGTCGAGGTGGTGGCCCTTAAGAGGAAATCTTTCTACCAGAGTCCCTCAGAGTAGATATCACGATTGATTGCCTGAATTGATGTGATAATAGAACATTAAGTTTATAACAGTAATGTGCAACACTTCTTTTTAATTTGTATTACCCTTTAAACTAGTACTAGTTTGATTGTTGTAACCATCAATTGTCCCATTAACAATCACCCATATTAGCACATTTATTTCATTTCTCTAGTATAGACTACCATTGTCGTAATGAATGAGATCAGCAAAATGCCTGCAATAAATGGTCCTATCGGTCATTTTAGGTTTATCCTTCCAGTCCTACCTCAGAACACCACCATGGGTTACTCAGAGACTCCTAGATGTCGCCAGTAAGTGCTTAGGCAGCATGTCACTCATTTCAAAATCATATCTCTGAATTCCTCCAGTGCAGGAACGCTTTAAAACACAGTAAAACCCTCCTGATAAAAAAAAATGAAGAAAATAATCAAGTAGTAACAGATGTTGCTCTTGGTCGTGTGGTTGGCTGTGATGATTTCCATCATCCACACACCTTGAGAGGAATGACCTATGGCCAAAACACTCCCATACCCACAGTATACAGTTACTCTCACATACAGTATGGACTGGAAGCAGGCTGGACTGCAGCCTGTAAAAGCAGTGCAGTAGTCTAGGCCTATATGCAGTTCAATGGCCTATTCAGGATGAAGTAACAATACAGAACGTTCAGATAGAAATGTATCGTGTAGACCAGATATTGTCAGATTGAATAGGGGAATCATGTCAGCTCTATTCATTCAATTTCTATCTGCAACGTTCAGAACATTTGATGTCGCTGAATACAGCCCAGTTCATTTCGTGTTGTGTTAGTTGAGCCAGGTGGTGTTGAGCTGGGTCTGGTTCTTGATGCTGGTGTCCATCTTGAGCACCTCTCTGATGGCCATGGTGGCGTAGGTGGAGGGAGGCAGAGAGAACTCCATCCTCAAAGCCCTGTACTTCCCCTCTGGATGTGGGAGGAAGAGAAGAGACGAGGGATGATGAAATAAAAAAAAGGAGTGAGAAAGGCAGAAACATCACCAGAAAAAGAATTTTTCTCTATCAATTGAATGGGCTGCACATACAAGCCCAATGGAGGAGGAACACAGAGTGATCAACGTGCAGCAACATGATGAAACTAGAACAGACCTTTGTTGAAGACCGGAGGAGGTTGGTCCTCTAGTTTCTCTACATCAGTGTGAACCAGAGAGATACGAGGGTCGTCATAGTTAATCACCTCCCTACAGAAAGAGACGATACAAGAAATTCAACTCAAGATTGTAGATGAAGAAATTGAGGACATATTATCAAATAATTTATTTAAAGTGCATTTAACAAAAGCCTCAATAATTATTTGGTGGGTGCTTATATTTGTCCAGTTTCACACATGTACAAGTGTGTATTATTTGCATGTGTGAAGTGGAAATGTGTTTTTTTGCATATCCCAACTGCCCCTGAGACACCCTCTGAGAGTGAGGTCACGGCAAGTGTCTGCCATTATCAACGGCGACCGAGGAGCAATTAGGGTTAAGTGCCTTGCTCAAGGCTCAGGGATTCAAACAAGCAACCTTTCGGTTACTGGCCCAACGCGCTAACCGCTAAGCTACCTGCCTCCCTAATAAATAAATAAATAAATAAATAAATAAATATATATTGTGGGGATCTATTTTCTTATAACTAGATGTGATGCCTAGCTTAGAAAGAATACATTCATATGATTAAACATAATAGGTTTGTGCTGTACTGATATAGACTGTTTAACATAACAAGCTGTGGTTAATGTGAGGAACCATTAGGGGGTAGGCCGAGACAGACTTGTGATTCTCACATACACAAACACAGCCTCTTTGTTAGAACGCTCAAGGACATGTGTACTGCAAAAGTGCTGACTCCCTGGACAAGTTGCAAAAGAACTGACACCTGGCAACAGTGAAGCGCCAAGGGACTGGGACCAGCCTGTGCGCCAACGATAGGCTGAGTAAGTCTAAACCACGCTCAGTCTCTACTCTGATAGGCCAGCAGGGAGCGGGAACTATCTCTGTCAGAGTATTTAAAGATGAACTTATAACAATGGACCAGTTCTCTGTCTGCCCTGCGTGGTATTTCAGTGAGCCCGTATACGAACTCTCATACTTACCATTTAAATATTTGCATTAATAAAATACTAGTCTATTTTAGAAGACGTGTATTGACCTCTTTCTGTTCCTATACCAGATTTGAATTGACACAACTTATCTCATATATATATATACACACATATATACATATATACACACACACACACACACACACACACACAGTACCAGTCAAAAGTTTCACACCTACACATTCAAGGTTTTTTATTTGTACTATTTTTTTTACATTGTAGAATAATAGTGAAGACATCAAAACTATGAAATAACACATATGGAATCATGTAGTAACAAAAAAAGTGTTAAACAAATCAAAATATATTATATATATTTGAGTTTCTTCAAATAGCCACCCTTTGCCTTGATGACATCTTTGCATTCTCTCAACCAGCTTCACCTGGAATGCTTTTCCAACAGTCTTGAAGGAGTTCCCACATATGCTTAGCACTTGTTGGCTGCTTTTCCTTCACTCTGCCGTCCGACTCATCCACAACCATCTCAATTGGGTTGAGATCGGGGGATTGTGGAGGCCAGGTCACCTACAGCACCCGATGTCACAGGAAGGCCAAAAAGATAATCAAGGACATCAACCACCCTAGCCACTGCTTGTTCACCCCGCTATCATCCAGAAGGCGAGGTCAGTACAGGTGCATCAAAGCTGGGACCGAGAGAATGAAAAACAGCTTCTATCTCAAGGCCATCAGACTGTTAAATAGCCATCACTAGCACTTTAGAGGCTGCTGCTGCCTATTGAAATCACTGGCCACTTTAAGAAATTGAACACTAGTCACTTTAATAATGTTTACATATCTTGTATTACTCATCTCATATGTATATACTGTTTTCTATTCTATAGTATCTTAGTCCATGCCGCTCTGTCATTGCTTGTCCATATATGTATATATTCTTAAATTCCATTATTTACTTAGATTTGTGTGTATTGGGTATATGTTGTGAAATTGTTAGATATTACTGCACTGTCAGAGCTAGAAGCACAAGCATTTCGCTAAACCCGCAATAACATCTGCTAAAACACGTGTATGTGACAAACACAATTTTATTTGATGCAGCACTCCATCACTCTCCATCTTGGTAAAATAGCCCTTACAGTCGGGAGGTGTGTTGGGTCATTGTCCTGTTGAAAAACAAATGATAGTCACACTAAACCCAAACCAGATGGGATGGCGTATCGAATGCTGTGGTAGCCATGCTGGTTAAGTGTGCCCTGAATTCTAAATAAATCACAGACAGTGTCACCAGCAAAGCACCCCCACACATAACACCTCCTCCCCCATGCTTTACGGTGGGAACTAAACATGCGGAGATCATCCGTTCACACACACCGCATCTCACAAAGACACGGCGGTTGGAACCAAAAATCTCAAATTTGGACTCCAGACCAAAGGACACATTTCCACCGGTCTAATGTCCATTGCTCGTGTTTCTTGGCCCAAGCAGGTCTCTTCTTCTTATTAGTGTCCTTTAGTAGTGGTTTCTTTGCAGGAATTCGACCACGGAGGCCTGATTCACACAGTCCCCTCTGAACAGTGGATGTTGAGATGTGTCTGTTACTTGAACTCTGTGAAGCATTTATTTGGGCTGCAATTTCTGAGGCTGGTAAGTCTAATGAACGTATCCTCTGCAGCAGAGTTAACTCTGGGTCTTCCATTCCTGTTGTGGTCCTCATGAGAGCCAGTTTCATCATAGCGCTTGATGGGTTTTGCGACTGCACTTGAAGAAACTTTCTTGAAAGTTCTTGAAATGTTCTGTATTGACTGACCTTCATGTCTTAAAGTAATGATGGACTGTCATTTCTCTTTGCTTATTTGAGCTGTTCTTGCCATAATATGGACTTGGTCTTTTACCAAATAGGGCTATCTTCTGTATACCCCCCATACCTTGTCACAACACAACTGATTGGCTCAAAAGCATTAAGGAAAGAAATTCCACAAATTAACTTTTAAGAAGGCACACCTGTTAATTGAAATGCATTCCAGGTGACTACCTCATGAAGCTGGTTGAGAGAATGCCAAGAGTGTGCAAAGCTGTCATCAAGGCAAAGGGTGGCTATTTGAAGAATCTCAGATAAAATATATTTTGATTTGTTTAACACTTTTTTGGATACTACATGATTCCATATGTGTTATTTCATAGTTTTGATGTCTTCGCTATTATTTTCCAATGTAAAAAATAGTAAAAATAAAGAAAAACCCTTGAATGAGTAGGTGTGTCCACATGTTTTGACTGGTAGTGTGTGTGTGTGTATATATATATATAAATATAAAACACACACGTGCAATCACATTCTCATGCACAATGGAGAATTTTTTTAAATAATCCTCAGCTCCTTTTCATGTCTTTGGAATGTGTAACGACACCTTCCATAATACTATTAGATAGCTCTTTAATAGTTAGCTATAACTGAAAATTGTTATATTACTTGATACCTAGGTGATAGTGAGTGTTACTGACCAGCTGACGTCACTTGGTTTGATGAGGATACGTCGGTAGGCTCCGGCCAGAGAGTAGTCCCTCACCCTGTGTCTCATGTTGTCAATGTCCAGGTTATCTGCACTCAGCATCTCCCCATAGCCCTTCCCCACTGTTACAGAACAGGATGAAAATACAATAAAATCTGAAACACCCACACACCTCACCCACAGACCTCCTCCCACATATCTGAATAGAATAGTATCCTCCAGAGTTATAGTAGTCCAGTGATTGAAATTCTTCCTCTCCTCTGCTTCTAACCCCACAGACAACAGGCATCAGAACAGCAGTTGTGTGGGGACTTTGCCCTGACATGGTGGAAGGATGCAGGGCTCTCTTACCGTGGTGAGTGGGGTAAATGACATCAAACCCTGGTAGGGGCATCACCACGTCCTGAATAGAGTGGGTCTCTGCCTCGGCTGCAGACAGCACGAATGCAGTGCCTGGAGATAGAGGGTGAATAGGAGGATGTGTACATTAGTTGGTTTGAGCCCCAACATAGAATAAGCACATTAACTCAGTCCAGCCTAGCAGGAGGTCTAAAGCCCTCTGTTAGACATGGATTATCACAAATTAGAGCCATCTGTGAGACAGGCACTCTGGGCTGTGTGCTCAATCTCTACAGAAGATTTAACAAAGGATTTAAAACTCAGGAGTTGTCCCCAAATACACCCACAAAGGCACACTAGACATAAACAGATAGGACCCACCTCCTCTGAGCACGAGGTCTCCCTCCACAGCCTTCAGTCCGAAGGCCTCAATGCGTCTGCTGACCATGGTGTTCCACATAAAGCTCTGGTAGCTGTGGATGTACATCAGCCGGTTGTTACGAGGGATCTAGAAGAGAAGAGGAGGGCCAACACAGGGAGTTAACCCACCATAAGTCAACCTGACGAGAACAGACTGAATGAATCTAACAAATCAACATTTGTTTCTCACCTTTAACAACATACAGTAAATTGGAACCACATAGGGATAAATAAATAATGTACATGTTTGGAAAGTGTACGCGAGTCACCCATTACGTCCTGATCAGTCATAACAGTGCATTTGCCAGTTAGTTTGTAAGCGTAAAAGCTGGCTCAGCTCACCATGGCGAATGCAGTGATGATGTTCTTCTTGCCGTACATGGAGAGGCCACGGAGCAGCTGTCCCTCCACACAGCGTTTCACAGGCAGCTTCTTCAGCGCTGCCTCTGGGTCCTGGGACTGGGCCCACTCCTCACGACACTTCACCAGGTAACCTTTCTCCGCTGCAGAGAGAAAGGTCATGGCAAATCAAGTCAAACACATGATCTTGCAATGATGCTTTGGCCATCTGGTAGCTGACATTACACACAAAAAGCATTCAAAACCGAGTCAAAGGAAGGAGAGTGGTGACTGTTTTACCTCCAGGGCGAGGCTTCAGGATCAGATCTATCACTTCATTCCAGTTGTCTTGCAGGATGGCCCTGGTCCAGACACAGAGGGACACAACAACAGTCAAATCACCCATCCCCTGCCTACCCCATAACCGTGGGCCAGTTACACTATGTACCGAGTGGTCATGTTCTTGCCTGCTGACCCCATACCCTATAGTATGTATGTCACTGGAGGCTGCTGAAGGGGGGACTGCTCATAATAATAGCTGGAATGGAGTGAATGGAATGGTATTGTGTTCGATAATATTCTACATATTTAGTTCGAGCCATTACTATGAGCCCGTCCTCCCCAATTAAGGTGCCACCGGCCGCCGGTAATATATGTGTGTCTATGTCCTTACTTGCCAACCTGGTGTGTGGGCACGGCGGTGGTGCCAAAGCGCTGCATGCCGTAGTAGTTGATGAAGCCTGTGTCTCTGAGGGAGGTCATGGCCTGCTGGACTTGCTCATCTGTCCCGGTGATGTTCCTGTGAGAGGCAACCAGCCAGGAACAAATAGCAACACAGAGCTGATTAAAATGTGTTGCTATTTGAATTGTGAATTGAATAACAGGGATTGGAGAGTAGTTCGAGTTACAAAGAATACGTTATAGCAAAGAGATTACAGACATATCACACGCAGCTAGTATCCACTGACCTGATGACCACAGTGAAGTGATTGCCCTGTAGTTCCCCCAGTTTCAGAGGGTGTTTCTTGTAGCAGAAGTTTCCCAGCTTGAAGTTATTGAGACACTTGTTGAGGTGAGACAGTCTTTCTGCTGTGACCCTGAAGGGACAGGCAACAAAGGTCCAGTGCAGTCAAAAACTTGATTTTCCTCTGTTTTATATACATTTCCACACTAGGACGTTGGGATAATACTGTGAAATTGTGAATATTATGATAATGCTTTTTTAGTGTAAGAGGTGTTTCTAAAGAGCACCTGAAATTTCTGCTTGTTTTGCATGGGTGGAGTTTTGGCCTGCCTGGTGACATCACCAGGCGGTATAAGTTAATAGACCAATAACAGAGTTTTCAGGTTAAATATCCCTCCAATTAAGCCACTCACTCAGACCACTCCCAGACAGTCCAAGCAAAATTCTTGCTTGAGAAATTGCTCTTTGCTAAGAAGCAATTTTTTGTAATAAATAATTAAAAACATTTTAATTGAAAACAATCACAGTAAAGGGCTCTCCACAGTGATTTCACAGTCTACACAAACGGAGCTACAGAGCTATGTTTGCGTCAGGTTCCAAAAATCCAGCCGCACATAAGTACGTAGAACTACGTAGAGCTACGCAAACAAACCTCAGTCGGATCTGTTGCAGATCCATTGCGTAGAGCCCTTAAGGTACTAACAGTGCATTCGGAAAGTATTCAGACCCCTTGACCTTTTCCACATTTGGTTACGTTACAGCCTTATTCTAAAATTGATTAAATTGTTTTCCCCCCTCAATCTAAACACAATACCCCATAATGACAAAGCAAAAATAGGTTCTGACATTTTTGAAAATGTATTAAAAATAAAAAACGGAAATATCACATTTACATAAGTATTCAGACCCTTTACTCAGTACTTTGTTGACGCACCTTTGTTAGCGATTACAGACTCGAGTCTTCTTGGGTATGACGCTACAAGCTTGGCAAACCTGTATTTGGGGAGTTTCTCCCATTCTTCTCTGCAGATTTGTATTTATTATGGATCCCCATTATTCCTGGGGTCCAGCAAAATTAAGGCAGTTATACAATTTTAAAAACATTACATTCACAGATTTCACAACACACCGAGTGCCCTCAGGCCCCTACTCCACCACATATCTACAATACAAAATCCATGTGTACGTGTGTGTATAGTGCGTATGTTATTGTGTGTATGCATGTATCTGTGCCTATGTTTGTGTTGCTTCGAAGTCCCCACTGTTCCATAAGGTGTATTTTTATCTGTTTTTTTAAATCTAATTTTACTGCTTACATCAGTTACTTGATGTGGAATAGAGTTCCATGTAGTCATGGCTCTATGTTGTACTGTGCGCCTCCCATAGTCTGTTCTGGACTTGGGGACTGTGAAGAGACCTCTTGTGGCATGTCTTGTTGGGTATGCATGGGTGTCTGAGCTGTGCGCCAGTAGTTCAAACAGACAGCTCAGTGCATGCATCATGTCAATACCTCGCATAAATACAAGTAGTGACAAAGTCAATCTCTCCTCCACTTTAAGCAAGGAGAGATTGACATGCATATTTGTATGCTGTTTGTACCTACCCTGATAGGTTGACTGATAACCTGAACCAGATTGCAGGAACTGGTTACAGTTTTAAGCTTTTTTTTGAGTGGGCAGCTTGATGAAAGCCAGTCAATATTTAAAATCACCCAGAAAATATACCTCTGTTGATATCACATACATGATCAAGCATTTCACACGTTATCCAGATACTGACTGTTAGCACTTGGTGGTCTATAGCACCTTCCCACAAGAATGGGCTTTAGATCCTCTCTCAGCTTTACAGGAATGTGGTTCTGAATATAAACAGAAACACCTCCACCATTGGCATTTCTGTATTTTCTGTAAATGTAATAACATTGTATTGCTACCACTGTATCAAACGGTATTATATAAAGTGAGTTTCAGAGATAGATTATAAATGTCATCTGTTACTAGCAAATGATTGATTTCACGAACCTTGTTTCTTAAGCTACATATGTTAACTTAGGCTATTTTGAGCAGTTTTCTTTTGGGATGCTTACTTGTCATCATTGCTTTACTGGGAAGCTTAGCAAAAGTAGATATGCTTATGTTATTTATGTTAATGCAGGATGAGCTGCACACAGTGGACTTCCTACTAGGGCACACCGCCTCAGTGCTAACAGTATAAATCTGGTTCATAGGCACATGATTACTGCATACAATAATAATAATTGGTCATTTAGCAGACGCTCTTATCCAGAGCGACTTACAGGAGCAATTAGGGTTAAGTGCCTTGCTCAAGGGCACATCGACAGATTTTTCACCTAGTGGGCTCGGGGATTAGAACCAGCGACCTTTCGGTTACTGGCACAACGCTCTTACCCACTAAGCTACCTGCCTCCCTACAACAGCTGTAGGATCAGCAGAGGCATTCAGCAGAGGCATTCAGGGCAGTTAGAGGGAAATAAATTAGGTTACTTACATTGGGTCTACCAATGGCCCTGGTATAATGTACATTTGCTGAAGCATTATGACAACTCAGCTTCACAATGGTAGTGATTAACCGAGCTGGGCTTGGGTCATTGATAAGTCAGTGTCTTAACGCAGCCTTATAATGTTATGAAAGGATCCAGGAATCCAAATGATTTGGGTGGATCCCATCCTCCTTATAAAACATGTTTTGTTTCCAAAAGGTATGAAATTGTCAACAAAGTTAGCCATTGAGCAGCAATAATCACGTAGCCAGTTGTGAAGAGAAATAATCCTGCTAAAGCATTCAACGCCACCTGAGCTCAATTTCGAGTCTCATAGAGTCTCCTGAGTGGCACAGTGGTCTAAGGCACTGCATCACAGTGCTAACTGTGCCACTAGAGATCCTGGTTCGAATCCAGGCTCTGTCGCAGCCAGCCGCGACCGGGAGACTCATGGGCGGCGCACAATTCGTCCAGGGTAGGGGAGGGAATGGCCGGCAGGGATGTAGCTCAGTTGATAGAGCATGGCGTTTGCAACGCCAGGGTTGTGGGTTTGATTCCCACGGGGGGCCAGTATAAAAAAATATGTATTCACTAACTGTAAGTCGCTCTGGATAAGAGCGTCTGCTAAATGACTAAAATGTAAATGTAATAGAAAAGGGTCTGAATACTTATGAAAATACGTTATTTTTTTACATTTGCACACACACACAAAACATTTCGCTTTGTCATTATGGGGTACTGTGTGTAGATTGATGAGGGATTTAATTTATTTAATCAATTTTAGAATAAGGCTGTAACGTAACAAAATGTGGAAAAAGTCAAGGGGTCTGAATACCTTCCGAATGCACTGTATGTGTTACCCAGAAACGGCTGCATTGGACCTTTAATTAATACGTACATCATTACATGTGTTTGTCAGTTTGATGATAGTGGCAGGCCACCACACTCACTTGAGAACCGCAATCTCCTGCACAGTGATGGCTCTCTTGTCCTTGGTCCCCATGTAGGAGAACACATTAGGCCTCATCCTGGAGAAAAGAAGACGCACAAGTCAGGAGCTTAATTATCCTGTGAGAAATGCTATGAAAAAACTGTCTTCTACCTGAGGAACTTGGAGAGCACGTTGATGGCCTCCATGGTGTCCTTGTTCTCCTTGTAAAGGACAAAGTGGCAGAAGGCCCCACGGCTCTTAGGCCAGGAGTGTTTCCTGGGGGCTGTCCAGGGAGACAGAAGGAGTGAATTTTGGAGATACAGGCAGAGTATTAGATATCAAACACCTTCTGTCACCAGAGAATACATCCTCATCAGTGGTCAGGCCTTTGATAAGCTATTCAAACTACTACCTGGCTCTTTTATATTTTTAGGTGTAAGCAGCTCTGTTAAGGGCCCCAACACGTACAGCATTAACCACTTCTCTAACAACTTTTATGCCAGGAGCATCCTGCATGTCCTAAGACGCATCCTGCATGTCCAAAATGCTGCACTTGAACACTCATTCCCCATTGCTCTAAAGTCTAAAAACTAACCAACTGAGGTTCTGCTCCCTTAGCCTGAACAATAAGATAACACAGTTCATCACACCCTGAAAATAGTCATGACTATTTATTTACCATACAGACTGAAAAGAGTAACCATATTGAACAAGTGGGATAATCTGAGTGATGATGATGATTATTATTAGTGTGTCCATTTCTAACCACCATCCCTGACAACACAAGTCAGTTTGGTAAATTCCAGAAAATCCCATAAGACTGATGATGCCATGACAGACAAGGAGCTGACATTTAATCAGATGTGAGGCTACCAACATTTAATCCAACATTTACGGACTGGAGTCTCCTGAAACCTTTAACATTGCCTGTACCTCTCTATCTCTTTTTTTGAGCAGTGTGGACAATGAATTCTTACCTGCAGCTGTTTTTACCTCTGTCCACACAGAGTAGAGCAAAATGAATAGGATATAAACGATAAAAATATGTTACTAAAAGACGTCCATGGACCGTTAGGCAGACAGACCGGCAGGGGTAGAGAGGTCAGCATGCAGGTTTGGAGTGCTGTTGTGTCTAAACTTTTCTGTGCAGCAAGTCGTGTACCATGGGCATGACAGAGCAGCCATTATTTGATGACTACCGTGCTGTGCTCTTTTTGCATAAGCTACTGAATTCACAGGAAATTATTGATGTGAATAATGTCAATGTCTTAACTGATCTCAAAATAGGCCAGTCCAGGATATTCTGCTGATTTGTAGGGCCTTAAAGTTCACAGAAATCTGTATAAAGTCAAGATCCATAAGATCTCTCAGGCCACGGGGTCAGGATCTTTAGTCAGTATCATCATGCAGGTTTGTTGTGTTGATTTTGCACATGCACCTGTTCATTCATGCAGCCTGCATATTATCCCATACACTAGCCAACCCAGTAGCTAGAGGCTCAGACAGAACCACATGCAGTGAGAGACATGAGGCCAAGCTGAACAAGGGCATGCAGCACAACCCTTTTCCAACCATTCAATGATAACTTGTCCCATTCTGAAAATGTAAACTCTTTCTTGAAGCAAGAGACACAAACATGAGAGCGACTTGATTCTGTTCTATGATAGAGATTTCACCCTGCGATTGAAAGTAAACCAGAGAGAGACAACACACAAAAAGTCCATTACACCTATCTCCCATTCTCTCCTCTCTTCTGTACCTGCGAGTGCTTTCGGCCCGGCTGCGTGGTAGGCCACTATGAACTTCTTTCCCTCCCGCTCCTCTGTCTTGGTCTCCAGTCCAGGGTACAGGGTCTTGACGGCTTTGTGGACCAGGGTCCGCTTCTCTTTGGTATCATCCGCCACCTGTGTCCAACCAGAAACAACTGGTCACCTTTCAAGACAGGTGAACTATTCAAAATTATATAAATCCACTGGTCAAGGTGGATAACAAACTACTCCTAAATTCTCCGACTTAATCAATGGGTTTGGAGAAACAGTCAGTGTATTCACCTCTATGGACACATTGCCTTCTTTGTTCTTGAAGAGCTGCAGCTGCTCAAGATCTTGTTTCTGCTCCTCTGTGAAAACCTCAGACCCTGGCTGCTCTGCCACAGTGGCCTCCTTGTGCAAGACAAACACAACCTCACAGTTTAAAGATGGAATCCGCAGTTGGGGAAACAGGACTAACTGGTGTCTCCAAGTGGCCACACACCTCTCCAAAGTGTGCATGGTTCCTAAGCAATTTCAATGCACTTTTATGACTTGAAGAAGAGTCTTCAACTATAAGGTATTTTTTTAAGCTCTCCTAGCTGTGCCGTTGAGGAACTAGAGCAAGCACACTTGTAGTTGTTTTGTTTGGAACACAACCCTGCATCCCCACCATCACACAATTACTGTTGTTGTTTACACAATCCAAAAACGGTCCATTATAAATCACAATCTGGGTCAGGTGGGCATGATTTCAAAGCTTGTTCTATTGCCAACATGACTAGCTAAGTTATCAAATATGATCTTACTCAAGGCAATTCAGAGAAACAGATTTCAATTTTGGTGCAGATAGAAAGAAGTCATGAGTGCATTCAGGTGCGTGTGCGGCAGCGTATTTTCTTCACAATAAACAAACATAGGCTCATTCTGTTCAGAACAACCCAGGGTATGACAACATGTCATCTTGTAAGTGTACATCAAACATAGTAATCATAAACATTGACACTATATATGACATGAATTGTGAAGTGAGATGTGAAGTGCACATTTGGAATCACAGGTGTTTGGCTTGCTTGTATGTTACTGTACAGCCACTATGTTCCAATATAGGTGCTTATTAGCGCTCAAATCGGCTATTTCCAACACGTAAACGGGTACGAGTGTAAAGGGCTACGGAGTCCAGCTTTAACTTCAGCAATGATTATATTTCACTCTAAACGGCAAGACGAAAGATAGTTATACTGATACATTGTTAGCTCACCTCAGCCTCCTCAGGAACCGAGAGATCATCCAACCGCACTGTCTTGCCTTCTTTGTTGACCTCATGCACCACAAAGTCAGAGTACCTAAATAAAGAGTATTAGATTATCTCTCTCATAACGAAACACAAACAGCAACACATATACATCACGCCACGGTTCAGATTACACTACAAGAGGACTAGAATCAGTACTAACCTCTCCTTGAGAATCCCAGAGAAGCCCTTGTGTTCACTGACAAACTTCAGAATCCCCACATCCAGCTCTGTGAGCCCATGCTTCATCATCTCTGCAAAAGCCTCTCCAGACCCTAACCCGGCCCCTTCTCCATCCTCCTCTTCCAATGGCTCTGTCTCCTCCCCCTCTGGCTCTTCTGCCTCATCCTGGACTGGCTTGTGAGAGTGTCCTCCTCCGTTCTTCTCATCCTTCTGGACTCTGGGTCTCTTGGTGCTGTGGTCCACCTCATCCTCCGAGGCAGGGCAGGCCCTCTTCTCCCCCCCAGGGGCAGGGAGCAGCATGGGCTCTGCATCCGCCATAGGGAACAAGCTGAGGGTCAAGAGAAGATAACAGGGACATGTGAATAAATAGGTCAACATCCCCACCACTACTACTACTACTAGACACTTCTCTTACACAGTAAATATTGGGAGAGTTGTGGTGAACACTTGACTTACAGCTTGCGTAAGGAAGGCTTAAAGATAAAGTTGTGTATTTGGCAGATGCCTGGTACTCGGATGGTTGAAGTCAGTAGATGGGGTGTATGGTACCTCAAAGCAACCCTAAAATAAATGTTTTATGGACATAAGGATGTAAACAAGGCACTTTTAGTAAACAACATATGCCACAGTCTCCCAACAGTTGCTGACGGGGAAAAAAGAGACTTAAGACTTTTGAAATAGTATTTTTCAGGGCTGTCAAACGATTTGAAAAAATCATCGAGTTGAATCGCATTTATGTGTGACGCTGCATGAGGCAAATGGTGGTCACACCAGATACTGACTGGTTCTGATCCACGCTCCTACCTTTTTTTTTTCTTCTTCTCAGGTATCTGTGACTAACAGATGCATATCTGTATTCCCAGTCATCGGAAATCCATAGATTAGGGCCTAATGAGTTTGTCAATTGACTGATTTCCTTATATAAACTGTAACGCAGTAAAATATTTGAAATTGTTGCGTTCAGTTTTGTTCAGTTTAGCAGTAATATAGCCGTGATTAGCTAGTTAGTTTCAATGTAAACATGACATGATAATTATTCTGGTCGGCTATAATCAAGAAGACAGTAAGTACTCTCTGCTAGCTAGCTACAGTAGCTGTGTTTCTTCTTCCTTGCTGAAAGAGTGTAACAACAACTTTTCACCCTGTGGCTTGGATGTAACCGCATTGTTGGAACCCAGTTCCATCCAACTGGCGAATTTCAACTAAATGGCAGATGGTTAGGAACCTTGTTTCATTTCACCTCTTTCTGATGGCATCGTCAACTGGCTAGGTAGCTACTGTAGCTTGGTTGCTAGCTAGCTAACGATAGATATTAGCTCATAACAATATGCTAAATCGTAACATGACTAGCTAAAGGCGCCAACAAATTATTAGCCAGTGAAAAGCTATGCATAACTACATGAATGCAACATAAAATACTGACATAAACTAGTATTTAATTTTGAAATGTCATTTACCTGCTTGTATAGAAGTTCAGTAAAGTGCGCACAGTGAAGTACACCAGTTTTCCTACACACGTGTGTATGCTCGAATCTAGAAATAGTCAAGTCTTGAAACCCGCCCATATCAAACACTCATTGGCTGAAGGGCATGTCAATAAAAAAACTCCAGTTTCTCTAACAGTGGTGGAGCTCGTTTAGCATGGCCCGGTGTCCCGGGATGTAGCGATTTCCAAATGAACGGTCTAAAATGAACAAACTCATTGTAGGGGCTTCCTGGAGTTCGGGGCCCCCAGATAGCATATGATAGCAAAATGTGTAGAATTGCAGGAAATTCGCTTTAAAACTGCAACATTTTATTTAAGCCTGATGACAAAATGTGTAGAATAGCATTATAAAACTATATGCCTTCCTAATGAAAACTAGTTAGACAATTCTAACATACATGTATATTTTATGGAAAATATATGTATGTTTCTGGAAGATGCACCATGCTGCCTTTTTCACAACATGACCGAGCAGCGCCGATTACTGTTCGTTTTGAGAAGGTCACTCCTCCCTCACCCCTTTTGCCCGTTCCAGTCACGGGCCATAGACTGGTGCCCAGCATAATCGAATCCGCCTAATGTATCAGGATTAGGGTTACATTGGCCACACGCCACAGTGTTTCAATTTAACACTATCTTTCATTTATGAACAGCCTATGATTCAGCTTCCACATAGGGTTCAATGCCGATTCTAGCTTCTATACTTTATACTTCTGATAATCTAGTAATAAACTAGGCCTATAATAACAAAATGTAGGCTAATCACAGTTTGCCAATCCCAGGCAGGCCTATTCTCATTGGTCTTTTTGGATAAGAGCGTCTGCTAAATGACTAAAATATAAATCTAAAAAAATGAAATAGGCCTATTTGTAGGATAATTGTTGTTCTGGATCAGAGAAAGTGATATATGTGATCCAGGGTGACAAAATAACGGATTATGTTTGCCATAATATGACCCACCAGCTATGGATTTATGGGGGGTGACAACAGATAATTAAATTGCAGATACATTTTCAAACCCATTGACCTAACCAGCTAAGCCTATACTGGTCCCCGTTGAGGCCTAGTCATTCCCCAGTATTCTAAACAGCTCTCCACATTGGATGGCATCCTAAAAGATAGAAACTTTGCCAGAACCAGCATGTCAATAACGTGTCTTGCAAAAATATCAAATAGGGTGGATAATTTAGCTGGAGGCTCTCTGTTATACAGGGCTCCCCTCTCTCCTTTGCTCATGATATGCCCCAGTTAGCCTACACTCTTAGAAAAAAGGATTCCAAAAGGGTTCTTTGGCTGTCCCCATAGGATAACCCCTTTTTGGTTCCTGGTAGAACCCTTTTTGGTTCCAGTTAGAACCCTTTTGAGTTCCATGTAGAATACTCTATGGAAAGGGTTTTACATGGAACCCAAAAGGGTTCTACTTGGAACCAAAAAGGGTTCTTCAAAGGGTTCCCCTTTATGGGGACAACATAATAACTATTTTAGGTTCTAGATAGAGGCCTAATGAGCTAAAAGTGCTTTGACGTGGGGATAAATAGGAAGGCAGGCAGGGGAAATTCTTTAATGTTCAAGACATCAGAGACATTAATAAAATCGGATAGTCTAATGTTAACGAGAGAGGGACTCAGTCTTTTTGGTTTTGGTTCTTTCAATATAGGCGCTCCTTTTCGCGCTCACCTCAATTGTGACAGTTGTGCGCGGCCATGTAGCATGTAGCTCCAGTGCCTGAGCGCGCCTCCTCCTCCTAACGACAGAGGGAGTGCGCGTTCTCCAGAGAGAAGGCTGGAGACAAGAGAGCGAGAGATCCTGGCTGCTGCCGTTGAGCTGCCGCTGCTGCTGAAGGGAAGGAGGAAAACATCATGAGCTCCAGGAAAGGTATGGACATCTTTTCTATTTTTCAAATATTCCGACTACATGACAGCGTTTGTTGGTTTTGGTTAGAGGTGGTGAAATTACGCGCGTGCGTGGGTTTCCAACCTTTTTGGTAAACGATGCTTGGACCGGCCAGCTACAGCTAGAGACTGATGTGTTGTTCTTTCTCTCTGTCCCCCTCTCCGTGCTCGGACGTCGGTCCTACCTCTGCATGAATCTAATATCTTCTAGTGATGGCCATCCAGGCCCGAAAGAGAAGGCCCAAGGGGAAAAAAGACAAAGCAGCCCACGGAAAGAGGTAAGCAGGGTGGCGTTCGGAATGGAGTGGACGTGGTGCTGTGTTCGTTTGTTGTGTCTCTTGTGTCAGGTCGTGACGGCGGTTATTAGGCTTTCTATAGAACGTCAGCCAACTAGGCTGTCATTGTTGGCAGTGGCTGGTTGAGTAGCTGGTGCGAAGGCAACAAACGGGGGAGAGTCTGTTTTTGCGTACGTATGGCAAAACGCACACACAGGCAGGCAGGCATATTGCGAGGGCGATGGTGCAGGTTCTGGCACGCGAGCTCGGGCTGGCCTCTGCGGCTCAAATCCAGCTCGTCTGGGCGCTCCAACTGTGTGGTGTCGGAAGTTGCCATTGGCAACGTCCCTCGGCCCCCTTGTGTATGGATAGGTCGATGGATATCTCGTGGCTTTTTGCCCAAGGAGGATATCATTTTACATTTACATTTTAGTAATTTAGCAGATGCTCTTATCCAGAGCGACTTACAGTTAGTGAGTGCATACATTTTTCATACTGGCCCCCCGTGGGAATCGAACCCACAACTCTGGCGTTGCAAGCGCCATGCTCTACCAACTGAGCTACAGGAGGCCCCATATGAATTGCCTGCTGGATTTGTAGATCGTAGGCCTAATCAATCAGCATTGACTGACTCTCTGTCTGTGAAAACCCAGTTGGGTCTTTTTTTACGTTCATGCTGGGTTTGGTTCTAGCAGCTGGAACTTTTTGAATGTAATCCTTAGGTAATGTTCAGGAGGTGTGGCTTATTAGGGGTGTGGCTTTCAGATAGCCCTTATTGACAACCCGTGAGAGTAAATATAATTATTGTTCATCATGTTAAGTTTATATACTGCAAATAAACATTTTCCTTAAAATGTTTTGCATTTTACACATTCTTCTAGAGTATAAAGATTATTTATTACCAGAGGTGTTGACTTGAGTTACATGACTTGGACTCAAGTCTGACTCAAGTCACAAATTTGAGGACTTGAGACGACTTGATAGAAAATAAAATGACTTGACTTGGAGCTTAAAGACTAGGGACTCGACTTTGACTTGAGACTGATGACTTGAAACTATCTGGCCAGGTTTTGTAACGTTTTGTCACTCAGTCTCCGTGGATTACTCTCCATGCAGCCAGAGACAGTACTTGTAAAAAAACAGATTGGCTAGTGAAACGCACACTTAGCCCTCTGATTGGACCAGCACAGGTCAGGTAGATTCGATTATGCTGAGCAGCGGGGCACCGGGCATCGGGCGAAAGCGGAGAAGGCAGGCGTGCCCTTCTCAAATCGAATAGTAATCTGCCCAGCATGGTGCATTGTCCAGAAACATACATCTCTTTTCCATAAAATAAATGTTAGAACTAGTTTCCATTGGGAAGGCAGATAAAGCGTTTTTATCAAAAGCAATCCCTTTTGCATGGGAAAACACAGAATCCTAGAAATTACTACACGTGCTTAATTACGTCGCTGTGGGCTTTGAACGGGGCATCTGGCTCACGCCTGGGATGCAGCCCGGTTCCAAATCGAATGCAATAAACTTTCAGCCGATGCAAAACACGCCTACACGGGCGCCCAGGCAGGATTAATCGAACCCCCTCAAGGAGAAGGTTTTGTGGGGTTGTGAGTGTGAAACAATGGGAAAATTATAAACAATTCATACATATTTTAATAGGCTACATATAGTATAGCCTACCATTTGTATTTTATATTCATACCTTTGCTGGTCACAAACATAGGCCTACAGCATTGCACCAAATTCTTGTTTCAAAAACAACTAATCTGTGCTTCTGAACCAAGAAGTTGCGGGTCTTGACTGTTGACCAATGACCAGTCATCAGCATTGATGCACAAAGGCGGGCGCACATATCCAGATTAGTGACCAGAAAGCGCTTGTTTAATTTTCTCCGGTTTTGCCTGTCAAAAACAGAGTAGCCTACCTAAATTGATATTATCCATATAAAGTACAGTTTAGCAATCTGCTACAGATGCATCTTTGCCACAACAATCAGTCTGGTCTCATAGACTAGACTTAACATAGTAAACGTACATCCGGGACACTCAAATTATTATTATGTGTTACGTTTGGTATGGTTACATAAGACAGATGGTTACTTACGGCAAAAACTAAAGTAGGGTGGTTGGTCAGGGTGGGTGGGTATATAACGCGAATGTCTAGCAACCCAAAGTTTGTGAGTTCGACTCTCATTACGGACAACTTTAGCATTTTAGCTCATTAGCAACTTTTCAACTACTTACTACTTTTTAGCTACTTTGCAACTACTTAGCATGTTAGCTAACCCTTCCCCTAACCCTAACCTTAACCCTTTTAGCTAACCCTTCCACTTTAACCTAACTCCTAAACTTAACTCTAACCCTAATGCCTAGCTAACCTAGCCACCTAGCTAGAATTCGTAACATATCATAAGTTTAGCAAATTTGCAACATATTGTACATTTAGCAAATTCGTTACATATTGTAGGTTTTGCAAATTCGTAACATATCATACTAAATGGAGTGTCTCGGATTTATGTACAGAATAATATAATGCTCTGAGACCAGGTTGCAACAATAGGCTACCTGGTGATTTCATTGATAATTTACATATTTCAGATAGGCCTAGTTTGGGTGGGTTACAATTATATATACCTTAGTGGTGGGTACTGGCTATATGTCTAAAGATAGCTGTAACATCACACTACCTTCAATACTTATGGGATAAGAAGTAACTTTCTGGCAAATTAATTACGATATTTGTGAGGAAGAAAAAGGCTACAGACAGATCATGCTTTCCATCCGAACCTGCAACCTCCACTGCATACAGGTAGGCCATATGATCCTGCTTGATCTGGACTCCAGAGAAGTGACAATATGACATGATATCCCTAGTTGATATTGACTGCTAACATGAATGACTTTCAGCTCAAAATGCAGGTGTAAAACGCAGTTTATTTCGGTACCTTGTGTTTTGAAAATGCATCACCGTTTATGGCTGTAATGACAGGCTACATTTGCGCAGCGATTATGCACGTGTGTTGGCCCTTTGCGCACATGCGTGCGCAGGGGTTGGAAGCTTTGAACCACTCCTTTTTGGGGATCACGGGTCAAAAAGTTTGAAAACCACTGAGCTAGAACAGATTGCTAATTTGATTTACAGCTATAGGATCGGGTGCAGCGCAAATGTCAAATTGTAGGGAGAAAGGATTGACATAAATGAATATGCAGCTCCAAAAAAATGTGGTGATCAAGAATAAGAACCGTTTACTTTGCAAGCTCAACAGCATTGGGGCTTCAAGCAATAATTACTAGCATGGGCTTACTGGTCTTTTGGACAAAATTGCTTAAAATCGATAATTTACTTATGAAGCTTGTATTAGGAATTTATTGTAAAAATGAATTATTACATAATCTAAATGTGTTGTTGACAAAATAATTTTGAAGGGCTGTCTGGGAGCCTCAATAAATATACAAAGATTTGTAGTTGAACAAGTCATTGCATGTATAGATTTTTTTAAACTTTTGACTTGACTTGACTTGACTTGCTCTTAGAATGCACGACTTGGACTTGACTCGACCCGTTCTACTTGGGACTCGACTTGAGACTTGGACCTTGTGACTTGAGACTTGCTTGTGACTCAAATAATAGTGACTTGGTCCCACCTCTGCTTATTACATATTATAATAAGGTGGTATCTATCCCAACAAGGGAATTTTCATAGGTTTTTAGGGAAATCATATACCTCTGTAAGCCTTATTGAAGCTACAAAAATGTCAAAAATGTCAAAATGTCAATTTTTGTGATAACTATTTAACAGAACAGATGAACAGGAATTACATTTACTCTCACGGGTGGCCACGCCACGGCCCCACTAAACTACACCTCCAGTCTTCTGATCTGACCCTTTGGGTCATATCTCAATAACCCAGCACCAATAACCCAACTTGCTTTTTTTAAAGAAAACAACCCAACTAAGTGACCCAATGCCTGCAACCCAGCAGTTGGGTCAACCAAACAACCCAGCATTTTTTTTTGTGTACTAAGCTACTTCAGCTGGAACTGAGACTGAAACCCTGAGCCTTGGTTGGGGGTTGTAAATGAGATCTGACTGATGTGACAGGCTTCCTTGGCCTCATTGCAGTAATGACAGCATAGAGACGGATAAGTATACCAAATGAATAGACTAGATACTTTCACCGGCTTAAAGGCGCTATTTGTGAATCGCACTGGGGTCTGTGCCTGCTAGATGGCTATTGGTGATGTAGCCTAATAGAGTGTTTGTGTAGATGAGGCACTTCTACTAGAGTGATTTAGATCTGGTGCGAAATATGGGTATGTGAGTGCTGTCTATCGCATGGTGCGTGAGCCGGTTATGACAAAGTGCAGTAGTTGGTGTGCACATGGCGGCGCAGTGGTTCTGTAAAGTGCATTCGAATTGGTCTGGAGAGAGAGGAGCCGACTTCATGGCACGATGCTATTGGACCGAAGTCACCGGTGTAGTCACTGGCCACAATTCGGTGATGCCATACCAAGGTTCTGCCCAAAGATGTGCACTGTGGAAGGTGCTGGAATCGGTGTTGCTTCAGGATACATTCACAAAATTATTCCACACGTCACTCACAAACATGTCAAATAGAAATGGATTGAAGCACTGTTTTTTTCTTCTTAGCATTAATTGAATGATAGAAATGTATCCTGCAACAATGTATCTTGTTATCATGCTGTTATAATGGATATATGACAATGTATGTATCAATTTCAGTTGATTCAAATGGGGGTCTGTTGACATCATGTGTGGCTTCATGAGTATTGGCATTGCTCTGAAAGAGACCTTAAAAATAAACCTGTATAACCCTCTATCTTGGCCTTTGCCACCTTTTTTAAAGGTCATAGCTGTGTGTTTTGTTAAAGCTTGGCTGCTGCTGGGAACAATCTCTCTGTAGAGACATGCTTTGAGCTGGAGTGGAAACCACAACAAACAAATGCACGGCATGTTCTCAGGTGACATAGCAATACTCAGGCAACAAGTTGTCCTTCCTGTCCATACATTTTCTGTGTGTGTGCACATGAGTATATAAGCTAATAATGTGTGCCCACGTGTGTTGTTTTGTGTATGGGTAGGCCCCTCAGGAGGAGTATGTATACATGTCTGTTTATTGCTACAGACAGGAGGCTCATCTAGACCTAACTGAAACCAGAGGGGGCCAAAGCAAAGCAGTAGTACCATCGACTCAAATCACAACTCTCCTCTGTTTGCACCCCCCGGCCCCTGGAGGGTTACGCCCACCCGTCGACCCTCCCCCTGCCTATTTGGCTGACATCTGACCGGGCCACACCCTGCCAACAGAACAACACAGGGCCTGAGAGAGGAGTATCACAACAAAGCTGGGAAGAATAGAGGCTCCTTTCACTGATCCTCAGCAACAGCTACAGCGACAGAACAGAACAGGGCAAACAGACAGCAGGGGATTACACACAGACTCATATACACACACACACACACACACACACACACACACACACACACACACACACACACAGGAAGAGTGCTGCTGGGTGTGGTGCAGAGAGTATGTGTGTGTGTGTGTGTGTGCCTTCATGTCCATGTGTACATTTGTGTTAGGCTATGTAGATGGGATGGTATATTCTACAGTTTTTGATATTCTACAGTTTTAGGTGTTTTATCAGCTTTTTTATAATGGCGCCGGAGGGGATGGCTGCCGTTTTACAGGCTCCTAACCAACTGTGCTATTTTGTGTTTATTTACGCATTGTTTGTAACTTATTTTGTACATAATGTTGCTGCTACCGTCTCTTATGACCGAAAAGAGCTTCTGGATATCAGAACAGCGATTACTCACCTCGAACTGGACAAACTTTTTCTTTAATGAGTCTGACGCGAAGGATATACTGTTTCTCCGAGACCAGGCCCAAATCACCGTCATTTGCGTGAAGAAAAGACGGAGATACAGGGGGCGGAGATCGGGGTGCCTTGTGAGAATTTATCGGTGAGTGGGTAACCCGCCTCTACCATCCGTTCTATTGGCCAACATGCAATCACTGAAGAATAAACTGGATGAGCTCCGTTTGAGACTATCCTGTCAACGGGATATTAAAAACTGTAATGTCTTATGTTTCACCGAGTCGTGGCTGAACGACGACACGGATAATATACAGTTGGCTGGGTTTTCAGTGCATCGGCAGGACAGAACTGCTACGTCCGGTAAGACGAGGGGTGGTGGTGTGTGTCTATTTGTCAATAACAGCTGGTGTGCAATGTCTAATATTAAGGAAGTCTCGAGGTATTGCTCGCCTGATGTAGAGTACCTCATGATAAGCTGTAGACCACAGTATATACCAAGAGAGTTTTCATCTATATTTTTCGTAGCTGTCTATTTACCACCACAAACCAATGCTGGCACTAAGACCGCACTCAACGAGCTGTATAAGGTGGCCGGGGACTTTAATGCAGGCAAACATAAATCAGTTTTACCTCATTTCTACCAGCATGTCACACGTGCAACCAGAGAAAAAAAACTTTAGACCACATTTACTCCACACACAAAGCTCTCCCTCGCCCTCCATTTGGAAAATCTGACCATAATTCTATCCTCCTGATTCCTGCTTACAAGCAAAACTAAAGCAGGAAGTACCAGTGACTCACTCAATACGGAAGTGGTCAGATGACGCGGATGCTACGCTACAGGACTGTTTTGCTAGCACAGACTGGAATATGTTGCGGGATTGTTGCATTTGCACCCCAGTATCTCTATTTGCACATCATCTCTTGCACATCTATCATTCCAGTGTTAATACTAATTGTAATGATTTTGCACTATGGCCTATTTATTGCCTTACCTCCATAACTTGCTACATTTGCACACACTGTATATATATTTTCTGTTGTATTTTTGACTTTATGTTTTGTTTTACCCTATATGTAACTCTGTGTTGTTGTTTTTATCGCACTGCTTTGCTTTATCTTGGCCAGGTCGCAGTTGTAAATGAGAACTTGTTCTCAACTGGCTTACCTGGTTAAATAAAGGTGAAAAAAATAAAAATATATTCATCCAATGGCATTGAGGAGTATACCACCTCAGTCACCGGCTTCATCAAAAAGTGCATTGACGACATCGTCCCCACAGTGACCGTACGTACATATCCCAACCAGAAGCCATGGATTGCAGGCAACATCCGCTCCGAGCTAAAGGCTAGAGCTGCCGCTTTCAAGGAGCGGGACACTAATCCGGACGCTTATAAGAAATCCTGCTATGCCCTCAGACGAACCATCAAACAGGCAAAGCATCAATACAGGACTAAGATTCAATCCTACTACACGGGCTCTGATGCTCGTCGGATGTGGCAGGGCTTGCAAAGTATTATGGACTACAAAGGGGAAACCCAGCCGCGAGCTGCCCAGTGACGCGAGCCTACCAGAGGGGCTAAATGCCTTTTTATACTCGCTTCGAGGCAAGCAACACTGAAGCATGCATGAGAGCACCAGCTGTTCCAGACGACTGTGTGATCACGCTCTCCATAGCCGATGTGAGCAAGGCCTTTAAACAGGTCAACATTCACAAGGCCGCGGGGCCAGACGGATTACCAGGACGTGTACTCAGAGCAAGCGCGGACCAACTGGCAAGTGTCCCTGACTGAGTCTGTAATACCTACAGTGGGGGAAAAAAGTATTTAGTCAGCCACCAATTGTGCAAGTTCTCCCACTTAAAAAGATGAGAGAGGCCTGTAATTTTCATCATAGGTACACGTCAACTATGACAGACAAATGGATAATTTTTTTCTCCAGAAAATCACATTGTAGGATTTTTAATGAATTTATTTGCAAATTATGGTGGAAAATAAGTATTTGGTCACCTACAAACAAGCAAGATTTCTGGCTCTCACAGACCTGTAACTTCTTCTTTAAGAGGCTCCTCTGTCCTCCACTCGTTACCTGTATTAATGGCACCTGTTTGAACTTGTTATCAGTATAAAAGACACCTGTCCACAACCTCAAACAGTCACACTCCAAACTCCACTATGGCCAAGACCAAAGAGCTGTCAAAGGACACCAGAAACAAAATTGTAGACCTGCACCAGGCTGGGAAGACTGAATCTGCAATAGGTAAGCAGCTTGGTTTGAAGAAATCAACTGTGGGAGCAATTATTAGGAAATGGAAGACATACAAGACCACTGATAATCTCCCTCGATCTGGGGCTCCACGCAAGATCTCACCCCGTGGGGGTCAAAATGATCACAAGAACGGTGAGCAAAAATCCCAGAACCACACGGGGGGACCTAGTGAATGACCTGCAGAGAGCTGGGACCAAAGTAACAAAGCCTACCATCAGTAACACACTACGCCGCCAGGGACTCAAATCCTGCAGTGCAAGACGTGTCCCCCTGCTTAAGCCAGTACATGTCCAGGCCCGTCTGAAGTTTGCTAGAGTGCATTTGGATGATCCAGAAGAGGATTGGGAGAATGTCATATGGTCAGATGAAACCAAAATATAACTTTTTGGTAAAAACTCAACTCGTCGTGTTTGGAGGACAATGAATGCTGAGTTGCATCCAAAGAACACCTTACCTACTGTGAAGCATGGGGGTGGAAACATCATGCTTTGGGGCTGTTTTTCTGCAAAGGGACCAGGACGACTGATCCGTGTAAAGGAAAGAATGAATGGGGCCATGTATCGTGAGATTTTGAGTGAAAACCTCCTTCCATCAGCAAGGGCATTGAAGATGAAACGTGGCTGGGTCTTTCAGCATGACAATGATCCCAAACACACCGCCCGGGCAACGAAGGAGTGGCTTCGTAAGAACCATTTCAAGGTCCTGGAGTGGCCTTGCCAGTCTCCAGATCTCAACCCCATAGAAAATCTTTGGAGGGAGTTGAATGTCCATGTTGCCCAGCGACAGACCCAAAACATCACTGCTCTAGAGGAGATCTGCATGGAGGAATGGGCCAAAATACCAGCAACAGTGTGTGAAAACCTTGTGAAGACTTACAGAAAACGTTTGACCTGTGTCATTGCCAACAAAGGGTATATAACAAAGTATTGAGAAACATTTGTTATTGACCAAATACTTATTTTCCACCATAATTTGCAAATAAATTCATTAAAAATCCTACAATGTGATTTTCTGGAATTGTTTTCCTCATTTTGTCTGTCATAGTTGACGTGTACCTATGATGAAAATTACAGGCCTCTCTCATCTTTTTAAGTGGGAGAACTTGCACAATTGGTGGCTGACTAAATACTTTTTTCCCCCACTGTACATGTTTCAAGCAGACCACCATAGTCCCTGTGCCAAAGAAAGCAAAGGTAACCTGCCTAAATGACTACCGCCCTGTAGCACTCACGTTGGTAGCCAAGAAGTGCTTTGAAAGGCTGGTCATGGCTCACCTCAACACCATCATACCGGAATCCCTAGACCCACTCCAATTCACATACCACCCCAACAGATCCACAGATGATACAATCTCAATCGCACTCCACACTGCCCTTTCCCACCTGGACAAAAGGAACACCTATGTGAGAATGCTGTTAATTGACTACAGCTCAGCGTTCAACACCATAGTGCCCACAAAGCTCATCACTAAGCTAAGGACCCTGGGACTAAACACCTCCCTCTGCAACTGGATCCTGGACTTCCTGACTGGCCGCCCCCAGGTGGTAAAGGTAGGCAACAACAACTCATCTGCCACGCTGATCCTCAACACGGGGCCCCTCAGGGGTGCGTGCTCAGTCCCCTCCTGTACTCCCTGTTCACCCACGACTGCGTGGCCAATCACGATTCCAACACCATCATTAAGTTTGCTGACGACACAACGGTGGTAAGCCTGATCACCGACAACGATGAGACAGCCTATAGGGAGGTGGTCAGAGACCTGGCCGTGTGGTGTCAGGACAACAACCTCTCCCTCAATGTGAGCAAGACAAAGGAAATGATCGTGGACTACAGGAAAAGGAGGGCCGAACACGCCCCCATTCACATCGACGGGGCTGTAGTGGAGCGGGGTGAGTTTCAAGTTCCTTGGTGTCCACATCACCAGCAAACTA
Organism: Coregonus clupeaformis; assembly: GCF_020615455.1. Classification (NCBI taxonomy): domain Eukaryota; kingdom Metazoa; phylum Chordata; class Actinopteri; order Salmoniformes; family Salmonidae; genus Coregonus; species Coregonus clupeaformis. The sequence continues at coordinate 29,583,423 of NC_059217.1, read as the reverse complement.
TCATGGTCCAAACACACCAAGACAGTCGTGAAGAGGGCAAGACAACACCTTTTCCCCCTCAGGAGACTGAAAAGATTTGGCATGGGTCCCCAGATCCTCAAAAAGTTCTACAGCTGCACCATCGAGAGCATCCTGACCGGTTGCATCACCGCCTGGTATGGCAACTGCTCGGCATCCGACCGTAAGGTGCTACAGAGGGTAGTGCATACAGCCCAGTACATCACTGGGGCCAAGATTCCTGCCATCCAGAACCTATATAATAGGCGGTGTCAGAGGAAGGCCCAAAAAATTGTCAAAGACTCCAGTCACCCAAGTCATAGACTGTTCTCTCTGCTACCGCACGGCAAGCGGTACCGGAGCGCCAAGTCTAGGTCCAAAAGGCTCCTTAACAGCTTCTACCCCCAAGCCATAAGACTGCAGAACAATTAATCAAATGGCCACCCAGACTATTTACATTGACCCCCCCCCCCTCTTTGTTTTTACACTGCTGCTACTCTCTTTTTATTATCTATGCATAGTCACTTTACCCCTACCTACATGTACAGATTACCTTGACTAACCTGTACCCCCTCACATTGACTCGGTACCGGTACCCACCCATAGCCTCATTATTGTTATTTTATTGTGTTACTTTTTTTATTTTTTACTTTACTTTATTTAGTAAATATTTTCTTAACTTTATTTCTTGAACTGCATTATTGGTTAAGGGCTTGTAAGTAAGCATTTCACGGTGTTGTATTCGGCGCATGTGACAAATAAAAATTGATTTGATTTATGTTATGAACAAGGTATTGACTGTGTGGTTCACTCATTTCTATCACAACTCTTTTCATCCAACTTCTGCTTATTTATTGGTTTACAGTCAGTTAGTAACTTAGTAAAGTGATCCTATCACTCTTTCACCAACTCATTCACACAGGCATACAGTAGGCTGCATGCTCACACTTATCCTGACATGACTGCCTGGGCGCTGAGTCATGAATGAGTCAATGCTGCCAGAATTATTACATGATGCTTATACCTGTTTGTGTTATTACACTTTATATGCATTATCAGATAGATTTGTAGGTAAACACACTGAGATGAATGATGGCTAAACCTCCCCTCACTCTAGAGATATCGTTCTAGATTACTCAGTCATTTCAATTCTGAGTTTATGATGATTTCTGCTAGCATTAGCTCAGAACCACTAGAGCAGTCATACTCAACTGGCAGACCGCGGTCCGGAACCAGACCCCCAAAAAAATGTTTTTAGGATCTCAGTCGGGCTTTCAACATACTGCTCTTGAGTTATAATAGTAGAATAGAATGTGCAATTTTGAAATTTGGTAGTGCATGGGCAGTTTTCCTCTTGTTATGTGATTCACTGCCATTCATAACCTGTCAGAAATGTCCAGTTGATCAACTAGCCCATGTTAGCTAGGTAGATACATCTGCATTGCTTGCTGTTTGGGGTTTTAGGCTGGGTTTCTGTATAGCTCTTTGTGACTGCTGACGTAAAAAGGGCTTTATAAATCAATTTGATTGATTGATAAGTTAGGCTAACCAGAAATCTAAATCTTGTAGTTATTATGATCAGATTACGTGCCCTTTGTTGAGTCACTCCGGTATCATGTGAACACCCACAATATTCGTCCAAACCTTTGCCACAGAGAAAAGGTGTGTGACTGGACCTTCTCAAATAGTAATTGAGTACCCCTGCACTAGAGCTTCAATGACATTGCCATAATTATGTGTACCACAGCGCCTGTGTTGTTAGTGATACTGTATCATAACTCCTAACTCCTATAAATATCCCAGCCTCGGTGCTAACAGTCTGTGTCGTATAATTCTGCTCCCTCCCTGTGTCCTGCTGTAATGTACATCCCTGTATGAGCCGAGCCCAATGTAGTCTGATTGATGTTGCTACATCAACAGTATTGATTTTTGTCTTGCGTTTCGCCAGCTGATGGAAGATGGGAGCAGGCTAGCGAACAGGACTGTGTGTGGTTCAATGGAGTGAGGCAGCCAGGTAGCGTAATGTTCTCAGGAATTCAAAACCAAAATGTTTTTTCTGCAGTAGCTGAATAATATTGCATCAGCTTACAACTCCCACTGTGCCCCACATTTGAGTGACCTTGACCTTTTGCAAATGTCATTAATGATGTAAGCCTATTATGATTATATCTTGGAGTTAAGTCAGTTATAAATAGTTATATATACAGCTGTGAAAAAAATTAAGAGACCACTGCAAATTATTCTTAAATCAGCATCTCTACATGTATGACAGCCATTCCATTCCAGTGTTTGTTGAATTCCAACACAGGCACACCTCATTCTACTGAATTAGGTGATCACATGAACCAAATCTTATTTAACAAGAAAAAGTATAAAAAACACTGCTGTGGTCATCACTATCCTCTTGCAATAGGACCAGCTGGATGGCAAAAACAGTGCTAATAGTACCTCAAAAGTAATATTAATCAAAAAATAACTATTGACCATGCCAAAAGAGTTGAAAAGGAAAGTTTTGAGTGAGGAAAAGAAGGGTTCAATTCTGGCTTTACTTGCAGAGGGATACAGTGAGCGTCAGGTTGCTTCCATCCTTAAAATGTCAAAGATGGCAGTTCATAAGAACAAGGTCAAGCAGCAGACATTGGGGACAACAAAGCTACAGACCGGCAGAGGGCGAAAACGACTCTCTACTACTATTGTCTTTTGAAGGATGCATGAATCAAGCCACGTACAAGGTTGTCCTGGAAGAAAACTTGCTTCCTTTTGCTCAGACATTGTTCCCCAACTCTGAGGATTGGTTTTTCCAGCAGGACAATGCGCCATGCCACCCAGCCAGGTCAATCAAGGTGTGGATGGAGGACCACCAGATCAAGACCATGTCATGGCCAGCCCAATCTCCAGACCTGAACCCCATTGAAAACTTCCGGAATGTGATCAAGAGGAAGATGGATGGTCACAAGCCATCAAACAAAGCCGAGCTGCTTGAATTTTTGCGCCAGGAGTGGCATAAAGTCACCCAACATCAATGTGGAAGACTGGTGGAGAGCATGCCAAGACGCATAAAAGCTGTGATTGAAAATCAGGGTTATTCCACCAAATATTGATTTCTGAACTCTTCCTAAGTTAAAACATTACTATTGTGTTGTTTAAAAATGAACATAAAGTTATTTTCTTTGCATTATTCGAGGTCTGACAACACTGCATATTTTTTGTTATTTTGACCAGTTGTCATTTTCTGCAAATAAATGCTCTAAATGACAATATTTTTATTTGGAATTTGGGAGAAATGTTGTCAGTAGTTTATAGAATAAAACAAAAATTTTATTTTTACCCAAACACATACCTATAAATAGTAAATCCAGAGAAACTGATAATTTTGCAGTGGTCTCTTAATTTTTTCTGCAGCTGTATATGTACAGTATCTCACAAAAGTGAGTACACCCCTCACATTTTTATAAATATTTGAGTATATCTTTTCATGTGACAACACTGAAGAAATTACACTTTGCTACAATGTAAAGTAGTGAGTGTACAGCTTGTATAACAGTGTACATTTGCTGTCCCCTCAAAATAACACAACACACAGCCATTCATGTCTAAACCACTGGCAACAAAAGTGAGTACACCCCTAAGTGAAAATGTCCAAATTGGGCCCAAAGTGTCAATATTTTGTGTGGCCACCATCATTTTCCAGCACTGCCTTAACCCTCTTGGGCATGGAGTTCACCAGAGCTTCACAGGTTGCCGCTGCAGTCCTCTTCCACATGACGACATCACGGAGCTGGTGGATGTTAGAGACCTTGCACTCCTCCACCTTCCGTTTGAGGATGCCCCACAGATGCTCAATAGGGTTTAGGTCTGGAGACATGCTTGGCCAGTCCATCACCTTTACCCTCAGCTTCTTTAGCAAGGCAGTGGTCGTCTTGGAGGTGTGTTTGGGGTCGTTATCATGTTGGAATACTGCCCTGCGGCCCAGTCTCCAAAGGGAGGGGATCATGCTCTGCTTCAGTATGTCACAGTACATGTTGGCATTCATGGTTCCCTCAATGAACTGTAGCTCCCCAGCACTCATGCAGCCCCAGACCATGACACTCCCACCACCATGCTTGACTGTAGGCAAGACACACTTGTCTTTGTACTCCTCATCTGGTTGCCACCACACACGCTTGACACAATCTGAACCAAATAAGTTTATCTTGGTCTCATCAGACCACAGGACATGGTTCCAGTAATCCATGTCCTTAGTCTGCTTGTCTTCAGCAAACTATTTGCGGGCTTTCTTGTGCATCATCTTTAGAAGAGGCTTCCTTCTGTGGCGACAGCCATGCAGACCAATTTGATGCAGTGTGCGGCGTATGGTCTGAGCACTGACAGGCTGACCCCCCCACCCCTTCAACCTCTACAGCAATGCTGGCAGCACTCATACGTCTATTTCCCAAAGACAACCTCTGGATATGACGCTGAGCACGTGCACTCAACTTCTTTGGTCGACCATGGCGAGGCCTGTTCTGAGTGGAACCTGTCCTGTTAAACCGCTGTATGGTCTTGGCCACCGTGCTGCAGCTCAGTTTCATCTTGGCAATCTTCTTATAGCCCAGGCCATCTTTATGTAGAGCAACAATTATTTTTTTGAGCTCCTCAGAGAGTTCTTTGCCATGAGGTGCCATGTTGAACTTCCAGTGACCAGTATGAGGGAGTGTGAGAGCGATGACATTAAATTTAACACACCTGCTCCCCATTCACACCGGAGACCTTGTAACACTAATGAGTCACATGACACCGGAGAGGGAAAATGACTAATTGGCCCAATTTGGACATTTTCACTTAGGGGTGTACTCACTTTTTTTGCTAGCGGTTTAGACATTAATGGCTGTGTGTTGAGTTATTTTGAGGGGACAGCAAATTTACACTGTTATACAAGCTGTACACTCACTACTTTACATTGTAGCAAAGTGTCATTTCTTCAGTGTTGTCACATGAAAAGATATACTCAAATATTTACAAAAATGTGAGGGGTGTACTCACTTTTGTGAGATACTGTGTATATATATATATATATATATATATATATATATATATACTGCTCAAAAAAATAAAGGGAACACTTAAACAACACATCCTAGATCTGAAGGAATGAAATAATCTTATTAAATACTTTTTTCTTTACATAGTTGAATGTGCTGACAACAAAATCACACAAAAATTATCAATGGAAATCAAATTTATCAACCCATGGAGGTCTGGATTTGGAGTCACCCTCAAAATGAAAGTGGAAAACTACACTACAGGCTGATCCAACTTTGATGTAATGTCCTTAAAACAAGTCAAAATGAGGCTCAGTAGTGTGTGTGGCCTCCACGTGCCTGTATGAACTCCCTACAACGCCTGGGCATGCTCCTGATGAGGTGGCGGAAGGTCTCCTGAGGGATCTCCTCCCAGACCTGGACTAAAGCATCCGCCAACTCCTGGACAGTCTGTGGTGCAACGTGGCGTTGGTGGATGGAGCGAGACATGATGTCCCAGATGTGCTCAATTGGATTCGGGTCTGGGGAACGGGCGGGCCAGTCCATAGCATCAATGCCTTCCTCTTGCAGGAACTGCTGACACACTCCAGCCACATGAGGTCTAGCATCGTCTTGCATTAGGAGGAACCCAGGGCCAACCGCACCAGCATATGGTCTCACAGGGGGTCTGAGGATCTCATCTCGGTACCTAATGGCAGTCAGGCTACCTCTGGCGAGAACATGGAGGGCTGTGCGGCCCCCCAAAGAAATGCCACCCCACACCATGACTGACCCACCGCCAAACCGGTCATGCTGGAGGATGTTGCAGGCAGCAGAACGTTCTCCACGGCGTCTCCAGACTCTGTCACGTCTGTCACATGTGCTCAGTGTGAACCTGCTTTCATCTGTGAAGAGCACAGGGCGCCAGTGGCGAATTTGCCAATCTTGGTGTTCTCTGGCAAATGCCAAACGTCCTGCACGGTGTTGGGCTGTAAGCACAACCCCCACCTGTGGAAATCGGGCCCTCATACCACCTTCATGGAGTCTGTTTCTGACCGTTTGAGCAGACACATGCACATTTGTGGCCTGCTGGAGGTCATTTTGCAGGGCTCTGGCAGTGCTCCTTCTGCTCCTCCTTGCACAAAGGCGGAGGTAGCGGTCCTGCTGCTGGGTTGTTGCCCTCCTACGGCCTCCTCCACGTCTCCTGATGTACTGGCCTGTCTCCTGGTAGCGCCTCCATGCTCTGGACACTACGCTGACAGACACAGCAAACCTTCTTGCCACAGCTCGCATTGATGTGCCATCCTGGATGAGCTGCACTACCTGAGCCACTTGTGTGGGTTGTAGACTCCGTCTCATGCTACCACTAGAGTGAAAGCACCGCCAACATTCAAAAGTGACCAAAACATCAGCCAGGAAGCATAGGAACTGAGAAGTGGTCTGTGGTCACCACCTGCAGAACCACTTCTTTATTGGGGGTGTCTTGCTAATTGCCTATAATTTCCACCTGTTGTCTATTCCAACAGCATGTGAAATGTATTGTCAATCAGTGTTGCTTCCTAAGTGGACAGTTTGATTTCACGGAAGTGTGATTGACTTGGAGTTACATTGTGTTGTTTAAGTGTTCCCTTAATTTTTTTGAGCAGTATGTATATATATATATATAAATTAATAATAATAATATGCAATTTAGCAGACGCTTTTATCCAAAGCGACCTACTCTCATGTGTGCATACATCTTACGTACAGGTGGTCCCAGGAATCGAACCCACTATTACTAGGGCAATGCTCTACTAACTGAGCTACAGAGGACCATGGTACCTGACTATGTTGTGGTGGTTCTTCAATGGAAGTCAGAGGACTAGGTAAAGGCTTCAAGGTTGTCAGAGCTCAGACCTCAGCACAACCGCTGACTTAGGTTAATTAATTGAATTAATTCCCAGAGGGGATCACTTAGTGATGGTGAAGAGCCAATACAGCAGACCAGACCTCATTGGTTGGTTCTGCTGACTGGACATCAGTGACCTGAAATTGATATGCCCTTGTTTACGGTTTGTTTGTGTAGATTTAGCAGTCTAATGGCTTGGGGGTAGAAGTTGTTCAGGGTCCTGTTGGTTCCAGACTTGGTGCATTGGTACCGCTTGTCATGCGGTAACAGAGAGAACAGTCTATGACTTGGGTGGCTGGAGTCTTTGACAATTTCTAGGGCCTCCATCTGACTCTGCCTGGTATAGAGGTCCTGGATGGCAGGGAGCGCGGCCCCGGTGATGTACTAGGCCGTACGCACTACCCTCTATAGCGCCTTGTGGTCAGATGCCAAACAGTTGCCATACCAATTGGTGATGCAGCCAGTCAAGATTTACATTTACGTCATTTAGCAGACGCTCTTATCCAGAGCGACTTAGAAATTGGTGCATTCACCTTATAGCCAGTGGGATAACCACTTTACAATTATTATTATTATTATTATTTTATTTATTTTTTGGGGGGGTGGGGTAAGGGGGGGGTTAGAAGGATTACTTTATCCTATCCCAGGTGTTCCTTAAAGAGGTGGGGTTTCAAATGTCTCCGGAAGGTGGTGAGTGACTCCGCTGTCCTGGCGTCGTGAGGGAGCTTGTTCCACCATTGGGGTGCCAGAGCAGCGAACAGTTTTGACTGGGCTGAGCGGGAACTGTGCTTCAGCAGAGGTAGGGGAGCCAGCAGGCCAGAGGTGGATGAACGCAATGCCCTCGTTTGGGTGTAGGGACTGATCAGAGCCTGAAGGTACGGAGGTGCCGTTCCCCTCACAGCTCCGTAGGCAAGCACCATGGTCTTGTAGCAGATGCGAGCTTCAACTGGAAGCCAGTGTAGTGTGCGGAGGAGCGGGGTGACGTGAGAGAACTTGGGAAGGTTGAACACCAGACGGGCTGCGGCATTCTGGATGAGTTGTAGGGGTTTAATGGCACAGGCAGGGAGCCCAGCCAACAGCGAGTTGCAGTAATCCAGACGGGAGATGACAAGTGCCTGGATTAGGACCTGTAACGCTTCCTGTGTAAGGCAGGGTCGTACTCTCCGAATGTTGTAGAGCATGAACCTACAGGATCGGGTCACCGCCTTGATGTTAGCGGAGAACGACAGGGTGTTGTCCAGGGTCACGCCAAGGCTCTTCGCACTCTGGGAGGAGGACACAACGGAGTTGTCAACCGTGATGGCGAGGTCATGGAACGGGCAGTCCTTCCCCGGGAGGAAGAGCAGCTCCGTCTTGCCAAGGTTCAGCTTGAGGTGGTGATCCGTCATCCATACTGATATGTCTGCCAGACATGCAGAGATGCGATTCGCCACCTGGTTATCAGAAGGGGGAAAGGAGAAGATTAGTTGTGTGTCGTCTGCGTAGCAATGATAGGAGAGGCCATGTGAGGATATGACAGAGCCAAGTGACTTGGTGTATAGCGAGAATAGGAGAGGGCCCAGAACTGAGCCCTGGGGGACACCAGTGGTGAGAGCACGTGGTGCGGAGACAGCTTCTCACCACGGCACTTGGTAGGAGCGACCGGTCAGGTAGGACGCAATCCAAGAGTGAGCCGCGCCGGAGATTCCCAGCTCGGAGAGGGTGGAGAGGAGGATCTGATGGTTCACAGTATCAAAGGCAGCAGACAGGTCTAGAAGGACAAGAGCAGAGGAGAGAGAGTTAGCTTTAGCAGTGCGGAGAGCCTCTGTGACACAGAGAAGAGCAGTCTCAGTTGAATGACCAGTCTTGGCTGCCCGGAGCCCTGTTCTGTGAGCTCGCAATGAGTCATCAAGCCACGGAGCTGGAGGGGAGGACCGAGCCGGCCGGGAGGATAGGGGACATAGAGAGTCAAAGGATGCAGAAAGGGAGGAGAGGAGGGTTGAGGAGGCAGAATCAGGAGATTGGAGGGAGAAGGATTGAGCAGAGGGAAGAGATGATAGGATGGAAGAGGAGAGAGTAGCGGGAGAGAGAGAGCGAAGGTTGCGACGGCGCATTACCATCTGAGTAGGGGCAGAGTGAGTAGTGTTGGAGGAGAGCGAGAGAGAAAAGGATACAAAGTAGTGGTCGGAGACATGGAGGGGAGTTGCAGTGAGATTATTAGAAGAACAGCATCTAGTAAAGATGAGGTCAAGCGTATTGCCTGCCTTGTGAGTAGGGGGGGATGGTGAGAGGGTGAGGTCAAAAGAGGAGAGGAGTGGAAAGAAGGAGGCAGAGTCAAATGAGTCAAAGGTAGACGTAGGGAGTTTGAAGTCCGCCAGAACTGTGGGGGATGCTCTCAATGGTGCAGTTGTATAACTTTTTGAGGATCTGAGGGCACATGGCAAATATTTTTTGCCTCCTGAGGGGGAAGAGGCGTTGTCGTGCCTTCTTTACGACTGTGTTGATGTGTGTGGACCATGTTAATTCATTAGTGATGTGGACACCGAGGAACTTGGAAGCTCTCAAACCGCTCCATTACAGCCCCGTGGATGGGGGCATACTCTGCCCTCCGTTTCCTGTAGTCCACGATCAGCTCCTTTGTCTTGCTGACGTTGAGGGAGAGGATGGTCACTGACCTCCTTCCTATAGGCTGTCTCATCATCTTCGGTGATCATCTTCTACCACCATCTTATCGTCAGCAAACTTAAATCAAATCAAATGTTATTTGTCACATACACCTGTTTAGCAGATGTTATTGTGGGTGTAGCAAAATGCTTGTGCTTCTAGCTCCGACAGTGCAGTAATATCTAACAAGTAATATCTAACAATTTCACAACATATACCCAAAACACACAAATCTAAGCAAGGAATGGAATTTAAGAATATATACATATATGGACAAGCAATGACAGAGCGGCATGGACTAAGATACAGTAGAATATTATAGAATACAGTATATACATATGAGATGAGTAGTGCAAGATATGTAAACATTATTAAAGTGACTAGTGTTCCATTTCTTAAAGTGGCCAGTGATTTCAATAGGCAGCAGCAGCCTCTAAAGTGCTAGTGATGGCTATTTAACAGTCTGATGGCCTTGAGATCTCTCGGACCCAGCTTTGATGCACCTGTACTGACCTCGCCTTCTGGATGATAGCGGGGTGAACAGGCAGTGGCTCGGGTGGTTGATGTCCTTGATGATCTTTTTGGCCTTCCTGTGACATCGGGTGCTGTAGGTGTCCTGGAGGGCGGGTAGTTTGTCCCCGGTAATGCGTTCGGCAGACTGCATCACCTTCTGGAGAGCCCTGCAGTTTGTGAGGGTTTTAGGTGCCAAGCCAAATTTATTCAGCCCCCTGAGGTTGAAGAGGCTCTGTTGCGCCTTCTTTACCACACTGTCAGCGTGGGTGGAGCATTTCAGTTTGTCAGTGATGTGTACGCCAAGGACCTTGAAGCTTTCCACCTTCTCCACTGCGGTCCCGTCAATGTGGATAGGGGGGTGCACCCTCTGCTGTTTCCTGAAGTCCACGATCATCTCCTTTGTTTTGTTGATGTTGAGTGAGAGGTTATTTTCCTGGCACCACACTCCCAGAGCCCTCACCTCCTCCCTGTAGGTTGTCTCGTCATTGTTGGTAATCAAGCCTACTGCTGTTGTGTCGTCTGCAAACTTGATGATTGAGTTGGAGGTGTGCTTGGCCACGCAGTCATGGGTGAACAGGGAGTACAGGAGAGGGCTGAGCACGCACCCTTGTTGGGCCCCAGTGTTGAGGATCAGCGAAGTGGAGATGTTGTTTCCTACCTTCACCACCTGGGGGCGGCCCGTCAGGAAGTCCAGGACCCAGTTGCACAGGGCGGGGTTCAGACCCAGGGCCTCGAGCTTAATGATGAGCTTGGAGGGTACTATGGTGTTGAATGCTGAGCTATACTCAATGAACAGCATTCTTACATAGGTATTCCTCTTGTCCAGATGGGATAGGGCAGTGTGCAGTGTGATGGCGATTGCATCGTCTGTGGATCTATTGGGGCAGTAAGCAAATTGAAGTGGGACTAGGGTGACAGGTAAGGTAGAGGTGATATGATCCTTGACTAGTCTCTCAAAGCACTTCATGATGACAGAGGTGAGTGCTACGGGGCGATAGTTATTTAGTTCAGTTACCTTTACTTTCTTGGGTACAGGAACAATGGTGGCCATCTTGAAGACTGGGAAAGGGAGAGATTGAATATGTCCGTAAACACACCATGCAGCTGGTATGCGCATGATCTGAGGATGTGGCTAGGGATGCAATCTGGGCCGGCAGCCTTACGGGGGTTAACATGCTTAAATGTGTTACTCATGTCGGCCACGGAGAAGGAGATGCCACAGTCCTTGGTATTGGGCCTCGTCGGTGGCACTGTGTTATCCTCAAAGCGGGCGAAGAAGGTGTTTAGCTTGTCTGGAAGCGAGACGTCGGTGTCGGCGACGTGGCTGGTTTTCCTTTTGTTGTCCGTGATTGTCTGTAGACCCTGCCACATACGTCTCGTGTCTGAGCCGTTGAATTGTGACTCCACTTTGTCTCTATACTGATGTTTTGCCAGTGTAATTGCCTTGCGGAGTGAGTAGCTACACTGTTTGTATTCTGCTGGGGTGATGAGACACAAGTATCACCATGCATGGGTAAATAAGATGTTGTACTGGAGGATTAACCTACATTTGATCTGTTTGCCTCTCAAAACTTATTTCAGTTTCCTTGCATTAAAATCACCGGCCACGAGAAGGATGTGCATTTTCTTCTTTGCTTATGGTCCTATACAGCTCGTTGAGTGCAGTCTTAGTGCCAGCATCGGTTTGTGGTGGTAAATAGACAGCTACAAAAAATATATATGAAAACCCTCTTGGTAAATTAGTATGGTCTGCAGCTTATCATGAGGTATTCTAATTTAAGCGAGCAAAAACTCAAGACTTCCTTGACATTAGAGATCGTGAACCAGCTGTTTTTAACAAAGAGACACATTCCTCCCCACTTCGTCTTACCTTAGGCTGCCGTCCGGTCTAGACGATGCATGGAAAAACCAGCGAGATGTGTATTATCCATGTCCTTGTTCAGTCACGACTCAGAGAAACATCTTATATTACTGTTCTTCAGGTCCCGTTCATAGGATAGTCTCGAACTGAGCTCTTCCAGTTTGTTCTCTAGTGACTGTACATTTGCTAATAGAACGCCAACGTAGTCTTGTCAGGATGCCTGCTCATATGCCTCTTTTGAGCCGTCGCTTCCATTTTCGTGTCTTGGGGATTAGGGCCTGGTCCGGAGTAAGCAGAACATCCAGAGCTGAAGTAGAAGTAGAAAATATGATCCAAATCAAGGTTAGTGATCGCTGTTCTGATGTCCAAAAACACACAAAATATCCACTGCAGCGCCATCTCAAGGCTGTGTTTGTGTTGAATTCACAGTCGGGAGCATGAAGAGGCTAAAGCCCATAATCCTCACACACCTACTCACTTCTGTGCTTGTTATGGTAACATGAGATTATATTAAGTAGCCTACTCTGGTTGTCAACAGAAACGTTGAAGACAATAAGAAGTTCTGAGGTGCCTCTGTCAAATATTACAGTTGTAATATAAAACCAGCTAAACCATAGCCCAATGCAGACTGTGTCATGATATCTAGATCAGTTGTTATTACCGTTTAGCTCACACTAATGACTTTATAACGATTGGGTAGGCTATATGAAAGCAATCTACTAATATGGAGGAAGCATCTGTTTTGGTATATGCAGTGCACAGAGTAGCTAAGATATCTCTCACAGGGAGAATGGTTTATTTGAATTTGATAAGGAGACATCCTATTGATGATAAGGTCTCGGTGTGTGATATGCTCTTCCTGAAGGTTCTCAGGTAGGACACAGTGAAGGAGTAGTACTGATTGAATGGAGGCTAATTGAATGTGGATTGTGGAACTGCACCACCAGTGGATTAGGTACCAGGAGTGTTTTAGGTAGGGCTATGGCTATTCATGTGTAGAGTCCAGAAGAGGATCCCCTTCGTCTACACTGGGCTTGAAGTGATGTTGAGTTGATTTAGGCATGATTATTTGGAGCATGTTAACAGGGGTTTCTTCAGCTTATATAGCTTTATACTCAATGTTAATGATGGTAAACTGTGGGTAAGTACACTAACCCATTTTGGTTGCTGATTATCATGATCCACAGGTGACTGCCAAATCCACAGAACAAGGATGGCCCATATTTGGTAGAACCAGCAGCTAGCCTATCCATTTAATCCACGTTAAGGCCTAATGATTAGGACTGGCACTGGCACCATGTTCTCCTCAGGATTTGGTGGTGGATTTTGAGAAGTGTTTTGATGTACTGTAGTTGCTGCTTAGTAAGATCAGGCCCGGTTTCTGGTACTGTAAAACTACTGGGGTGATGAGACACAAGTATCATCATGATGGGTAAATAAGATGTTGTACTGGAGGATTAACCTACATTTGATCTGTTTGCCTCTCATAACATATCTGAGCTGCAGTCCAGTTCCAGCCAGGGCTGGGCAGCCAGGCCATCGAGGGAAGATAGAGGCATTAGGGCATGTCATTCTGTGTTCACATTCACTCACAGAGGATGACCAAGCCAGTGAGGGTGAAGACTCAAAGAAACAACTCCCTCCTGCCCTCTGCTGGTGGTGAAAGGTATAGCAGTAAGAGAGAAAAAGAGGAGGTGTTGTTATTCTGTTCATGTAGTTGACCATCCTAGTTCACTTCATACAGTGTTGCGGAAGGAGAGAACCCCAAATCTACCCCAGTTCTCTCCCTCTCATATCATTTAATAAAGGTACATTTTCTCCTCCAGTCTTTTCTATTCATCCTCCTCTCTTTTATAAGCGAGGCCCCATATCTGATCATGAGAGTTTCTGATATTCTGAGAAGAGCTGGAAATAAAATAAGCCTAAGGCTTGTGTGTGAGAGAAAGAACAGGAGATGTTGTGCCTCATACATTGTGTGACAACAACCAAGGCGTCTGCCAACTGCCCAGGCATCGAGATTGCGTTGCTGTGCAATGTGTTTGCCTATGAGACTGTACGTATCTGACCTAGTCAATGGGTTAGTGTAAAAGTCTCCCATCCACTAATGTGTGTGTCTGTTCCTATTGGATTCAGGATTAACCAGCAGCTCTAAACCTACCTGCCAATAATTCAATTGGTGGTCGTCTCTCTCTCTTCTCTATTTGGCTCAAAGAACCTCAAATCAAAAAAGTTTATTGGTTGCGTACACAGATTTGCAGATGTTATTGCAGGTGCAGCGATAATCGTGTGTTTCTAGCTCCAACAGTGCAGTATACCTAGTAATAAAAAAGTAAATGAATAGTAATAAACACATATAATTCAGAAAAATAAAGAAATTACACACAATAATCACATTAGACAATCATTATGTATTATCAAGGATATAGCAACTATACTGAACAAAAATATGAACGCAACATGCAACAATTTCAATGATTTTACTGAGTTACAGTTCATATAATGAAATTAGTCAATTGAAATAAATAAACGAGGCCCTAATTTATGGATTTCACATGACTGGGCAGGGCTGCAGCCATGGGTGGGCCTGGGAGGGCATAGGCCCACTCCCCAACCCACTGGGGAGCCAGGCCCAGCCAATCAGAATGAGTTTTCCCCCACAAAGGGGCTTTATTACAGACAGAAATACTCCTCAGCACCCCCCCCCCCCCCCTCAGACGATCCCAAGTGAAGAAGCCGGATGTGGAGGTCTGCGGTTGTGAGGCCGGTTGGATGTTCTGCCATATTCTCTTAAATGACGTTGGAGGCAGTTTATGGTAGAGAAATTAAATTCTCTGGCAACAGTTCTGGTGGACATTCCTGCAGTCAGCATGCCAATTGCATGCTCCCTTAAAACTTGAGACGTCTGTGGCATTGTGTTGTGTGACAAAACTGCACATTTTAAAGTGGCCTTTTATTGTCCCCAGCACAAGGTGCACCTATATAATGATCATGCTGTTTAATCAACTTCTTGATATGCCACTCCTGTCAGGTGGCTGGATTATCTTGGCAAAGGAGAAATGCTCACTAACAGGGATGTAAACAAATTTGTGCCTATCGGTTAGAGCGTTGGGCCAGTAATCAAAAGGTCGCTGGTTCGAATCCCTGAGCCGACTAGGTGAAAAATCTGCTGATGTGCACTTGAGCAAGGCACTTAACCATAATTGCTCCTGTAAGTCGCTCTGGATAAGAGCGTCTGCTAAATGACGTAAATGTGTGTGTGTACAGCCACGCAGACAGTTCACACTGTCAACACTCTCTATCCTGTCACCGGAGATGCCATTGTAAACACACTGTAATCTCTATCCTATCAGGGGTGCTGGCTGAGCCTGAACGAAACACACACACACACACACACACACACACACACACACACACACACACACACACCCTAACATGGTGAGATGAGCTGTCCCAAACATACACTTCCAGCCAGGATGACACAGGGAAGACTGTATACAACACTCACAGCATTTACTAGCTATCCAATGTAACATTTGAGTCAAATAGGAATAATACATTTCCTTTAATTGATTATCAGACCATTTCTTTATCACACTTTTCTTACCTCAAATCAAATAAATGTTGTATTGGTCACATACACATATTTAGCAGATGTTATTGCAGGTGTAGTGAAATGCTTGTGTTCCTAGCACCAAATGCAGTAGTATCTAACAATTCACAACAATACACACAAATCTCAAAGTAAAAGAATGGAATTAAGAAATACATAAATATTAGGACGAGCAATGTCGGAGTGGCATTGACTAGAATACAGTAGAATACAGTATATACATATGAAATGAGTAAAACAGTATGTAAACATTATTAAAGTGACCAGTGTTCCATTTATTAAAGTGACCAGCAGCCACTAAGGTGCAGGGTTGAGTAACCGGGTGGTAGCCGGCTAGTGACAGTGACTAAGTTCAGGGCAGGGTACTGGGTGGAGGCCGGCTAGTGATGGCTATTTAACCTTATGATGGCCTTGAGATAGAAGCTGTTTTTCAGACTCTCGGTCCCAGTTTTGATGCACCTGTACTGACCTCACCTTCTGAATGATAGCAGGGTGAACAGGCCGTGGCTCAGGTGGTTGATGTCCTGGATGATCTTTTTGGCATTCCTGCGACATCGGGTGCTGTAGGTGTCCTGGAGGGCAGACCGCACCACCCTCTGGAAATCCAGTTTCGCCTCATTTCATTGTGTTAGTATTTAATAAAGGTACATTGGTCACAGCTGGGTATATTAGTATGACAAATGGAAAGCTTGCCTACTTCCTTAGGCTGAGGGTATTACTGTTAGTTGGAACACAGACCTCTCATTGTTGTGTACTGTGCCCCATGCAGCTTGTGGAAGTGGTGTTTACTCCTACTGGTACATTATGAAAGTATTAAACATAGTCTGTCTGATTTAGCCTGTTTCCCTACCCCATGACTGTTTTATTTCTCCCCAGTGCCTTGTATTGCTTTTTCAATGGTTCCTATTTGGTCAAAATAATATTGTGTTCAATTTGAGGTGCAGGCAGGGTGCAGTCCTCTCAGTGAACACCAGAGGGCTCTATGACACCATCCAGCTTGATCCAGTTCTGCTGTTGGTGGGGAACAGAGGCTTTGTGTAGACCAAAACAAACATATGAATTGAATGCTGCTGCTGTTGTTGTTGTTGTGCATAGAGTGCATGAGAACCATGATACCTAGTGAAATCTTAATAGGGCATAGCTGTGACTTATATCAAGCCATTACATTTACGTCATTTAGCAGACGCTCTTATCCAGAGCCACTTACATGTGACATATCTATGGGTGAAACTGTGAAGGTGAAGTGGATATCTGAAAGTGCATGTGTTAATGGCATTGAGTGTCAGACATTTTGTGTCTGAGCAGATCCCTGTAAAGGTCTAATAATTGGCCAGATTTAATGGCTGTGGTTTATTGAAGCTGCAGCTGCCAGACAAGAGGTCAGAGTGAAGGATGGGAGAGGTCAAATGTATTCAGCCTTCATCCATCAATTAAACACACACCACTTAGCTAATGAGACTGCACACTGCCCCAGTCCCTCCACCTGCTGTGTGTGTGTGTGTGTGTGTGTGTGTGTGTGTGTGTGTGTGTGTGTGTGTGTGTGTGTGTGTGTGTCTCCGTACATACGCAGTGCATTCTGTAGTGTAATGAGGCACAGTAAGTAGATAGTGCCAGCTGCTTACCTGTCCTATCTCTGGGGAAACAAGGTGCACTCAACAGTGTTAAAGAACCAGGAAGAGTGTGTGTGTGTGCGTGTGCGAAATACATGTTTTTGTGTATAATGTCATATTGTATGTTAGAAGTACATGGATCCTAAGGAGGCACCTCTATATGGATGACTGAAATCGACCCACTCTAGGCCAGACCTGGGGCTATCAGTCTGTCATGCTAAGACACCAGATGTCAGGTAGTAGTAGGGCATGCTAGGGCTCATAGGGTCAATCACAGATCGGCTTGTAGGGAGACAGATTTCTCAAGTTCTCTTTAAAAGGACAAGTTGTTGGTGTGTGTGTGTTGTTGGACACACACACAAACACACACCACACAAACACACACACACACACACACACACACACACATTGGAGTCCTGTGTGTGTGTGTGTGTGTGTGTGTGTGTGTGTGTGTGTTTGTGTGCGTGCTTGTGTGTGTAGTGTGCGTGTGTACTTGCAAGCAAGCAGGCTTCTAGTTGGGATTTGGAGCCTTTTCCTCTCCATCCCTCCTTCTCCCCCTCTCTGTCTCTCTCTCCCCTTATCTGCCTTCTCAATTCAATTTCAATTTAAGGGCTTTATTGGCATGGGAAACGTATGTTAACATTGCCAAAGCAAGTGAAGTAGATAGTAAAAAGTGAAATAAACAATAAATATTAACAGTAAACATTACACTCAGAAGTTCCAAAAGAATAAAGACATTTCAAATTCATACTATGTATATATACAGTGTTGTAACAATGTGCAAATAGTTAAAGTACAAATAAACATAAATATGGGTTGTATTTACAATGGTGTTTGTTCTTCACTGGTTGACATTTCCTTGTGGCAACAGGTCACAAATCTTGCAGCTGTGATGGCACACTGGTTTTTCACCCAGTAGATAAGGGAGTTTATCAAAATTGGGTTTGTTTTCGAATTCTTTGTGGATCACTGTACTCTGAGGGAAATATGTGTCTCTAATATGGTCATACATTTGTCAGGAGGTTAGGAAGTGCAGCTCAGTTTCCACCTCATTTTTCTCATTAGCAAGGCTATGCTCACTGAGTCTGTACATAGTCAAAGCTTTCCTGAAGTTTGGGTCAGTCACAGTGGTCAGGTATTCTGCCACTGTGTACTCTCTGTTTAGGGCCAAATAGCATTCTAGTTTGCTCTGGTTTTTTGTTTGTTCTTTCCAATGTGTCAAGTAATTCTCTTTTTGTTTTCTCATGATTTGGTTGGGTCTAATTGTGTTGTTGTTGTTGTTGTCCTGGGGCTCTGTGGGGTCTGTTTGTGTTTGTGAACAGAGCCCCAGGACCAGCTTACTTAGGGGACTCTTCTCCAAGTTCATCTCTCTGTAGGTGATGGCTTTGTTATGGAATATTTGGGAATCGCTTTCTTTTTAAGTGGTTATAGAATTTAACGGCTCTTTTCTGGATTTTGATAATTAGCGGGTATTGGCCTAATTCTGCTCTGCATGCATTAATTGGTGTTTTACGTTGTACACAGAGGATGTTTTTGCAGAATTCTGCATGCAGAGTCTCAATTTGGTGTTTGTCCCATTTTGTGAATTCTTGGTTGGTGAGCGGACCCCAGACCTCACAACCATAAAGGGCAATGGGTTCTATAACTGATTCAAGTATTTTTAGCCAGATCCTAATTGGTATGTCAAATTGTATGTTCCTTTTGATTGCATAGAAGGCCCTTCTTGCCTTGTCTCTCAGATCGTTCACAGCTTTGTGGAAGTTACCTGTGGCGCTGATGTTTAGGCCGAGGTATGTATAGTTTTTTGTGTGCTCTAGGGCAACGGTGTCTAGATGGAATTTGTATTTGTGGTCCTGGCAACTGGACCTTTTTTGGAACACCATTATTTTTGTCTTACTGAGATTTACTGTCAGGGCCCAGGTCTGACAGAATCTGTGCAGAAGATCTAGGTGCTGCTGTAGGCCCTCCTTGGTTGGTGACAGAAGCACCAGATCATCAGCAAACAGTAGACATTTGACTTCAGATTCTATTAGGGTGAGGCCGGGTGCTGCAGACTGTTCTAGTGCCCTCGCCAATTCGTTGATATATATATGTTGAAGAGGGTGGGGCTTAAACTGCATCCCTGTCTCACCCCACGGCCCTGTGGAAAGAAATGTGTGTGTTTTTTGCCAATTTTAAACGCACACTTGTTGTTTGTGTACATGGATTTTATAATGTCGTATGTTTTTCCCCCAACCCCACTTTCCATCAATTTGTATAGCAGACCCTCATGCCAAATTGAGTCAAAATCTTTTTTGAAATCAACAAAGCATGAGAAGACTTTGCCTTTGTTTTGGTTTGTTTGCTTCTCTCTCTCTCTCTCAATTCAATTCAATTCAATTCAATTCAAGCTGCTTTATTGGCATGAAAAACATTGCGTCAATATTGCCAAAGCAACAATGTATACAATATACATTGTAATAAAATAATAAAGAATAACAAATAATAATAAAAAATGGTAGTAAATAATAATAAATAAATAAATAACAACAATAAAATGGTAACGGTCAATAGTAGAAATATAATAAATATACAAATCTAAATATGGAAAATGAAACTATAACTAACTTATAACTAAATAACGGTCATCTTCACCATTATATCAGTACTACAACTACCATCATCATTACTACCACCACCATCATTAAACTGCCATCATTACCATTGCCACCCATACCACTACTATTTGGAATGATAAACAACAATAATAATGGTAATAACAATAATAGCAATAACAATAATAATAAGTAAGTTACTATTTACTATGCAGATGTTATTATTCAGTGTCCCTCAGGCTATGGCAGGCAAATACATATTTGGCTGCAAGAGGAGCCATTGCTCCTTCGCCCATGAGTATTTTTAGTTTTTCCTCTGGGTTTAATAAGTACAAATTTGGAATAAATGTAGTCATTTCTGTGAATAATGAATCTCTTTGTGAGGAATATTTATCACAGTAAAGGAGAAAGTGCATCTCTGTTTCTACCTCCCCTGTTGTGCAGTGACCACATATACGCTCCTCTTTGGGTAGCCATGTCTTTTTATGTCTGCCGGTTTCTATTGCCAATTGATGGTCACTCAGCCTGTACTTGGTAAGGATCTGTCTCTGCTTCGTATCTCTGACAGAGTAGAGATAATCAGCCAATTCATATTCTCTGTTTAGGGTCAGATAGCAATTTAGTCAGCTTTGGGATTTTGTTTCGTTTTTCCAATGTTGTAAATATGAGTCCTTTGATTGGTTCATGATTTTGTTTATTGGAATTCTTTATTTTGAAGCAGTGCTGGTGTCAGCTTGGTTGGTTAGGTCCAACACCAGCTGACTGAGAGGGCTAGTTTCTGGGCTCAGCTCTTGGGTTTGAAGTGCTTTAAATTGCAGACTTGAATTTGGACTTGAATTTAGATGTAGCCAAAATTTTAATGATCTTTTCTGTATTTTCATTACTACTGGAAAGCGGCCCAATTCTGCCCTTCATGCATTAGTTGGTGTATTTCTCTGGACTTGTAGAATTTTCCGACAGAATTCTGCATGTAGGGCTTCAATTGGATGTTTGTCCCATATTTTAAAGTCCAGTTTATTGAGTGGCCCCCAAACCTCACTTCCGTAAAGAGCAATTGGTAGGATTACACTGTCAAATATTTTGGTCCAAATTCTAATTGGGATGTTGATTTTGAATAATTTCATTTTTATTGCATACAATGCTCTGCAGGCTTTTTCTTTGAGTGCATTCACTGCCATATTAAAATTTCCCGATGCAGATATGGTCAGACCAAGGTATGTGTCATTTTTAGTGTGTTCAATTATGGTGTTGTTCAGGGTGAATTTATATTTGTGTTTCTGACATCTGTTATTTTTTTGGAAAATCATGATTTTAGTTTTTTTGAAATTTACTGCCAGGGCCCAATTATTGCAATATTGCTCTAGAATGTTAAGGTTCTGTTGAAGACCTTCTTTGGTTGGTGATAGAAGTACCAAGTCATCAGCATATAGCAGGTATTTTACCTCTGTATCAAATAGTGTGAGTCCTCGGGCTGGAGAGAATGGTCCAACATGTCTGCTAATTCATTGATATAAATGTTGAAAAGATTTGGACTCAAACTGCAGTCTTGTCTCACACCTCGACGTTGTGAAAAGAATTCTGTTCTTTGGTTTTTGATTTTTATTGCACACTTGTTTTCTGTGTACATACATTTTATTAAGTCATACACCTTACCACCAAGCCCACTTTGGAGAATTTTGTAGAATAGCCCTTCATGCTTTTTTAAAGTCAATAAAGCAAGCAAAGATTTTGCCCTCTTTTTTTTGGTGGACGTGTTTATTAATTAGTGTGTGTAAGGTGTATATATGGTCAGTAGTGCGATGGTTAGGGAGAAAGCCAATTTGACATTTACTTATTAAATTTTTTTCTTGAAGAAAGGTTTGAATTCTTGAATTCAAAATGCTACAGAAAACCTTTTCCAAGTTGCTGTTTACGCAAATTCCCCTGTAATTATTGGGGTCTGATTTGTCTCCACTTTTGTGGATAGTGGAGATGAGCCCCTGGTTCCAGACATCAGGGAATCAGCCAGAAGTTAAAACTATGTTGAACAACTTAAGCACAGCATTTTGCAACTCAGGTGTGCTGTTTTTCAGCATTTAATTTCTGATGTTATCTAGACCACAAGCCTTCTTTGATTTGATAGATTTGAGCTTTTCATTTAGTTCTTGTTGGGTTATTGGGTAATCTAATGGATTTTGGTTGTTTTTAATGACCGATTCAAGGATGTTCAATTTTTCTTGAATTTCTAATTGGTTCTGTTGTAAGTCTTTTTGTGGGATATTTTTGTATAGATTATCAAAATAAGTTTTCCAAATTCCTTCATCTTGTATGGCTAATTCTTGTGTCTTTGTCATGCTTAAATTGTTCCACATGTCCCAGAACTGATTTTGGTCAATTGCACTTTCAATTTCATCAAGTGTCTTGTTGGTATAATTCAATTTCTTGCGTTTCAGTGTATGTTTATACTGTTTCAGAGTTTCAAAGTATTCATAGCGTAGATCTGGGTTGTTTTGCTGCTTATGTTTTTCATTTGACATTTGTCTTAGGTGTTTTCTAATTATTTTACATTCGTTATCAAACCATTTTTCAGAAACATTTTGTTTTTTGTTTCTGATGTTGCATTTCTTTGGTTTTCTCAAATTTGCTTTCGAAAAATAAAATAATAAAATAATAATAATAATAGTTATATATATATATATATATATACACTGTATCTCACAAAAGTGAGTACACCCCTCACATTTTTGTAAATATTTGAGTGTGACAACACTGAAGACATGACACTTTGCTACAATGTAAAGTAGTGAGTGTACATCTTGTATAACAGTGTACATTTGCTGTCCCCTCAAAATAACTCAACACACAGCCATTAATGTCTAAACCGCTAGCAAAAAAAGTGAGTACACCCCTAAGTGAAAATGTCCAAATTGGGCCAATTAGCCATTTTCCACGTTCTCAGCGTCATATCCAGAGGTTGTCTTTGGGAAATAGACGTATGAGTGCTGCCAGCATTGCAGTAGAGGTTGAAGGGGTGGGGGGGTCAGCCTGTCAGTGCTCAGACCATACGCCGCACACTGCATCAAATTGGTCTGCATGGCTGTCGTCCCAGAAGGAAGCCTCTTCTAAAGATGATGCACAAGAAAGCCCGCAAATAGTTTGCTGAAGACAAGCAGACTAAGGACATGGATTACTGGAACCATGTCCTGTGGTCTGATGAGACCAAGATAAACTTATTTGGTTCAGATGGTGTCAAGCGTGTGTGGTGGCAACCAGATGAGGAGTACAAAGACAAGTGTGTCTTGCCTACAGTCAAGCATGGTGGTGGGAGTGTCATGGTCTGGGGCTGCATGAGTGCTGCTGGCACTGGGGAGCTACAGTTCATTGAGGGAACCATGAATGCAAACATGTACTGTGACATACTGAAGCAGAGCATGATCCCCTCCCTTTGGAGACTGGGCCGCAGGGCAGTATTCCAACATGATAACGACCCCAAACACACCTCCAAGACGACCACTGCCTTGCTAAAGAAGCTGAGGGTAAAGGTGATGGACTGGCCAAGCATGTCTCCAGACCTAAACCCTATTGAGCATCTGTGGGGCATCCTCAAACGGAAGGTGGAGGAGTGCAAGGTCTCTAACATCCACCAGCTCCGTGATGTCGTCATGTGGAAGAGGACTCCAGCGGCAACCTGTGAAGCTCTGGTGAACTCCATGCCCAAGAGGGTTAAGGCAGTGCTGGAAAATGATGGTGGCCACACAAAATATTGACACTTTGGGCCCAATTTGGACATTTTCACTTAGGGGTGTACTCACTTTTGTTTCCAGCGGTTTAGACATGAATGACTCTGTGTTGTGTTATTTTGAGGGGACAGCAAATTTACACTGTTATACAAGCTGTACACTCACTACTTTACATTGTAGCAAAGTGTAATTTCTTCAGTGTTGTCACATGAAAAGATATACTCAAATATTTATAAAAATGTGAGGGGTGTACTCACTTTTGTGAGATACTGTATATATACAGCTGCGGAAAAAATTAAGAGACCACTGCAAAATTATCAGTTTCTCTGGTTTTACTATTTATAGGTATGTGTTTGGGTAAAAATAAAAAAAAATGTTTTATTCTATAAACTACTGACAACATTTCTCCCAAATCCCAAAAAAAATATTGTCATTTAGAGCATTTATTTGCAGAAAATTGTGAGATACTGTATATATATATATATATATATATATATATATATATATAGGATAGTTGTAAACAAATTAATAAGAATGGCCCAAAAAATAAGTACAATGCAATGCAATCTGCAACCCTGTGTGTGTGCGCGCGCGTGAATTAAAGGGTCTGTCTAGCCCAGTAGTCTGCATATTAGATGCAGTAGTTGGCGCACCTCTCCTATCTCTGATTGTTCTAGGTGTCTTTTCTCTCTCTCTCTGTCTCTGTCTCTCTCTCCCCTTATCTGCCTTCTCTCTCTCTCTCTCTCTCTCTCTCTCTCTCTCTCTCTCTCTCTCTCTGTCTCGCTCTGTCTCTCCCCCCTTATCTGCCTTCTCTCTCTCTCTCTCTCTCTCTCTCTCTCTCTCTCTCTCTCTCTCGCTCTCTCTCTCTCTCTCTCCCTCCCTCCCCTTATCTGCCTTCTCTCTCTGTCTCTCTCTCTCTCTCTCTCTCCCCTTATCTGCCTTCTCTCTGTCTCTCTCTCTCTCTCCCCTTATCTGCCTTCTCTCTCTCTCTCTCTCTCTCTCTCTCTCTCTCTCTCTCTCTCGCGCTCTCTCTCTCCCTCCCTCCCCTTATCTGCCTTCTCTCTCTGTCTCTCTCTCTCTCTCTCTCTCTCCCCTTATCTGCCTTCTCTCTCTCTCTCTCTCTCTCTCTCTCTCTCTCTCTCCTTATCTGCCTTCTCTCTCTCTCTCTCTCTCTCTCTCTCCCCTTATCTGCCTTCTCTCTTTCTGTCTCAATTCAATTCAATTCAATAGACTTTATTGACATGGCAAGTAAAATTACTTACATTGTCAAAGTATAGATATAACAAAAATGGTGGGACCAACAGCAATAATAATAACAGTAGTAGTTGAAATGGGATTACCATTAACAGCAACTACAACAACAATATTAATGAGAATAACAATACATTAAAGCAATAGTAGTCGACCAATCTCAACATGACTGAGAAGACACATTACATGCTATGAAAACCAAAACAAAACAGGAAATATTATTGACATTACATTACACTTTTCACTGGCTGTCCCTCAGGTTGTGGCAGGAGGACACATATTTGGCTGCCAAAATTGCACATTTTGGCTTTTCACCCAATAAATATTGGATTTTTTCTTCCTCTTTTATAGTTTCAAATTCTTTGTACTGAATGATAATTTTTGGAAAGAAAGATTCTCTTAGGTCTGAGTATTTTTCACAGTGTAGTAGGAAATTCAGCTCTGTCTCTACCTCTCCCTGGAGGCAGAGTGAGCACAGCCTGTCCTCTCTGGGCAGCCAGGTTTGCCTGTGACGACCGGTCTCTATAGCCAGACTGTGCTCACTGAGTCTGTACCTAGTCATTGTTTTCCTCAGTTTTCTATCAGTCACAGTGGTCAGATAGTCTGCCACCATGTACTGTCTGTTTAGAGCCAAATAGCATTGAAGTTTACTTTGATTTTTTGTGGTGTCTTTCCAATAGGTGATATATTTTTCTTTTTGCTTTGTGATGATTTGGTTGGGCCAGATTTTCTGAGTGCTGTCCTGAGGCTCTATGAGGTTGGTTTTGGTTAGTGAACTGAGCCTCAGAACCAGCTGGCTGAGGGGACTCTTCTCTTGTTTCATCTCTTGACATAGTAGAGCTGTGTGATGGAATGTTTTGGGGTCACTTGTTTTTAGATGGTTGTAAAATTTGATGGCTCTTTTTTCTATTCGAATATGGAGGGGGTATTGGCCCAATTCTGCTCTACATGCATTATTTGGAGTTTTTCTTTGCACTTGCAATACAGTCTTGCAAAACTCTGCATGCAGTATTTTGATTGGATGTTTGTCCCATTTGGTAAATTCAGTATTAGAGAGCGGACCCCATACTTCGCTGCCATATAGAGCAATTGGTTCTATAACTGATTGGAAAATTTTTAGCCAGATTCTAATTGGAATTTCGATTTTAATATTCCTTTTAACGGCATAGAATGCTCTTCTTGCTCATCTCTCTCAGCTCATTCACAGCCATGTGAAAGCTACCTGTGTTGCTGATATTTAGTCCTAGATATGTGTAATTTTTGGTCTGTTCTAATAGAACTTTGTCCAAATAGAATTAATATTTGTCATCCTGATTTCCTGACCTTTTTTGGAATATCATTATATTCCGTTTTTTTTAAATTAACGGTCAGGGCCCAGGTCTGACAGAATCTGTGCAGATGATCTAGATGCTGCTGTAACCCCTCCTTAGTGGGAGACAGTAGCACCAGGTCATCTGCGTACAGCAGACACTTGATTTCAGTGTTGTGTAGGGTGAGACCAGGTGCTGCCGATTCTTCTGATGTTTTTGCCAATTCATTAATGTAGATGTTAAATAGTGTTGGACTTATTGGGCAGCCCTGTTTCACTCCACGTCCCTGAGAGAAGAAGTCTGTTTGCTTGTTGCCGATTTTAATCACACATTTGTTTTTAGTGTACATTGATTTAATAACATCATACGTTTTCCCTCCAATACCACTTTCTATTAGTTTGTAAAAAATACCTTCATGCCAAATTGAATCAAATGCTTTCTTGAGGTCTACAAAATACGAGTAGATTTTGCCTTTGTTTTGATTTACTTGTTTGTCAATTAGAGTCTGGAGGGTGTAAATGTGGTCTGTAGTACGATAATTTTTTTACAAATCCAATCTGGCTTCTGCTTAGGACGTTGTGTTCATCTGTCACGATCGTCATTCATAGAGGAGGACCAAGGCGCAGCTTTGAATGCGAACATTTTATTTATTAGAATGATCACACGATCAAAACGAAAACGTGACGTCCCTGGTTACATAAACAAACCAACACGGAACAAGAAACCACAAATAATGAATGCCTAACGGCTACCTAAGTATGACTCCCAATCAGAGACAACGAGCTACAGCCGTCTCTGATTGGGAGCCACCCTGGCCAACATAGATATACAACAACTAGAACATAAACAAATGAAAACTCACACCCTGGCTCAACATACTAGAGTCCCCAGAGCCAGGGCGTGACATCATCAAGGAAATTATGTAGTCTGCTGTTTATGATACTGCAGAGAATTTTCCCCAAGTTGCTGTTAATGCAAATTCCTCTGTAATTATTTGGGTCAAATTTGTCTCCATTTTTATAAATTGGTGTGATCAGTCCTTGGTTCCAAATATCGGGGAAAATACCTGCAGTTAGGATAATGTTGAAGAGTTTGAGTATAGCCAATTTGAATTTGTGGTCTGTATATTTGATCATTTCATTTCAAATACCATCAGCACCACAGGCCTTTTTGGGTTGGAGAGTGCAAAGTTTTTCCAATAATTCTTGTTCTGTAATTGGGGTATCCACAGGATTCTGATAGTCTTTGACTGCTGATTCAAGGATTTGTAATTTTTCTTGTATATCTTGTTGTTCTGGGCTCTTTGTTATATTGCTGTAGAGGTTTGCAAAGTGATTTCTCCACATATCCCCATTTTGGATAGCCAATTCCTCATTATGAGGTTTGTTTAATTTATTCAAATTCTCCCAGAAGTGGTTTGATTCTATGGATTCCTCAATCACATCCAGCTGATTTCTAATGTGCTGTTCTTTTTTTGTTCTTAGGGTGTGTTTGTATTGCTTCAGTGTTTCCCCATATTGAAGACGTCTGGGTCTCTGTGTTTATGATTAGATATATTTCTCAATGACTTTCTTAGATTTTTGCAATCATTATCAAACCATTTTTCGTTATCTATTCTTTTTGGTTTGCTCTTATGTTTCTTAAGATTAGCCAAGGAGGCTAATTTGTCAAATATAAAGTTTATGTTCCAAACTGCCAAATTTACAACTTCATTGGTGTAGGAGAATGTTAATGCTAAAAAGTTCTCTCTCTCTCTCTCTCTCTCTCTCTCTCTCTCTCTCTCTCTCTCTCTCTCTCTCTCTCTCTCTCTCTCTCTCTCTCTCTCTCTCTCTCTCTGTCTCTCTCTCTCTCTCTCTCTCTCTCTCTCTCTCTCTCTCTCTCTCTCTCTCTCTCTCTCTCTCTCTCTCTCTCTCTCTCTTTCTGTCTCTCTCCCCTTATCTGCCTTCTCTCTCTCTCTATGTCTCTCTCTCCCCTTATCTGCCTTCTCTCTCTCTCTCCCCTTATCTGCCTCTGTCTCTCTCTCTCTCTCTCTCTCTCTCTCTGTCCCTTTCCTCAGTACCACCAAGCATTGAGAGAAGTAGGCCGCTGAAAGATAGCTCCCGGCAGCCCCAATACTGGCTCCCAAAATATCACTGCTAGTGAGACTGATCTACTCTCAGTTCCCTCTCTCTCTCTCTCTCATAGCCAGGAGACAGGTCCTCTCATCCTCTTTTCTTTCCTATCGTCCTTTTTCTCCTTCCCCTTTTCGCCACAGCTCCACCTAGAGCTTCAATCCCTCTGAAAGACATGGGCTAACATGCAGAAAGGACATCCTAGACCTGTGGTTGTGAAAGAGTGTGAGAGTGTGAGTGCTTGCAACAGGTGTAGACTAACAGTGAAATGCTTACTTATGGGCCCTTCCCAACAATACAGAGAGAAAAAATTATATAAAAATAATAACACGAGGATTAAATACACAAGTAACAGTAACAAGATATTCTAAACTAAGTGTTTTGATCACTGTCCATGTAGAATAAGCAACATTTTACATGATACCATAGAAGCAGTGTTCTGATGATATAACAATGTGCACCTTTCATTGTCATTTCCAGCCGATACAGATACAGTGCCTATCAGCATTATGTCTGGTGGTAATGGAGCTACCTTGGCAAACATGTCAAAGTGGTCATAAAAGTTTATTTGTCCCGTGAAAATCCAGAAAAATCATTAAAAGGTTATATAGGATGAGCCATGACTAGAATACAGTATATAAAGTGGGTAAAACAGTATGTAAACATTATTAAAGTGACCAGTGTTCAATGACTCTATATGTACATAGGGCAGCAGTCTCTAAGGTGCCGGGTAGAGTACCGGGTGGTAGCCGGCTAGAACAGTGACTATGATTCAGGGTAGGGTACTGGGCGGAGGCCGGCTAGTGGTGACTGTTTAACATTCTGATGGCCTGGAGATAGAAGCTGTTGCTCAGTCTCTCGGTCCCAGCTTTGATGCACCTGTACTGTCTCCGCCTTCTAGATGGTAGCGGGGTGAACAGGCCGTGGCTTGGGTGGCTGAGGTCCTTGATGATCTTCTTGGCCTTCCTGTGACACCTGGTGCCGTAGATGTCCTGGAGGGCAGGCAGTGTGCCTCCGGTGATGCGTTGGGCTGACCGCACCACCCTCTGGAGAGCCCTGCGGTTGTGGGCTGCAATTGCCGTACCAGGCAGTGAGTGATACAGCCCGACAGGATGCTCTCAATGGTGCATCTGTAGAAGTTGGTGAGGGTCTTAGGGGCCAAGCCTCCTGAGGCTGAAGAGGCGCTGTTGTGCCTTCTTCACCACACTGTTTGTGCAGTGTGGGTTGGCGCCCCCCCTTGGTTTGTGCTGTGGTGGAGACCTCTGTGGGCTATACTCGGCCTTGTCTCAGGATTGTAAGTTGGTGGTTGAGGATATCCCTCTAGTGGTGCGGGGGCTGTGCTTTGGCAGAGTGGGTGGGGTTATATCCTTCCTGTTTGGCCCTGTCCGGGGGTTTCTTCGGATGGGGCCACAGTGTCTCCGGACCGCTCCTGTCTCAGCCTCCAGTATTTATGCTGCAGTAGTTTATGTGTCGGGGGGCTGGGGTTAGTTGGTTATACCTGGAGTACTTCTCCTGTCTTATCCAGTGTCCTGTGTGAATTTAAGTATGCTCTCTCTAATTCTCTCGTTCTCTCTTTCTCTCTGAGAACCTGAGCCCTAGGACCATACGTCAGGACTACCGGGCATGCTGACACCTTGCTGTCCCCAGTCCGCCTGGCCTTGCTGCTATTCCAGTTTCAACTGTTCTGCCTGCGGTTACGAAACCCCTACCTGTCCCAGACCTGCTGTTTTCAACTCTTAATGATCGGCTATGAAAAGCCAACTGAGAGACCTGAGCCCTAGGACCATACGTCGGGACTACCGGCCGTGGTGACTCCTTGCTGTCCCCAGTCCGCCTGGCCTTGCTGCTATTCCAGTTTCAACTGTTCTGCCTGCGGTTATGGAACCCCTACCTGTCCCAGACCTGCTGTTTTCAACTCTTAATGATCGGCTATGAAAAAGCCAACTGAGATTTATTCCTGATTATTATTTGACCATGCTTGTCACTTATGAACATTTTTGAACATCTTGGCATGGTTCTGTTATAATCTCCACCCGGCACAGCCAGAAGAGGACTGGCCACCCCTCATAGCCTGGTTCCTCTCTAGGTTTCTTCCTAGGTTTTGGCCTTTCTAGGGAGTTTTTCCTAGCCACCGTGCTTCTACACCTGCATTACTAGCTGTTTGGGGTTTTAGGCTGGGTTTCTGTACAGCACTTCGAGATATTAGCTGATGTACGAAGGGCTATATAAAATAAAATTGATTGATTGATTGACTGTTTGTGCACGCCGAGGAACTTGAAGCTTGATGTGGATGGGGGCGTGCTCTCTCTGCTGTCTCCTGTAGTCCATGATCAGCTCCTTCATTTTGTTGACGTTGAGAGAGAGGTTATTTTCCTGGCACCACTCCGCCAGGGCTCTCACCTCCTCCCTGTAGGATGCCATCGTTGTTGGTAATCAGGCCTACCACTGTTGTGTCGTCTGCAAACTTGATGATTGAGTTGGAGACATGCGTGGCCACGCAGTCATGGGTGGACAGGGAGTACAGGAGGGGGCTGAGCACACACCCTAGTGGGGCCCCTGTGTTGAGGATCAGCGTGGCGGAAGTGTTGTTGCCTTCACCACTTGGGGTCGGCCCGTCAGGAAGTCCAGGACCCAGTTGCACAGGGAGGGGTTCAGACCCAGCCCCTAAGCTTAGTGATGAGCTTGACCACACACCATACCTTCCTGTGTGGTGTCCTGTATACAACAGGAGTTCCCTGATCCTGGTGCGGAATATACAGGGTTTCTTCCTCCCCATATTGACTGATACTTTCATTCAATATAAAAAATAAAAAAAAGTTGTGTAGTAAAAATGTTATGCCGAGTGCCAGGTCTCTCTCCATTCAGAGACATCAGTATTAAGCCTGTCTGTCAGTCTGGACTTCATCACATCATCTTGCAAGTCTCCATGTGCTGCCTCCATACATGTTTCTGTGAACCCTTACAGTACACACGGAGTCGCTGTTCTATTACCAATGGCAGTTATGGATAGGTGATATCTGACACACACACATATATACTATGTTGAAGTTTGACCAAGTCAGACTAAACTTACCTAATTCTGTTCACGACCGTTGGTGAGCAGGCAAGAGGTGAGGCTAGAGGTGAGGTCTTTGCCAAAGCCCCATTGATGGGCATAGCAGCATAGATCAGCTCCTGGCCCCTCATCAAAGATACTGGTCGGTCACACACACAAACAAACACTCACACAGACACACACACACAGAGCACTGATTACATTATAAATGGTGGTTATGATTAGCCTGGTGGATGCAACCTAATCGCTGCGTTCATCTTTCTATTTCACTTCAGATATCCTAAAATGTTTCAGTGAAATAGAATGGTGAACACAGCTATCAGACTGGTTCCACCAGGCTAGGTTATGCCCTGGACATTATCTGCATCTATGAAGTAGAAAATAAGCAACAAATAATGTCAGTTTACATAAATTGTTTCACAATTGGGTTATCAAATTTATCAAAGTAATGAAGTGGGTTACCTTCTGTATTTGTACAAATGATGAGCCTGTGAAAGCTGTTGCTGCTGACAGGTGAATGTTGCTGGCCGGATACTTTCCAACATTCATAGGAATGCTCACAGCGAGGGCATGTCTGCATGATACTGATGAGGGCCCCCTTGCTGTTCTTCTCTATGCTACATGTTTGGCTGCAAACTGGACATCTCTCGAACAACTGCAGCAGGCAATCTTATGAGGTGGTGTTGGGAGGGCCTGTGACAGAGTGATATAATAGACAGCGAAGTGGCAAATTGCATTTTTTTCTAAAGAAAGGACAATGCTTTTTGCTAATGCACTTCACAATCAAAATGACTACTAGTTGTATCTGCTTGGCTCAGGAATTAGCCTACTATTTTTTAAGCCGGGTATTTTTTAATATAACTTTTCACATTTCACATAACACATATTACCTGTCGTTGTTGATGAAGCTGTCTGTGTCATCAGTGCAGTAACTTGGGTCACTATCAGAGGTCTCATGATGGCGTGTCCTTTTCATAGGAGTCAAGGGAGACTCTGTCAACAGCGGAGGAGGTGTCACAAGGGTACTTGTGTCGCATTACACACTTATTCTGAGGTATTGCCTGACAAGCTGTGAAAATAGCAAGTGAACAGTGAATGAAATTATTTTTGGAGGTCGCTAAACCATTGCAATCACATTGCTGGACATGTTATGATACCCACCTTTGCTCCTTCTGGTAGGTCCTGGCATCCATTCATGACCAGGGGATCAGTCTGGCACCCAACTGTGCACTTTGTCTAACAGAAAAACAGGGTCAACGAGGGTCATCATCCCTCAATTATAAACATAGCTTGAGAAATAATGTAATCTTGTATGGAAGCAAATTCAATGTTTTACAGATGTAGACTGACTGGCTCCAGATTAGATTAGATTCAGGCCGGTGACGCCGTTACACTATGCAACCAACTGTGACATGTTTTGCTATGGCCCTGTTTTTTTTGTTGCTGCTAGTTAATACACAGTTGTAGTCAGACATGAATTAGCAAGTACCACCATAGCTGCATCCAATATTTATTTGTGCCCTAGACATGGGTTGCACCTCGGAGGTAATGTGACTGTTTAGTCTAAATTACACTAACTTAGATTGGCATGGAAATACGATGACATTGCTAAAGTAGGCAAATAATTAGTAGGAAATAACTTTGCCATTATGATGTAGTCAAATTTACTTTAGAGAGATGGCAAGATTGCCATTAGGTCCCGTGTAGCTCAGTTGGTAGAGCATGGCGTTTGCAACGCCAGGGTTGTGGGTTCGATTCCCACGGGGGGCCAGTATGATAAAGTATGAAAATGTATGTACTCACTAACTGTAAGTCGCTCTGGATAAGAGTGTCTGCTAAAATGACTAAAATGTTAAAAATATATATATACTGTTACTAGCTAGAAAAGTTTGTCAAAAATAGCTAGCAATGTTAGCGAGCTAAAATATGGTGGTCCCCTCAATCTTTATATAGCTGGATAAAATTATACTGCATCTAAAGTCAATCTGGAGACATCACAATCATGACAAAAGTTTTCCTACGTATTATTTGCCTTCTTTTGAAATTTTTTCGTGTTTCCAAGCCAAATCCGAGTTGTATTGCTAGGTAAGTAGGTAGCTAGGTAGGTATGTAGCTAGGTAGCTAGCTAGTTAGCTAACTACAGCTATGTTACCAACAATAGTGATAATGATTATCAAAATATAGCTACATAACCAGATACATAACCAGCAGTCTATAGCAGGGATCATCAACTAGATTCAGCCGCAGATGGTTGTGGGGACGGAACATAATTACAAATAATTTGTAGACTGCAAATTGACCGCAAGGAGCCCAAACAGATATAATATTTGACTAAAACATAATCATTTAAACCTTGCTTACATTTGTATATGATCACTTGTCTCTCTATTATGTGTGGGAGTACTTGGGAAACAGATTAGAAACATTGGAGTCAACAATCACTTGGAGCTGATTTCCTGGTGTTTTTACAGTCGTCTATGTTCAACAATAAAAAAAATATATTTATACTGAGAAAAAATAGAAACGCAACATGTAAGGTGTTGGTCCCATGTTTCATGAGCTGAAATAAAAGATCCCAGAAATTTTCCATACACACAAAACGCTTATTTCTCACAAATTGTGTGCACAAATTTGTTTACATCCCTGTTAGTGAGCATTTCACCTTTGCCAAGATAATCCATCCACCTGACAGGTGTGGAATATCAAGAAGCTGATTAAACAGCATGATCATTACACAGGTGCACCTTGTGCTGGGGACAACAAAAGGCCACTCTAAAATGTGCAGTTTTGTCACACAACACAATGCCACAGATGTCTCAAGTTTTGAGGGAGCGTGCAATTGACATGCTGACTGCAGGAATGTCCACCAAAGCTGTTGCCAGAGAATTGAATGTTTATTTTTCTACCATAAGCCGCCTCCAACGTCGTTTTAGAGAATTTGGCAGTACATCCAACCGGCCTCACAACCGCAGACCATGTGTAACCACGCCAGCCCAGGTCCTCCTGCGGGATCGTCTGAGACCAGCCACCCTGACAGCTGATGAAACTGAGGACTATTCCTGTCTGTAATAAAGCCCTTTTGTGGGGAAAAACTCATTCTTATTGGCTGGACCTGGCTCCCAAGTGGGTGGGCTGCGCCCCTGCCCAGTCATGTGAAATCCATAGATTAGGGCCTAATGAATTTATTTCAATTTACTGATTTCCTTATATGAACTCAGTAAAATCGTTGAAATTGTTGCATGTTGTGTTTATATTTTTGGTCAGTATATATTGTTTATTTTTTGCTCTGAAAACTTGGGGTGCCAAATAAAACCACAGGCCGCCAGTTGGGGAACCCTGGTCTATGGTCTAGTTACCGGTATATTCACCACCACTGGAGACCAATGCCCTCCAACCACCTATTCCGCATGATGGGGTCCTTCGGCAGGGCATGCAAGCCATAGTTGTTGGCTGTGCATCCTGCTGGAAGCATAGGTTCAAAATAGTTATTTTCAGTCTCAAACAGCCGTGATCCTTTCAACGCGTTGGTTGGGGGCGATGAAACAACGGAGCCCCATTCAGTGAAGGGAAGCGAAGTAGACAGAGGGGCGATTTGCACGTGGAGCTTGGCAAAATGGGGGATGATTTGTTGACATAATTGTAATCCAAACCCAATTTACTTGTTGTGACGCTCTGAGGTTCCACATTTTGACACTAGAATAAATATTTTTGACTCACGTTGATGCCACATAGGCCGTTTTCAAAGGGCAGTCGCTCTTTAAAATGGGTGACAGGTCTTAAGTCTCAGTTTTTTGCCTCCTCTATGGAAATATGACATCAGGAATGTACCATTAGCTGTGTGTAGTGGAAGGGGGTCCCAGTCTCTATTAATAATAAAATGAGATGCTCAGCTATCAGGGTGCATAGTGACCTAGAGTAGTGTTTCCACCACACATAACACTAGTCTCGTTCATACAGTCTTTGTTCATGTGCTAATGCTATACCCTGTTTCACCCAAATATTTATATATACACTAAATGACTGACAGGGGGCGCTGTTTTGAAGCCACCATGCCTCCATCTTTAGAGAATTTGGTACATCCAACCGGCCTCACAACCGCAGACCATGTGTATCCCCCACCGTTGTAAAAAATATTTTGGAAGCTATAGAAATGCATTTATGAATGTATATATTTGTTTTTGCCACGTTTATTCTATTACAGACACCTTCACCACTTAGGATACTTAAAAATGATATTATGTGAGCAACAAATATAGAAAAAAGTATATATATTCTTAAAGTTCTAATGTTACTGTCCCCACTACAATAAAAAAAATACTTAAATACATATAGTTTTGTCGATGAAGAATTGAATTGAAATACTGTAGAATTCCATTCATTCCTATGGAGGACTGCTTCTTCTGGGGAGTTCCAATATCGCCGTCCGGTGGCTTCAAAGCCTCTCATTGGCCAATGCATAGCATCAGCAATCCAGGGGTTTTTCATCATCAGTTTCACCCAGGGCTAATATCTACTGGAGGCCTTTTACTCTCTCTGTAGCCTATGATTTAGGAACTTTAAAGTACATGTGCATTATGCAATGGTTTTGCCTGACCCAAATGTTGTTGTAAAGCTTGAATACATTCTGCATGGAATTCATTCAGCAGCGTTTGTGTGTGCCGTGGGTGTGTGTGACAGACATTGTGTGCAAACGGAGAGTGACTAGTCAGTATCAGCAACCTCAGAATGCCCGCCCCCCACCACACACACACACACACACACACACACACACACACACGGCTACCTGGACTATTTGCATTGACCCCCTTTTTTTTACACTGCTGCTACTTGCTGTTTGTCTATGCATAGTCACTTTACCCCTACCTACATGTAGTGTACATATTATCTCAATTACCTTGACTAACCTGTACCCCCACACATTGACTGTACCAGTACCCCCTGTATGTAGCCTCGTTATTGTTATCTTATTGTGTAACTTATTTTTACTTTAGTTTATTTAGTAAATTTTTTCTTAACTCTTATTTTCTTAAAACTGCATTGTTGGTTAGGGGCTTGTAAGTAAGCATTTCACTGTAAGGTCTACCTACACATGTTGTATTCGGCACATGAGAGAGAGAGCGAGAGAGAGAGAGAGAGAGAGAGAGAGAGAGATGGGGGAGGACAGTAGAGAGAGAGAGAGAAAGGGGGAGGACAGTAGAGAGAGAGAGATGGGGGGAGGACAGAGAGAGAGATGGGGAGGACTGTAGAGAGAGAGAGATGGGGGAGGACAGTAGAAAGAGAGAGATGGGGAGGACAGTAGAGAGAGAGAGATGGGGAGGACTGTAGAGAGAGAGATGGGGGAGGACTGTAGAGAGAGAGATGGGGGAGGACAGTAGAGAGAGAGAGATGGGGGAGGACAGTAGAGAGAGAGAGATGGGGAGGACAGTAGAGAGAGAGAGAGATGGGGAGGAGAGTAGAGAGAGAGATGGGGGGAGGACTGTAGAGAGAGAGATGGGGGAGGACAGTAGAGAGAGAGAGATGGGGAGGACAGTAGAGAGAGAGATGGGGGAGCACAGTAGAGAGAGAGATGGGGGAGGACAGTAGAGAGAGAGAGAGATGGGGAGGACAGTAGAGAGAGAGAGAGATGGGGAGGACAGTAGAGAGAGAGAGAGATGGGGAGGACAGTAGAGAGAGAGAGAGATGGGGAGGAGAGTAGAGGGAGAGAGATGGGGAGGAGAGTGGGGAGGACAGTAGAGAGCGAGATGGGGGAGGACAGTAGAGAGAGAGAGAGATGGGGAGGAGAGTAGAGAGAGAGATGGGGAGGAGAGTAGAGAGAGAGATGGGGAGGAGAGTAGAGAGAGAGAGATGGGGAGAAGAGTAGAGAGGGAGAGATGGGGAAGGACAGTAGAGAGAGAGAGATGGGGGAGGACAGTAGAGAGAGAGAGAGAGAGAGATGGGGGAGGAGAGTAGAGAGAGAGATGGGGAGGAGAGAGAGAGAGAGATGGGGAGAAGAGTAGAGAGAGAGAGATGGGGGAGGACAGTAGAGAGAGAGAGAGAGAGAGAGAGAGATGGGGAGGAGAGTAGAGAGAGAGAGATGGGGAGAAGAGTAGAGAGGGAGAGATGGGGGAGGAGAGTAGAGAGGGAGAGATGGGGGGAGGACAGTAGAGAGAGAGAGAGATGGGGAGGACAGTAGAGAGAGAGATGGGGGAGGAGAGTAGAGAGAGAGATGGGGGAGGAGAGAGAGAGATGGGGAGGAGAGAGAGAGAGATGGGGAGAAGAGTAGAGAGAGAGAGATGGGGGAGGACAGTAGAGAGAGAGAGAGAGAGAGAGATGGGGGAGGACAGTAGAGAGAGAGAGAGATGGGGAGGACAGTAGAGAGAGAGAGATGGGGAGGACAGTAGAGAGAGAGAGAGATGGGGAGGACAGTAGAGAGAGAGAGATGGGGGAGGACAGTAGAGAGGGAGAGAGATGGGGAGGACAGTAGAGAGGGAGAGAAATGGGGAGGACAGTAGAGAGGGAGAGAGATGGGGAGGACAGTAGAGAGGGAGAGAGATGGGGAGGACAGTAGAGAGGGAGAGAGATGGGGAGGACAGTAGAGAGGGAGAGAGATGGGGAGGACAGTAGAGAGGGAGAGAGATGGGGAGGACAGTAGAGAGGGAGAGAGATGGGGGAGGACAGAGAGAGAGAGAGACTCTGGCTACCTCTCTATGTGCTGTTCTCTCATGTAGAAATAGACCCATCTGCTGGGAGAGAGAGGGAATGTAGAGAGAAAAGACAATCACAACCATACACATTACAACCATAAAGGCAGAAAAGACAGTGGAAAATGGATTGAGAGAAAACAGGGGAGAAGAGAAGGATGGCAGATAGAGAGAGGGGGAGTCAGATCTGTGCCGCGTTGCCCCGAGATACAGGATGTCTTAATAAGGCAGAGGGGATGGAGGGAAGGAGGGAGGTCCGGACCACGCAGGGAGAGGGGTAGGAGAGACGACCTCAAGGAGAAGTGGTTTCGTTTTCCAATTGGTCCCAGCCCTCCCACCCCCCTCTCTCTGTCAGGCAGTGGTTTGTTCCAGCTCGCTCTGGGCTCTGTTGTTGTGCAGAGCTGCAGAAGGCCTGCTAGAGCCAGCTACTGCGCTGCTGCTGTTTCGGAGAGAAAGGGAGAGAGAAAGAGTGAAAAGGAGGAGGAGGACAGACAAAGCGGATTGAGACTGGGAATTTGTGTGTTCATTTCATCACCGTTTAAGAACCAACCAAGGAGGATAGAGAACAGAAGGAAGGAGAGTGATAAAACAACTCTGAAAAGCGAAAGTGAGACAGAGGGTGAAGGAGGTAAAGGAAGGAAGGGAGGAAGGAAGGAAGCTGGGTCTGAGGAAAGGCGTCTGACATTGCTTGTCTCGCTTCACATGCAGCAAGATTTCTGTTCAGCCAGCCCACAGCTGCTTTTTTCCCCTTCTACTCTTTCTTGGAGTGTTGTCCTCCATCCTTTCTTCTCCTCTGAGCAAGAGGAGGAGAGATAAAAGGAGAAAGAGAGGAGGAGGTGGAGGGGAGGCAGCCCCCCCTCCCACTTACACAGAACGAAGGGAGAGCGAGAGAAGCAGAGAAAAGAGAGTTCCTTGCCGTCTCTCTGTCGTCCCTCGGCGAGCGAGCGGCTAACAGGCACCGCTCATGTCCGTGAACTCTGAGAAATCCTCGTCCCCCGAAAGGTAACATG
Source organism: Coregonus clupeaformis (assembly GCF_020615455.1). NCBI lineage: Eukaryota > Metazoa > Chordata > Actinopteri > Salmoniformes > Salmonidae > Coregonus > Coregonus clupeaformis. The sequence continues at coordinate 29,544,571 of NC_059217.1, read as the reverse complement.
TCCCCCCCCCGTCTGTCTGTCCGTCCGTCCGTCTGTCTGTCTCTATGCCATGCATTCTGTCTGGCTGACTGTCATTCTGTCTTCTGCTCCATTATCCCCCGCATATCCTCCCCCTTCCCTCCCTCCCCACCCACCCTCCTTCGTTCTCTCTATCATTCTGTCTCTCGGTCTATCCTTCTATCTGTCCATCTCTAGCCGGTTGTCGTCTGCTATTGTTTGTAGAGGGTGCAGTGTGCTGACACTGTGAGGAAAAAGCGCAGTGGTCAATTGTTGCATGCTGATGTAGCTTTTCATACAGCAAGTTGAAAAACAACAACACATAGCCACCCTATCAAACCATCTCTGTCTGTCTGTCTGTATGATGATGGCTGCTCCTGCTGAGGCTATGAAGGGCTCACACAGCAGAGTATCTGTCAACATGTCAACATTAGCACAGCCACTAGCACATCTCAGCAGGACAAAACAATCACACGTCAAATGAGGAATGCATCACCAGCAGCACATCTCAAAACACATAAAAGACAACAACCGAAAATCAGACCTTGTACAACCATCCAAAAACAACTCAAATCAAATTTTATTGGTCACGTACACATATTTTGCAGATGTTATTGCAGGTGCAGCGAAATGCTTATGTTTCTAGCTCCAACAGTGCAGTATACTTAACAATACAAAACAATACACACAAATCCAACAGATGTAAATAAAGAAATTAAGAAATATCAGAACGAGCAATGTCAGAGTCTGGAATATAAATGTGTGTGTGTGTGTATGCATGCATATATACATACATACATACATACATACACATGTATATACATGTATATAATGGTGTGTATAGACAGTATATGAATAGGAAAGGTGTGTGCAGCAGTAGTTATATAGGATGAGCCTTGACTAGAATACAGTATATACATATGAAGTAGGTAAAACAGTATGTAAACATGATTAAAGTGAACAGTGTTCAATGACTATGTACATAGGGCAGCAGTCTCTAAGGTGCAGGCTAGAGTACCGCTTGGTAGCCGGCTGGTAACAGTGACTAAGGTTCAGGGGAGGGTACTAGGCGGAGGCCGGCTAGTGGTGACTGTTTAACAGTCTGATGACCTGGAGATAGAAGCTGTTGCTCAGTCTCTCGGTCCCAGCTTTGATGCACCTGTACTGTCTCCGCCTTGTAGATGGTAGCGGGGTGAACAGGCCGTGGCTCGGGTGGCTGAGGTCCTTGATGATCTTCTTGACATTCCTGTGACACCGGGTGCTGTAGATGTCCTGGAGGGCAGGCAGTGTGCCCCCGGTGATGCGTTGGGCTGACCGCACCACGCTCTGGAGAGCCCTGCGTTTGCGGACGGTGCAATTGCCGTACCAGGCGGTGGAACAGCCCGACAGGATGCTCTCAATGGTGCATCTGTAGAAGTTCATGAGGGGGTTAGGGGCCAAGCTGAATTTCTTCAGCCTCCTGAGGTTTTCACCACACTGTCTGTGTTGATTGACCATTTCAGGTTGTCATTGACGTGCTTGCCGATGAACTTTAAGCTTTTCACCCTCTCCACTGTGGCCCCGAGACTGCTGTCTCCTGAAGTCCACGATCAGCTCCTTTGTTTTGTTGATGTTGAGGGAGAGGTTATTTTCCTGGCACCACTCCGCCAGGGCCCTCACCTCCTCCCAGGCTGTCTTGTTGTCGTTGGTAATCAGGCCTACCACTATTGTGTCATAAGCAAACTTGATGATTGAGTTGGAGACGTGCGTGGCCACACAGTCATGGGTGAACAGGGAGTAAAGGATGGGGCTGAGCACACACCCTTGTGAGGCACCCGTGGAGGACCAGGAAGTCTAGGACCCAGTTGCACAGGACAGGGTTCAGACCCAGGGCCCCGAGCTTGGAGGGCATTATGGTGTTGAAGGCTGAGCTATAGTCGATGAACAGCATTCTTACATAGGTCTCCTGAGTGGCGCAGTGGTCTAAGGCACTGCATCGCAGTGCTAGCTGTGCCACTAGAGATCCTGGTTCGAATCCAGGCTCTGTCGTAGCCGGCCGCGACAGGGAGACCCATGGGGCGGCGCACAATTGGCCAAGTGTCGTCCAGGGTAGGGGAGGGAATGGCCGAAAGGGATGTAGCTCAGTTGGTAGAGCATGGTGTTTGCAACGCCAGGGTTGTGGGTTCGATTCCCATGGGGGGCCAGTATGAAAAATAAAAAAAATAATGAATGCACTCACTAACTGTAAGTCGCTCTGGATAAGAGCGTCTGCTAAATGACTAAAATGTAAATTTATTCCTCTTGTCCAAATGGGATAGGGCAATGCGATGGCGATTGCATCATCTGTGGATCTGTTGGGGCAATATGCAAATTGTAGTGGTCTAGGTTGTCGGTTAAGGTGGAGGTGATATGATCCTTAACTAGCCTCTCAAAGCACTTCATGATGGCAGAAGTGAGTGCTATGGGGCGATAGTCATTTAGTTCAGTTACTTTTGCTTTCTTGGGTACAGGAACAATGGTGGACATTTTGATGCAAGTTGGGCCAACAGACTGGGATAGGGAGAGATTGAATATGTCTGTAAACACTCCAGCCAGCTGGTCTGCACATGCTCTGAGGACGGGTATTGGGATCGCGTCTGGGCCGGCAGCCTTGCGAGGGTTAACACACTTAAATGTTTTACTCATGTCGGCCATGGAGAACGAGATTACAGTCCTCGTAAGTGACAGTGGTCCTCGTGAGCGGCTCGGTGGTTTCCTTGAAGCGGGCGAAGAAGGTGTTCAGCTTGTCCGGGAGTGAGGCATCGGTGTCCGCGATGTGGCTGACTTTCCCTTTATAATCTGTGATTGTCTGGAGTCCCTGCCACATACGTCTCGTTTCTGAGCCGTTGAATTGCAAATCCACTTCGTCCCTGTACTGTCGTTTTGCCTATTTGATTGCCTTACAGAGGGCATAGCTGGTCTGTTTGTACACGTGCATGTTCCCAGTCACCTTGCTGTGGTTAAATGTGGTGGTTCACGCTTTCAGTTTTGCGCGAATGCTGCCATCTATCCACTGTTTTTGGTTTGGATAAGTTCTAATCGTCACAGTGGGAACAACATCCTTTATGCACTTCCTGATGAGCTCCGTCACCGAGTCAGTGTATACGGAGATACTATTCTCAGAGGCGACCCGGAACATTTGCCAGTCCGTGTGATCAGAACAATCTTGAAGCATAGATTCCGATTGGTCAGACCAATGTTGAACAGTCCTTACCACGGGTACTTCCTGTTTAAGTTTCTGCCTACAGAAGGGGAGGAGCAAAATGTAGGCGTGATCGGATTTGTCGAAGGGAGGGTGGGGGAGGGCCTTGTATCTGTCCCGGAAGGGGGAGTAGTAATGGTACAGAGTTCTCATTGCGCGAGTAGCACAGGAGATTTGTTGATAGAACTTCGGTAGCGTTTTCCTCAGATTTCCTTTATTAAAGTCCCCAGCTGTAATAAATGCAGCCTCAGAATGGATATGCGGATTCCAGTTTGCATAAAGTCCAGTGTAGTTCCTTGGGGGAGGGGGGCGGGGGTATACACGGCCGTGATGATGACCGAAGAAAATTAACTCGGGAGGTAATGTGGTCAGTATTTGATGGTGAGGTATTCCAGATCGGGAGAACAAAAGGACTTGAGATCCTGTAGTTAATTATGAAGCATACACCTCCACCTTTCTTTTTCCCGGAGAGTTCTTGGAATTGCCTCGAGGAGTTCAAACAGAGGATCCAATTCAGGAAGTCGAATTTCTGGTCTAAATGCTGGTGAGTGACCTAATATCCAAAGTATTTTATTTATTTATTTATTTATTTTGGGGGGGTGTTTTAACTTCTTTTTGCCCTAATTTCGTGGTATCCAATTGGTTAGTTTTGTCCCATCGCTGCAACTCCCGTACGGACACGGAGAGGCGAAGGTCGAGAGTCGTGCGTCCTCCAAAACACAACCAGGATCTCTAGTGGCACAGCTAGCACTGCGATGCAGTGCCTTAGACCACTGCGCCACTCGGGAGGCCCCATGCAAGTAACATTCTGAGCAGATAATGTAAGAAATAACACAAATAAAGATAAAATACTGCCAAGTTGGCTAGGAGCTAGAAACAGGGCGACCATGTCTGTCGGCACCATCTTATAGCTGCAGTTCACCTGACGACCAGAGAGCTTGTAACGTTGTAAAACGACTGCACACTATACCTCTTGTACACACAGGACATTTTAGCATAACAACACAATCTCACTCCGCAACAATGACACTGCACAACAACCATTACATAAACGGGTACGCTACAACAAACCGACAGCCTATAACACAATGTTGCAACCAACATCACATCACAAGCAAAAAACAGATATCACAACAGAGTGACTGCAAATCACATCACGTCACATGAAAACAACACATCACATGAAAACATTAAACCAACATATTAAACCACAACATTAAACCAACACATCGCAACATCACAAACCAACACATCAAACCAAAACAGAGCAAAATATCACCAATATTAAACCAACCAAAACATCACAACATTACACATTCCATCAAAGCATGTTAAAAATTGTTAGTTCCAGTCAGACGAAAACACAGGCAGGAAGACCAGAACAGAACTGAGTGGTATGTAAATATAGAATATGTTTTCTGTGACGTGGGGTGGGCCATTGAGGTGAGGCCAGGTATCTGACTCAGTCATCACTAATGCCATGCTAAGTGTGAATGGGCAGAGGCGACCCGGCCCGGCCGCCAACAGGCCTACGCAGACTGGCGCACGCACGCACACACACACCCAGTACGCACACACACATTCACAGACACATAGACACATACACACGCACACACTCTCTCATCTGCTGTGGAGTGGGCACACTCTATAGAATAGACACAAACGCCTATTGATAGACAGACAGACCCTGGTAGAGAGAAGAGGATGTCTAGACACGCACGCATAGACGCACACACGCACAAACACGCACACACTGCAATGTTGAGGGAGCTAGCACAGAAGCATTTTGCTGCACTGCTTATACCTGCTGTAAACTGTGTAAGTGACGAATAAAATGTGATTTAATATACACACACTGTACCTCTTGACCCTGGAGGGGCAAAGTGACTTGTCTGGTATTCCTGACTCAGGATGCATGCTGGGAATACTAAGCAAGGGTCCATGAATATATTATGTCTGAATGGCCTGGGATATCAGAATTAATATAATTGGCTAATACCTCTATTAGATATCTGCACTATGAATATGTCACAGCTAATGAGCAAGTGGGTCTGATTGTATCCGGGCCTCAGAGGATGATGGTGAGAACATCAAGGATTATGTTATTATGGTTCCATATGAGTATCAATGCCAACATAGGAGTAGTATCAATGCCAACATAGGAGTAGTATCAATGCCAACATAGGAGTAGTATCAATGCCAACATAGGAGTAGTATCAATGCCAACATAGGAGTAGTATCATTTACATTTACATTTTAGTCATTTAGCAGACGCTCTTATCCAGAGCGACTTACAGTTAGTGAATGCATATATTTTTTTTTCATACTGGTCCCCCGTGGGAATTGAACCCACAACCCTGGCGTTGCAAACGCCATGCTCTATCAACTGAGCTACATCCCTGCCGGCCATTCCCTCCCCTACCCTGGACGACGCTAGGCCAATTGTGCGCTGCCCATGAGTATCAATGCCATCATAGGAGTAGTATCATTGCCAACATAGGAGTAGTATCAATGCCAACACATATGAGTAGCCTAATGGTATATGAGCATATCAGGGCTGATATACCAGCCTGATCACTAGAGATAGACGTTTGAAAATTGTCCTGAGAACATCGATATAAAGTATATGCCTTCCTTGGCGAAAAAAAATTAGAAAGATTATTGCCCAGCACTCGGCGCGAACTCGAGATGCTCGGAGTAGAAGTGTGCTGTTCAGACCACTGTGCTACGGCAGTTCACAATGCTCTAGCAAGCCTTGACAAAACTTATGGTATGAGGTCGGTTGGTTTGCAGAGCCTTCCCCAAACCATAGCCCTAACCTTAACCACTCTGAATTAATGCCTAAACTGTTAACTGTTTTTTTTTTTTTGGTTTTTCCGTTTTTTTAACCCTGTAACCACAAAGAATTAACCCTGATACCATGTAGAATTAATGCGTAAAAAATAGACGTTCATCCATAATATGTCGAATTTCGAAGGAAAACTATGAGCTCTTGTTGCAGTATGAGAAGGCATCCAGAATGTGTTTGTTAATGTCATAACAAAGCCAACTTATATTATGCCTAATGCATTATCAGTGATATACAATGCAGTATGAGTATCTATGCCAACATACTTGCTGCATACGGTATAGAAGTGTATTAAGGCTAATATGTGAGCGGGTTTATATTGGCTAATGTATTTGCATAAGAGGGCAGATTATTTGAAGTGTTCAGCAATAGGTCTATTCATTATTATGTTTTATTTCATCTCATCTGAGAGCGTGTGGAAATGCTTTATCTGGATATCTGTGCCAAATCACTATATCGGGTCTGTGTTTGGGGTATCAGTACTGTATTTTTTAAGTACCATCTGGGCCCGAGGTACCACGCACGCACACACACATACACTGCTCAGTTGGATTGAGCTAAACTGTGGAGCTGACTAGCTGAGACGCCAGCAGCGGGAGCAGCCTATCTACTTCTGTGTGAATTAGGATTGGGGGATAGATAGAGGGGAAGGATAGAGGGAGAGATGGAAGAAGTGGGGTAGGAGGAGAGAGAGAGAGAGCGAGAGAGAGAGAGAGAGAGAAAGGGACCCCAGTGATAGACAGAACGGTGTCAGCTCCTCCCACCTTCACAGACAGCGGCTGTTTGAATCAACAGATAGTCAGGGCCAGACAACACACCACCTTCACAGACAGCGGCTGTTTGAATCAACAGATAGTCAGGGCCAGACAACACAGACCTAGACCACATCCCATTGATTCTAGTAAGCAAGCCTCCTTTCCCAAATCACCACTGATCTGACACGAGTTGATAGCCAGTGAAGGTCAGACAGAAACAGAGACAAACGATACATCCCAAGAATCTCAAACAGCCTCCTTCCCTCATCTCATGTCCCCCTCGACCACTTATCTGAAATAAGATTATAAGACAAAGTGAAAGGAGACGAGAGGCTGTCGTAATAGGGTATTGGACCACAGCCAGCCGCCCAGTCAGCCCAGAAGCAGCAGCAGCAGTCACATTTGGAGCCGCCATGATCCCTCCCAGACCGACAGTCCATTCCTTTCTCCCTCCATCTTCTGCCTGCAGTGTGAACCACATTACATCACTACACCCAGGCTGTCTGCTTCATAGATACGCCACAATAGCATAGCAGCTAATGAAGCATGATATACTGTAGTGCCAGCGAGGGCGTATGCCGGACCCCATTAGCCCCGGTGCATGGGCCCGACCCCCTCTTTGTTTGTTTCTCTCACTCTCTGTGTCTGCAGCATCCCTCTCTTGGCTTCCCTCTCTTTCGCTCTGTGTCTGGCCAGCTGCCATCTCTCTGTTTCCATCTCTCTCTCTCTCTCTCTCTCTCTCTCTCTCTCTCTCTCTCTCTCTCTCTCTCTCTCTCTCTCTCTCTCTCTCTCTCTCTCTCTCTCTCTCTCCCATTCTTTCTCTCTCTCCCATTCTCTCTCCTTCTGTCCTGTGTGTGTCAGAAGGGTCAGTGGCATACCAGACATGGCTCAACTGGCCTCTGTCTGTAGCAGCAGAAGAAGTAACTGTTGTCTGTCAGCTAGTGCTAGTCTGTATACTCAAAGGGCTTGGTGAATTAGAATTGGACTGTCTTTTCTATGTATTCTAATTGTAAATGTGTCTGACCTGGGAACATGGGAAGCATTGAGTTAAATAGGGCCTGGAGCAGAATGAACAAGACACACCGCAGAGGATTGGTCATGTGATTTGGCTTTAGTTACCTGATCTACAGGATGAGTCACTTACTGGTTGCTAGGGTTCACACAGAGTCTAGGGTTAAAAGTTATGGTTGGGGGACAGAGGAGTTCTTCCATAGCCTTAGTGCCGGTCTGTTTGTGCTATCATGCCAACTCCTTGTCACTCACTGACAGTATGAGGCAAGGCCTAGGTTTTCCTTACAAAGCACAGTCATATATCCAACCTCTGTTTAATCGTCTATAGATGATTTCTCATCGGGTCTGTCCATGTCATGATCATGTTATGAAGAATCACATCCACAAATACTGTAGAGGGCCATGATGTTTAAAAATATATTTTGGCATCTGCTCTTATAATTATAAAGGTCTGGCATCGTGATGATCAAAACTATTCCCTCTTCTCTCCCCTTCTGCTGTACTTGAAATGGTTAGTTTGTGTGTGTGTGTGTCATCGCACTGTCTCTCACTATCACGCTCTCTCTTTCTCTCTCCTCTCTATCTCTCTTGCTTCTCTTCCTGTCCTTTTAGTTTGTCTCGCTTTTCTCACTGTCATCCGGTGTTCTCTTACAATCTCTGAGTGAGTGAGTGAGTGAGTGAGTGAGTGAGTGAGTGAGTGAGTGAGTGAGTGAGTGAGTGAGTGAGTGAGTGAGTGAGTGAGAGAGAGAGAGAGTAAAACAGACACAGAGAGAGTAGAACAGACACAGACACAGAGAGAGAGAGAGAGAGAGTAGAACAGACACAGAGAGAGTAGAACAGACACAGAAAGAGAGAGAGAGTAGAACAGAGAGAGAGAGAGAGAGTAGAACAGACACAGAGAGAGTAGAACAGACACAGAGAGAGTAGAACAGACAGACAGAGAGAGTAGAACAGACACATACACAGAAAGAGAGAGAGAGAGTAGAACTGAGAGAGAGAGTGAGAGGGAGAGTAGAACAGACAGAGTAGAACAGACACAGACACAGAGAGAGAGAGAGAGTAGAACAGAGAGAGAGAGAGAGAGAGAGAGAGAGGGAGGGAGAGTAGAACAGAGAGAGAGAGAGAGAGAGAGAGAACAGACACAGAGAGAGAGAACAGACACAGAGAGAGTAGAACAGAGAGAGAGAGAGTGAGATTGTAGAACAGAGAGAGAGAGTAGAACTGACTCACAGAGAGAGTAGAACAGAGAGAGGGAGATTGTAGAACAGAGAGAGATTGTAGAACAGAGAGAGAGAGAGAGAGAGAGAGAGAACTGACTCACAGAGAGAGTAGAACAGACACAGAGAGAGAGAGAGAACAGACACACAGAGAGAGAGTAGAACAGAGAGAGAGAGAGAGAGAGAGAGTAGAACTGACTCACAGAGAGAGTAGAACAGACACAGAGAGAGCGTAGAACAGACACAGATAGAGTAGAACAGAGAGAGAGAGAGAGAGATTGTGAGAGAGAGAGAGAGAGAGAGAGAACAGACACAGAGAGAGAGTATAACACAGAGAGAGAGAGAGAGTAGAACTGACTCACAGAGAGAGTAGAACAGACACAGAGAGAGCGTAGAACAGACACAGAGAGAGTAGAACAGAGAGAGAGAGCGAGAGAGAGAGAGAGAGAGAGAGAGAGAGAGGAACAGACAGAGAGAGTAGAACTGACTCACAGAGAGAGTAGAACAGACACAGAGAGCGAGATTGTAGAACAGAGAGAGAGAGTAGGAGAGAGAGAGAGAGAGAGAGAGGGGGGGGGCACAGACACAGTGAGAGGGGGACACGGGCACATACACAGAGAGAGAGGGGCACAGACACAGAGAGAGAGGGGCACAGACACAGAGAGAGAGAGAGAGAGAGAGAGAGAGAGAGAGAGAGAGAGAGAGAGAGAGAGAGAGAGAGAGAGAGAGAGAACAGACACAGAGAGAGAGTATAACACAGAGAGAGAGAGAGAGTAGAACTGACTCACAGAGAGAGTAGAACAGACACAGAGAGAGCGTAGAACAGACACAGAGAGAGTAGAACAGAGAGAGAGCGAGAGAGAGAGAGAGAGAGAGAGAGAGAGAGGAACAGACAAGAGAGTAGAACTGACTCACAGAGAGAGTAGAACAGACACAGAGAGAGAGATTGTAGAACAGAGAGAGAGAGTAGGAGAGAGAGAGAGAGAGAGAGAGAGAGAGAGAGAGAGAGAGAGAGAGAGAGAGAGAGAGAGAGAGAGAGAGAGAGAGAGAGAGAGAGAGAGAGAGAGAGAGAGAGAGAGAGAGAGAGAGAGAGAGAGAGAGAGAGAGAGAGAGAGAGAGAGAGAGAGAAACAGACACTTAAAAAGATGAGAGAGGCCTGTAATTTTCATCATAGGTACACGTCAACTATGACAGACGAATGGATAATTTTTTTCTCCAGAAAATAACATTGTAGGATTTTTAATGAATTTATTTGCAAATTGTGGTGGAAAATAAGTATTTGGTCACCTACAAACAAGCAAGATTTCTGGCTCTCACAGACCTGTAACTTCTTCTTTAAGAGGCTCCTCTGTCCTCCACTCGTTACCTGTATTAATGGCACCTGTTTGAACTTGTTATCAGTATAAAAGACACCTGTCCACAACCTCAAACAGTCACACTCCAAACTCCACTATGGCCAAGACCAAAGAGCTGTCAAAGGACACCAGAAACAAAATTGTAGACCTGCACCAGGCTGGGAAGACTGAATCTGCAATAGGTAAGCAGCTTGGTTTGAAGAAATCAACTTTGGGAGCAATTATTAGGAAATGGAAGACATACAAGACCACTGATAATCTCCCTCGATCTGGGGCTCCACGCAAGATCTCACCCCGTGGGGTCAAAATGATCACAAGAACGGTGAGCAGAAATCCCAGAACCACACGGGGGGACCTAGTGAATGACCTGCAGAGAGCTGGGACCAAAGTAACAAAGCCTACCATCAGTAACACACTACGCCGCCAGGGACTCAAATCCTGCAGTGCCAGACGTGTCCCCCTGCTTAAGCTAGTACATGTCCAGGCCCGTCTGAAGTTTGCTAGAGTGCATTTGGATGATCCAGAAGAGGATTGGGAGAATTTCATATGTTCAGATGAAACCAAAATATAACTTTTTGGTAAAAACTCAACTCGTCGTGTTTGGAGGACAAAGAATGCTGAGTTGCATCCAAAGAACACCATACCTACTGTGAAGCATGGGGGTGTAAACATCATGCTTTGGGGCTGTTTTTCTGCAAAGGGACCAGGACGACTGATCCGTGTAAAGGAAAGAATGAATGGGGCCATGTATCGTGAGATTTTGAGTGAAAACCTCCTTCCATCAGCAAGGGCATTGAAGATGAAACGTGGCTGGGTCTTTCAGCATGACAATGATCCCAAACACACCGCCCGGTCAACGAAGGAGTGGCTTCGTAAGAAGCATTTCATGGTCCTGGAGTGGCCTAGCCAGTCTCCAGATCTCAACCCCATAGAAAATCTTTGGAGGGAGTAGAAAGTCTGTGTTGCCCAGCGACAGTCCCAAAACATCACTGCTCTAGAGGAGATCTGCATGGAGGAATGGGCCAAAATACCAGCAACAGTGTGTGAAAACCTTGTGAAGACTTACAGAAAACGTTTGACCTGTGTCATTGCCAACAAAGGGTATATAACAAAGTATTGAGAAACTTTTGTTATTGACCAAATACTTATTTTCCACCATAATTTGCAAATAAATTCATAAAAAATCCTACAATGTGATTTTCTGGATTTGTTTTTCTCATTTTGTCTGTCATAGTTGACGTGTACCTATGATGAAAATTACAGGCCTCTCTCATCTTTTTAAGTCGGAGAACTTGCACAATTGGTGGCTGACTAAATACTTTTTTCCCCCAATGTACATATGTGCAGCTTATGCTCCTCCTTCAGATTAATCATATTATGATGATCCGTTTTTTGACAATCTCCATACAGAAATCATTCAATTTCAGGCAGAGGGTAAAGTGCTTCTTTGTGGAGATCTCAATGCAAGAACAGGTTCTGAGCCTGACTACACTGATGCGGGAGGTAACCACCACATATTGGGACACCCCTCCTTGTACAGTAGCCCAATTATAAAGAATAGAAACAGTCCTGACCAAATACTGAACAAAAATGGGAAGGAGTTAGTGCATCTCTGTCGAGCCTTAGGCCTGTACATGCTTAATGGTAGAATCAGAGGGGACTCTTTAGGTCAGTTTACTTAATGCTCAGCTCTTGGGACAAGTGTAGTCGATTATGCCATCACTGACATTGACCCCTCCTCCATTAGTGCATTCACTGTCAGACCACAGACACCATTGTCAGATCACAGTCAGATCAACGTGTTTCTGAAGAAATTAACCGGCAATATTCATTTTTAAAAAACAGCAAAATAAACTCTACAACATGAACCAATCGTACAGATGGGCTCAAAACAGTGCAGAGAGATTCATTGAAACATTGAACTCAAATGAAATGATGAACTCTATACAGTTTTTCAATTACTCACAATACCAAAACAATAAAGAAGGTGTCAATTCGGCTATTCAAAACATCAATTGCATTTTCCAAAAAGCAGCATCGAAAGCAAATTTGAGAAAACCAAAGAAATGCAACATCAGAAACAAAAAACAAAATGTTTCTGAAAAATGGTTTGATTAAGAATGTAAAACCATTAGAAAACACCTAAGACAAATTTCAAATGAAAAACATAAGCAGCAAAACAACCCAGATCTACGCTATGAATACTTTGAAACTCTGAAACAGTATAAACATACACTAAAACGCAAGAAATTGAATTATACCAACAAGACACTTGATGAAATTGAAAGTGCAATTGACCAAAATCAGTTCTGGGACATGTGGAACAATTTAATCCTGATAAAGCCACAATAATTAGCCATACAAGATGAAGTAATTTGGAAAACTTATTTTGATAATCTATACAAAAACATCCCACAAAAAGACTTACAACAGAACCAATTAGAAATTCAAGAAAAATTGAACATCCTTGAATCGGTCATTAAAAACAACCAAAATCCATTAGATTACCCAATAACCCAACAAGAACTAAATGAAAAGCTAAAATCTATCAAATCAAAGAAGGCTTGTGGTCTAGATAACATCAGAAATTAAATGCTGAAAAACAGCACACCTGAGTTGCAAAATGCTGTGCTTAAGTTGTTCAACATAGTTTTAACTTCTGGCTGCTTCCCTGATGTCTGGAACCAGGGGCTCATCTCCCCTATCCACAAAAGTGGAGACAAATCAGACCCCAATAATTACAGGGGAATTTGCGTAAACAGCAAATTGGGAAAGGTTTTCTGTAGCATTTTGAATTCAAGAATTCAAACCTTTCTTCAAGAGAAAAATGTAATAAGTAAATGTCAAATTGGCTTTCTCCCTAACCATCGCACTACTGACCATATATACACCTTACACACACTAATTAATAAACCCGTCCACCAAAAAAAAGAGGGCAAAATCTTTGCTTGCTTTATTGACTTTAAAAAAGCATTTGATTCTATTTGGCATGAAGGGCTATTCTACAAAATTCTCCAAAGTGGGCTTGGTGGTAAGGTGTATGACTTAATAAAATGTATGTACACAGAAAACAAGTGTGCAATAAAAATCAAAAACCAAAGAACAGAATTCTTTTCACAACGTCGAGGTGTGAGACAAGGCTGCAGTTTGAGTCCAAATCTTTTCAACATTTATATCAATGAGTTAGCAGACATGTTGGACCATTCTCCAGCCCCAGGACTCACACTATTTGACACAGAGGTAAAATACCTGCTATATGCTGATGACTTGGTACTTCTATCACCAACCAAAGAAGGTCTTCAACAGAACCTTAACATTCTAGAGCAATATTGCAATAATTGGGCCCTGGCAGTAAATTTCAAAAAAACTAAAATCATGATTTTCCAAAAAAATAACAGATGTCAGAAACACAAATATAAATTCACCCTGAACAACACCATAATTGAACACACTAAAAATTACACATACCTTGGTCTGACCATATCTGCATCGGGAAACTTTAATATGGCAGTGAATGCACTCAAAGAAAAAGCCTGCAGAGCATTGTATGCAATAAAAATGAAATTATTCAAAATCAACATCCCAATTAGAATTTGGACCAAAATATTTGACAGTGTAATCCTACCAATAGCTCTTTACGGAAGTGAGGTTTGGGGGCCACTCAATAAACTGGACTTTAAAATATGGGACAAACATCCAATTGAAGCCCTACATGCAGAATTCTGTCGGAAAATTCTACAAGTCCAGAGAAATACACCAACTAATGCATGTAGGGCAGAATTGGGCCGCTTTCCAGTAGTAATGAAAATACAGAAAAGATCATTAAAATTTTGTCTACATCTAAATTCAAGTCCAAATTCAAGTCTGCAATTTAAAGCACTTCAAACCCAAGAGCTGAGCCCAGAAACGAGCCCTCTCAGTCAGCTGGTGTTGGACCTAACCAACCAAGCTGACACCAGCACTGCTTCAAAAGAAAGAATTCCAATGAACAAAATCATGAACCAATCAAAGGACTCATATTTACAACATTGGAAAAACGAAACAAAATCCCAAAGCCGACTAAATTGCTATCTGACCCTAAACAGAGAATATGAATTGGCTGATTATCTCTACTCTGTCAGAGATAGGAAGCAGAGACAGATCCTTACCAAGTACAGGCTGAGTGACCATCAATTGGCAATAGAAACCGGCAGACATAAAAAGACATGGCTACCCAAAGAAGAGCGTATATGTGGTCACTGCACGACAGGGGAGGTAGAAACAGAGATGCACTTTCTCCTTTACTGTGATAAATATTCCTCACAAAGAGATTCATTATTCACAGAAATGACTACATTTATTCCAAATTTTAACTTATTAAACCCAGAGGAAAAACTAAAAATACTCATGGGCGAAGGAGCAATGGCTCCTCTTGCAGCCAAATATGTATTTGCCTGCCATAGCCTGAGGGACACTGAATAATAACATCTGCATAATAAATAGTAACGTACTTATTATTATTATTGTTATTGCTATTATTGTTATTACCATTATTATTGTTGTTTATCATTCCAAATAGTAGTGGTATGGGGGGTAATGGTAATGATGGCTGTTTAATGATGGTGGTGGTAGTAGTGGTAGTAATGATGATGGTAGTTATAGTACTGATATAATGGTGAAGATGACCGTTATTTAGTTATAAGTTAGTTATAGTTTCATTTTCCGTATTTAGATTTGTATATTTATAATATTTCTACTATTGACTGTTAACATTTTATTGTTGTTATTTATTTATTATTATTTACTACCATTTTTTATTATTATTTGTTATTCTTTATTATTTTATTACAATGTATATTGTATACATTGTTGCTTTGGCAATATTGACGCAATGTTTTTCATGCCAATAAAGCAGCTTGAATTGAATTGAATTGACTTGAGAGAGAGAGAGACACAGAGAGAGAGAGAGAGAGGCACAGACACAGAGAGAGAGGCACAGACACAGAGAGAGAGGGAGAGAGGCACAGACACAGTGAGAGAGGCACAGACACAGTGAGAGAGGCACAGACACAGAGAGAGAGGCACAGACACAGAGAGAGAGGCACAGACACAGAGAGAGAGACACACAGAGAGAGGCACAGATACAGATAGAGAGGCACAGACACAGAGAGAGAGGCACAGACACAGAGAGAGAGACACACAGAGAGAGGCACAGATACAGATAGAGAGGCACAGACACAGAGAGAGAGGCACAGACACAGAGAGAGGCACAGACACAGGCACAGAGAGAGGCACAGACACAGAGAGAGAGAGAGGCACAGACACACAGAGAGAGAGAGGCACAGACACAGAGAGAGAGAGAGGCACAGACACAGAGAGAGAGAGAGGCACAGACACACAGAGAGAGAGAGAGAGAGAGAGAGAGAGAGAGAGAGGCACATACACAGAGAGAGAGAGAGAGAGGCACATACACAGAGAGAGAGAGAGGCACAGACACAGAGAGAGAGAGGCACAGACACACAGAGAGAGAGAGAGGCACAGAGAGAGAGAGGCACATACACAGAGAGAGAGAGAGGCACAGACACAGAGAGAGAGAGGCACAGACACACACAGAGAGAGAGAGGCACAGACACACACAGAGAGAGAGGCACAGACACAGAGAGAGGCACAGACACAGAGAGAGAGAGAGAGAGAGACACAGAGGCACAGACACACACACAGAGAGAGAGAGAGAGATAGAGATGAGAGAGAGAGGCACAGACACATAGAGAGAGGCACAGACACACAGAGAGAGAGAGGCACAGACACAGAGGCACAGACACACACACAGAGAGAGAGAGAGAGAGAGAGAGAGAGGCACAGACACATAGAGAGAGAGAGGCACAGACACATAGAGAGAGAGAGGCACAGACACATAGAGAGCGAGAGGCACAGACACAGAGAGAATGAGAGAGAGGCACAGACACAGAGAGAGAGAGGCACAGACACAGAGAGAGAGAGAGAGAGAGGGGGGCACAGACACAGGCACAGACACAGAGAGAGAGAGGCACAGACACAGAGAGAGAGAACAGACACAGAGAGAGAGAGAGAACAGACACAGAGAGAGAGAACAGACACAGAGAGAAAACAGAGAGAGGGAGAGAGAGAGAGAGAGAGAGAGGGGAACAGACACAGAGAGAGAGAGAGGAACAGACACAGAGAGAGAGAGAGGAACAGAGAGAGGGAGAGAGTTGCACAGACACAGAGAGAGAGCGAGATTAGAACTGACTCAGAGAAAGAGAGAGAGAGAAGCACAGACACAGAGAGAGCGAGTAGCACAGACACAGAAAGAGAGAGAGTAGCACAGACACAGAGAGAGAGAGAGAGTAGCACAGACACAGAGAGAGAGAGAGAGAGAGAGAGAGAGAGAGAGAGAGAGAGAGATGTTATTGTTCAATGGTTATTTTTACCCTTGGTTATTGTTGTTACTGTTATTTTGATTATCTTAATAGTATAAATATCCAAAGGAAGCTTTGGCAATATGTACATTGTTACGTCATGCCGAGAGAGAGAGTTGCACAGACACAGAGAGGGAGAGAGTTGCACAGACACAGAGAGGGAGAGAGTTGCACAGACACAGAGAGAGAGCGAGATTAGAACTGACTCACAGAGAGAGTAGAACAGAGAGAGAGATAGAGAGAGAGAGAGATTGTAGAACTGACTCAGCGAGAGAGATAGAGAGAGAGAGAAGCACAGACACAGAGAGCGAGAGTAGCACAGACACAGAGAGCTAGAGTAGCACAGACACAGAGAGAGAGAGAGAGAGAGAGTAGCACAGACACAGAGAGATAGTAGCACAGACACAGAGAGAGAGTAGAACAGAGAGAGAGAGCGAGATTGTAGAACAGAGAGAGAGAGAGAGATTAGAACTGACTCACAGAGAGAGTAGAACAGACACAGAGAGAGTAGAACAGAGAGAGAGTGAGTAGCACAGACACGGAGAGAGTGAGTAGCACAGACACAGAGAGAGAGAGTAGCACAGACACAGAGAGAGAGAGAGAGAGAGAGAGAGAGAGTTTTAAATAATCTTTATTGGGTCTGGGAGCCCACCACACAATAAATACTCATACAAAACCGTAGTTACACATCAATTAAAAACAGAACTCCAATTCCTCCTCCACAGTTACTAAACACAACAGACTCTGAATACCCCATATACTCATAAAAATATCAATATTGTTGACAAGTTTATAATAGGCAAACTCAACCCTTATTCTCGCTGCCAACATTCCCTCCAGCATTCCCACCACATCCACAGACCCCTGTCCCCGAATACTGTTCTTTCGGGTCTTCCATATCGCTAATTTTGCTGCCCCTAACACAAAATTCAGCAACACAACTACACCTTTTTGGCTAAACCTGTACTTTGGCCCAAATATATACAGTTGAGAAGAGAAAACCTCTCCCAACATTGAGAACCAATTAGTGATCAGGTCAATCATCCCGACCAACCTGGGACACTGTAAAAACAGATGTGCCAGAGTTTCAGACTCAGCACAGAATGGACACTCCTCCGCAACAGTAGGATCCAGGTGTACCAGATGCATGTTGGTGGCTATGGCTCCATGTATTATCCTCCATTGGAGGTCAGCTGTCCTCTTATCAATAGGCAGTTTGTATAATGATCGCCAACAGCCTTTTGGGGAGGCACCTGGACCAAGCACACCCGCCCACCTTGTCGATTTTACCCCTTCCAGGGAAGAGGCATGGGACACCTTTACACATATTCTGTACATGGCCTTCTTTCCCACCTCCTTGAACTCCCCCAGCTCCGGGGTATCGAAGGAAAGCAGCATCCCCACGTCCTCCTCGAATGCCCCCGCCGCAGCACTAACAATCAGTGCAGTGAACACATAATCCAGACCCTCCTTCCACCGATCAGAATTGGAAGTGTCAGTCACATACTGCAGATGAAGTACTGGCAAGGAGTCACAGACCTCAGCGACGACCTTCCTCAGTAGGCGAGACGATCGGATCCCCGCTCTTTCTCCCAGCTCCTCCAACGACCTATTCCTGTTCCGCATCAGATGACCCAGCTTAGTACACCCCACGCCTAACAGGCATGAACGTAGGCTAGCTGAACCCAGAACACGGGACTGGATGGCAGTGTTGTGAAAAAGAGGCTCTTCAAAAGCCACATCCCTGGTGGCGTGCAGGCCTTACGGGACTTGACCAGAACTCTCCAAGCCTGCATAACAGACTCATAAAATGGAGTCAGGCCAGGCAACTCACCCCCTCCAGCTTTAAGAGGAAAAGGTGCTTGTCTAAGCCCAAACAGCCCGCTCTCCTCATCAATGTGTAGGCTGTGTCAACCCAGCTAGAACCATCACTGTACAACAGTCTCTGGGCTGCTTGAAGCCGGAAAGCCATGATCCTGGAAGAAATGTCCACCAGGCCTTGCCCACCCTCGTGCAGTGGCAGGTACAGGGCTGAAGCTTTAATCCAATGTTGTCCAGACCAGAAGAAATTGACAAGGGTCCTCTGAAGCTCTTGTATCAGACCCTTTGGTGGCTGCAAAATCATTAGTCTGTGCCACAGGGTAGTGGCAGCAAGATTATTAGCTACCAGTACCCTTCCCCTATAAGACAGCTGGGGCAGCACCCATTTCCATCTTGACAGTCTGGCACACACTTTCTCCACTACACCCTCCCAGGTATTTTTCTGAAAGACTTCTGAGCCTAGAAAAACCCCCAAAGTCTTCATCCCATCTCTGCCCCACTGAAGCCCCCCTGGTAACCGTGGAGCGGACCCCATCTGAAGCTGGCCTGCCCACAGCGCTTCACTCTTTCCCCAATTGACTCTAGCTGAGGAGGCCCCCTCATACACCTTTAAAGCGTTTGAGAGAACCTTACTGGTTTCTCTGTGCCAGGGGTTATGAAGGGTCCCACGATAGCACTGTCTGCGTATGCAGATGACGTGACAGTTTTTATTACAGGGGGTGAGGATGTTAAGCCTCGCTCTTAAAAAACAAAGCATTGGTTCAATCGCCAGACTATATAACTGCCCTGAAATTGGGCATCCCTGCCTGATGCCCCTTTGGACAGGGATGGGGCAACTCAAACCACCACCCACCTTCACCATACACGAGGCCCCAGCATACAGTAAATTCATCCAAGACAAAAAAACATCCCCAAACCCAAAGGCTTTCATTATTTTAAACAAGTACTGGTGGTCCACACGATCAAAAGCCTTCTCCTGATCCAAAGAAAGTAAACCCACATTTACATCAGACAGTTTACAAATGTCTAAAACATCTCTTATTAGAAACAAGTTGTCAACAATAGAGCGATCAGGTACACAGTAGGACTGGTCCTTGTGGACCAACAATCCCAGATACTCTTTCAACCTGTTTGAGAGACATTTAGAAACAATGTTATATTCTGCACACAGCAAAGCAACAGGTCTCCAATTTTTTATGAGAGCCAAATCCCCCTTTTTTGGCAACAGTGAAAGTACTGCACGTTGACAAGATACAGGAAGAGAGCCCTCATGAAAAGATTCACACACCACTTCATAAAAATCCTCCCCAATAGACCCCCAAAAGTGCTCATAAAACTCAGATGGTAAACCATCAATGCCAGGGGCTCGGCCTGTTGAGAGCTGCATAACTGCTGTGGACGCTCTTGCAGTGTAATGTCAGAGTCCAATGCGACTCTTTGCTCAGGTCCCAATTGAGGAAGACCGTGTAACAACTGTTCAATACACAGAGAGTCACAATCCTCCGCCTTATAGAGGGCAGAATAGAAATCCACGGCATGTTGACGCATTTCACTGTCATCCGTGGTTACCTTCCCATCAGGGAGACGAAGGCAGACCATCTGTTTACGTTGCAATGTCGACTGTCCTAGGTTTTTTTTAAAGCACTAGGAGCATCCATATCCTTGAGGGAAGCGAAACGAGACCTAATCAAGGCACCCTTCACTCTTTCATGCAGAAACGACCTCAGTTCATGTTTCTTGTCCTGTAAGTTCATGACTAGTCCGGGGTCATTCTGAGTGAGCAACTTCAATTCAATAGATTTGATGTCCTGTTCAAGGGCCCTGATAGTCTCTTTAACTTCAATTCGAGACAGAGCAGTATACTGTTGACAAAATAATCGTATTTGGGCCTTCCCAACCTCCCACCATTGTCTCAAGGACTCAAAATTCCCTTTTGTAACCCTCCATTTTTCCCAAAACAACAAAAACCTTTCACAAAACAAGACATCATGTAACAATTTAACATTAAAATACCAATAAGATGATGACCTTCGTGGACAGGACAAGTGAATATCAACAGTGACAATATGGTGATCAGAGAAACCCACAGGAGTAATGTCACACCTTCCAACCCTACTACAGTATTGCTCAGATACATACAACCTGTCTAACCTTGCTGCACTGACATGACCTTCATTAACTTTTAGCCAAGTGTACTGCCTAACTTTTTCATTCCTTACTCTCCACACATCAGAAAGCTCAAACTCAGTTAATAGACCAGACAGACAAATTGCTGACCGCAGGTGAGGTTCTTCAGCGGTGCGATCAACAGTAAAATCCACTGTACAGTTCCAGTCCCCCCCTAAAACCATACACCCCTCTTTGTCACACTGTCTTAAGGTTTCCTTTATTTTATCAAAACCAACAATACGCTCTGTACCCTCATTAGGAGCATAAACATTCCAAAAAAATAAAAAAAAACATCCACCTTGACCAATAAAACCAGACCCTTGACAATCTCTGTTGTAGATACCACAGTCACCCCTAAGCCTGAAGAAAACAAGATTGCCACCCCAGCACTGAAATTAGTACCATGACTGAGTATATGCTGCCCCTCCCACCACATACCCCAGTCAACCTCATTTTCCTCATCACTATGTGTCTCCTGTAGGAAAACTACATTAAGCCTTTTCTGTTTTATTACTTCAAATACCCAAGCCCTCTTATTCCTGTCCCTTCCTCCATTAATATTGAGAGAACCTACCCTTAGTACCTCCATATAGAAAAGAAAAAGGAAAAGCAGAAGATACCACAGAGAAACCAGACAAAGAGAATAGAACACCCTATGAGGCATAATCATCATCATTATTTAAATTGTCTCTTAACCTGACCACGTTTCCCACCACCTTTTGCTGCTGCAACAGCAGTAACAAATTTCCTCAAGCGAAACCGCTTCTTCTCACTCAACTGGTCTAACCCCACCGTCTTCTGTAACATCACAGCTGACCTCACAAACTTATCAACATCAAAATAATCTGCCAATTTGACAGATTTCCCAAAAGTCTGATCAAGAAACCCATTTACCTCCTCTAGATCGTAAATGGAGTCCTCACCAGCTGATATCGTATCAAGAGCGATATCCATATCCTTCTCCTGATCCTCCTCAACTGAGGCCACAGACCACTGACTCCCCTCTACCACATCCCTTTCAACACTCCCCACTTGCACCCCATCACTCGTACCAGGCATCTCCTCCACTACCTGGGAGACTAGCCCCACCTGAACCCCATTACTCGTAGTGGGCATCTCCTCCACTACCTGGGAACCTAGCTCCACATGAACCCCCCCCCTGTACCCCAGCACTCATAGTGGGCATCTCCTCCACTACCTGGGAGATTAGCTCCACATGAACCCTCTCCTGTAACCCATTACTTGTAGTGGGCATCTCCTCCACTACTTGGGAGATTAGCTCCACATGAACCCCCTCCTGTACCCCAGCACTCGTACTGGGCACCTCCTCACCAGTCTGAGGAAATGGCCCTTCAGATCCATCCTTACCTTCTACAACAATATGTTTCTGCTGCATAACATTTCCCTCTGGTACAAGTTGCAACTCTGTGCCCTCAACACGGACAACTTGTTCCTCAGCAACAGATGCTTGTGGCTGCTCTACCGCTGTCAGCCCACCTCTCCCTACATCAGTGGGCCCAGGCATTACGAGGACCACCTGCGCCCCTCCCTCTGCCTTCTCCCTTTTCGGGCAAGCATGTCGCTTATGACCAACATCCCCACACTCAAAACACCGTTGACTACCCGTACTAGCATAAGCCATTGTCATACTTGACTTTAAACGCTAACTCCAAAGTCTGCTCCGGTGAGTCCAAAAACATAAACACCTGTCGCCGAAACGACATAACCTGTTTCAACGCCGGGTGTTTGCAACCCAATGGGACAACCTTAATTGAACTTGCAAACTTCCCAAAGCGCAATAACTCGCGCTCCAATAGCTCATTTGGAATAAACGGCGGTACATTTGAAATCGTTACCCTTGTTGACGGAGAAAAAAGCAGCGTAACTTGAATAAACATTCCTTTAAGAAGTACGCCATGCTCAACCATACGATCAACAAGGCGCTCTTCTTTAAGAAATACCACCACCGCTTTATTCATCCGTGACGCATAAGCAACATTCTCATATCCTACCTTCTCTCCTACGGCGACCAGAACCTCCTCCACCGTGACAGTAGCTTCAGTAACACACCTAAAGCCGTGCCGAAGTGACAGGGACAGCGTCCCCATTCGGGCCGCCATCCCCACCAAAATCAGCGTAATTTCGACACGAAAAACAATATACTTAATGCTACCACAACAAGAAAATATAAATAATAACCTTAATCATGCATAAAAGAAAAAAAGGATATCACCAAGAAAAGGAAAACCCAGGATATCTAACTCGACACAACACTCGCACTTAGCACTCACTCAAACAATTCCCAGCATGCACCAAACACTCCCAGCATAGAGAGAGAGAGAGAGAGAGAGAGAGAGAGAGAGAGAGAGAGAGAGAGAGAGAGAGAGAGAGAGAGAGAGAGAGAGAGAGAGAGAGAGAGAGAGAGAGAGAGAGAGACGGATAGACTGAGATTGTAGAACAAGGAGAGAGAGAGAGAGAGAGACGGATAGACTGAGATTGTAGAACAAGGAGAGAGAGAGAGAGAGAGACGGATAGACTGAGATTGTAGAACAAGGGGGAGAGAGGGGAGAGAGAGAGAGAGAGAGAGAGAGAGAGAGAGAGAGAGAGAGAGAGAGAGAGAGAGAGAGAGAGAGAGAGTAGAACAAGGAGAGACGGATAGACTGAGATTGTAGAACAAGGAGAGAGAGAGAGAGAGAGACGGATAGACTGAGATTGTAGAACAAGGAGAGAGAGAGAGAGAGAGACGGATAGACTGAGATTGTAGAACAAGGAGAGAGAGAGACAGATTAGGAGTGTAGGGGTAAACGCTGGGTCAGCAGATGCCTAATCTCTGGGCTGACATAGCTGCTGTATTAACGCACTGGAATGATAATGGTCTGTTTGTTTGATTGTTTCTGTGTGTGTGTCAGCTTGCCCTACAGGCTGACCAGACACACATAGAGAGTAGAAACGGAGCCCTACAGGCTGACCAGACACACATAGAGAGTAGAAACAGAGCCCATGCATGGTGGAACAACTGTCCCAGACCTTTCACCTCTACTCCCACCATTCAGTAGTACTAATCCCCATCTAAGATAACTTATTCATGTCTCATACTGTAGGTAATCAGTGTTTCCTCTATATGTATATAGCAGCGGCACACACGGTGTGTGTGGCCACGTGAGGTTTGATG
Organism: Coregonus clupeaformis; assembly: GCF_020615455.1. NCBI lineage: Eukaryota > Metazoa > Chordata > Actinopteri > Salmoniformes > Salmonidae > Coregonus > Coregonus clupeaformis. The sequence goes on along the minus strand of NC_059217.1, from coordinate 29,520,590 downwards.
CATGATAGGCAGGGCCATTAGCAGTTAGGTGAAAGAGCACCACGTGGCTGGGCTTGGAATTCTGGCCCTGACCCTCTCTGCTTGGCCAACCCAGTGTGTGTGTGTTCTCCTCACCTCAACCACATCTGAGAGAGCTGCCCGGCCGACGGTCCGTGTGTGTCCATCTGTCCGTTCACCTTTCCACCTATCTGTCCATCCGTCTCTCCATCCTTCTCTATGGATTGTAGTCCGTCTAGGCCAAGGTCTTGGGGCCTGGCTATGAGCGTGTTGAGGCTACGGCACAGAGCCTTCAAAAACAGGTAGATTAACAGGGGAAGTGAGGGAGAGGGGAGATGTGTGGAGGATAGAGGGCTCTGTTAGATGATAGATAGTCAGCCCTCTCACCCACAGAGACATACCTATCTGTACTGGATATGTTGGGGGTTAGAGGTAAGAGGGTAGTATAGATATTTTGTGTGTGTGTATGCGTACGTCCCACTGTGTGTGTGTGTGCACTTGTGGAGAGCTACATTTACATTTACATTTTAGTCATTTAGCAGACGCTCTTATCCAGAGCGACTTACAGGAGCAATTAGGGTTAAGTGCCTTGCTCAAGGGCACATCGACAGATTTTTCACCTAGTCGGCTCGGGGATTAGAACCAGCGACCTTTCGGTTACTGGCACAACGCTCTTAACCACTAAGCTACCTGCCGCCCATGTAAGGGAATGTAACAACCAAGACTAATAGTCTATTAGACAGTCTATTAAAGTCCAGCAGCATGTGACCAAATGATAAAACACATTCACAATGGGAAAACGTCTAAACAACGTTGTATTTAGGTGGTGATGTTGCCTCCATATTGTTACTATGACGTCCTGAAAACATTCAGCCTAAACCCTCATGCAACACTTAAACAACATTAGTTATTCAGATGTTTACCTTTTATACAACCATAACACAAACTGTAAACACTCAGGGGTTTATTGTGTTGTGCATAGAATTCCATGAGATGCACTAAGAGCAGACCAGGCTACTGTGTTTCTCTTTCAGAGCTAGCATGCAGCAGTCTTCCTCCTCTTACAGTTGAAGTCGGAAGTTTACATACACTTAGGTTGGAGTCATTAAAACTCGTTTTTCAACCACTCCACAAATTTCTTGTTAACAAACTATAGTTTTGGCAAGTCGGTTAGGACATCTACTTTGTGCATGACATGAAGTAATTTTTCCAACTATTGTTTACAGACAGATTATTTCACTTATAATTCATTGTATCACAATTCCAGTGGGTCAGAAGTTTACATACTCTATGTTGACTGTGCCTTTAAACAGCTTGGAAAATTCCAGAAAATGATGTCATGGCTTTAGAAGCTTCTGATAGGCTAATTGACATCATTTGAGTCAATTGGAGGTGTACCTGTGGATGTATTTCAAAGCCTACCTTCAGACTCAGTGCCTCTTTGCTTGACATCATGGGGAAATCAAAATAAATCAGCCAATAATTGTAGACCTCCACAAGTCTGGTTCATCCTTGGGAGCAATTTCCAAATGCCTGAAGGTACCACGTTCATCTGTACAAACAATAGTAATGAAGTATAAACACTATGGGACCACGCAGCCGTCATACCGCTCAGGAAGGAGACTCGTTCTGTCTCCTAGAGATTAACGTACTTTAGTGCGAAAAGTCCAAATCAATCCCAGAACAACAGCAAAGGACCTTGTGAAGATGCTGGAGGAAACAGGTACAAAAGTATCTATATCCACAGTAAAACGAGTCCTATATTGACCTAACCTGAAAGGCCGCTCAGCAAGGAAGAAGCCACTGCTCCAAAACCGCCATAAAAAAGCCAGACTACGGTTTGCAACTGCACATGGGGACAAAGATCGTACTTTTTGGAGAAATGTCCTCTGGTCTGATGAAACAAAAATATAACTTTTTGGCCATAATGACCATCGTAATGTTTGGAGGAAAAAAGGGGGCAGCTTGCAAGCCGAAGAACACCATCCCAACCGTGAAACACGGGGATGGCAGCATCATGCTGTGGGGGTGCTTTGCTGCAGGAGGGACTGGTGCACTTCACAAAATACATAGCATCATGAGGATGTCACGCCCTGGCTCTAGGGACTCTTTTATGTTGAGCCAGGGTGTGTAGAGTCTATGTTTTGTGCTCTTTGTTTTCCATTCTAGTATTGTATTTCTATGTTGGCCAGTGTGGTTCTCAATCAGAGGCAACGTGTATCAGCTGTTGCTTATTGTCTCTGATTGAGAACCATACTTAAGCAGCCAGTTTTCCCACAGTGTTTGTGTGATCTTGTTCCTTTTGGTTTGTTAGTACCGTTGGACTTCACGTATCGTTTGTTGTTTTGTTTATCGTGTGTACACTTAATAAAATAAGATGTACGAGTATCACGCTGCGCCTTGGTCCTCCTCCTTCGACGATCGTGACAGAAGATCCCACCAAAACAGGACCAAGCAGCGTGTCCAGGAGCAAGCGCCGAGTAAGGAGCTGGAGAGGTTGGCGATGGCCCAGGTGGGCCAATGGTGGTCCTGGGAGGACATGCTTGCGGGAAAAGGGCCATGGGCTAAAGTTAAGGCCCTGGCGAGAGAGGAGGTACGGCGCCAACAGTGCCGTCGTCAGACAGGCGTGAGGCAACCCCAATAAATTTTTAGGGGGGGGGGGGCACACGGCATGGATGACGGGGCAGCAGGAGGCAGCTACAGGGCGTATCGGGAGAATAGGAGAGGAGGCCACCAGGTTAAGGGGGCTATTGGTCCAGAGGGAGCAGGAGTTAGTGGTTCAGAGGGAGGAGCTACTGGAGGCAATAAGGGAGAAGGAGAGAGTAGAGGCACGGCGAGAGGAACTGTGTAGGCAGCTGAGGGAGCGGAGGGTTATGAAGAAACCCAGTCCCGCTCCTCACACCAAGCAAGTGGTGTGTGTCACCAGTCCGGTCCGGCCCGTTCCTGCTCCCCGCACTAAGTTAGTGGTGCGTGTTCCCAGTCCGGCCCGACCTGTTCCTGCTCCCCGCACCAAACCGATGGTGCGCGTTGCCAGCCCGGCCCGGCCTGTTCCTGCTCCCCGCACCAAGCTAATGGTGCGCGTCGCCAGCCCGACCCGGCCTGTTCCTGCCCCTCGCACCAAGCCTACGGTGTGCGTCGCCAGCTCGGCCCGGCCTGTTCCTGCTCCCCGCACCAAGCCAATGGTGCGCGTTGCCAGCCCGGCCCGGCCTGTTCCTGCTCCCCGCACCAAGCTAATGGTGCGCGTCGCCAGCCCGGCCCGGCCTGTTCCTGCCCCTCGCACCAAGCCTACGGTGCGCGTCGCCAGCCCGGCCCGGCCTGTTCCTGCTCCCCGCACCAAGCCAATGGTGCGCGTTGCCAGCCCGGCCCGGCCTGTTCCTGCTCCCCGCACCAAGCTAATGGTGCGCGTCGCCAGCCCGGCCCGGCCTGTTCCTGCCCCTCGCACCAAGCCAATGGTGCGCGTCGCCAGCCCGGCCCGGCCTGTTCCTGCCCCTCGCCCCAAGCCTACGGTGCGCGTCGCCAGCCCGGCACAACCCGTGCCTGGGTCACCGGTGCCTGGTCAGGTACCGGTCAGCTGCTCCACATTGGAGCCTAAGCAATCTGCTCCACCGATGTCCAGTCCAGCTCCAGCCAGTGGGGCCAGACCGGACCAGGGGCGCTATGGGGGGTTTGTTGGAGGGTGGTGGTCAAGCCCGGAGCCGGAACCGCCTCCGAGGAGGAATGCCCACCCAGCCCTTCCCTGTTCGGTTATGTTTAGGCGCGGTCGCAGTCCGCGCCTTTGGGGGGGGGGGTACTGTCACGCCCTGGCTCTAGGGACTCTTTTATGTTGAGCCAGGGTGTGTAGAGTCTATGTTTTGTGCTCTTTGTTTTCCATTCTAGTATTGTATTTCTATGTTGGCCAGTGTGGTTCTCAATCAGAGGCAACGTGTATCAGCTGTTGCTTGTTGTCTCTGATTGAGAACCATACTTAAGCAGCCAGTTTTCCCACAGTGTTTGTGGGATCTTGTTCCTTTTGGTTTGTTAGTACCGTTGGACTTCACGTATCGTTTGTTGTTTTGTTTATCGTGTGTACACTTAATAAAATAAGATGTACGAGTATCACGCTGCGCCTTGGTCCTCCTCCTTCGACGATCGTGACAGAGGAAGGAAAATTATGTGGATATATTGAAGCAACATCTCAAGACATCAGTCAGGAAGTTAAAGCTTGGTCGCAAATGGGTCTTCCAAATGGACAATGACCCCAATCATACTTCCAAAGTTGTGGCAAAATGGCATTAGGACAATAAAGTCAAGGTATTGGAGTGGCCATCACAAAGCCCTGACCTCAATCCTATAGAAAATGTGTGGGCAGAACTGAAAAAGCGTGTGTGAGCAAGGAGGCCTACAAACCTGACTCAGTTACACCAGGTCTGTCAGGAGGAATGGGCCAAAATTCACCCAACTTATTGTGGGAAGCTTGTGGAAGGCTACCCAAAACGTTTGACCCAAGTTTAACAATTTAAAGGCAATGCTACCAAATACTAATTGAGTGTATGTAATGTGATGGGAATGTGATGAAAGAAATAAAAGCTGAAAGAAATTATTCTCGCTACTATTATTCGGACATTTCACGTTCTTGAAATAAAGTGGTGATCCTAACTGACCTAAGACAGGGAATTCTTACTAGGATTAAATGTCAGGAATTGTGAAAAACTAAGTTTAAATGTATTTGACTAAGGTGTATGTAAATTTCCGACTTCAACTGTACCAGCGTGGGAGGAATCGACCTCCACAATGGTCATGGCTCTGTTTGACATCACTGAATGAATATGGATGTGAATAGACTGTATGAGTGGTTGAGTTCCAGACAAATTATTCAGTACTTAGTGGTATGCTGTAGCTAGATACTGTACCTATGGGAATGTGTATTGATATGTGGAGGAATGCAGATATTATACTGTAACTGTTCAGGGTTGTTTGTGGTCACATCACATGATCACAGCCAAGTCTAATGGCTTGATGTTTAGCAATGCATGTACAGTAAGTACACATTCACACACATCCTGTGTAGTAAACATCACACACACAAAATCATATTGCCTCTTGTGTCAATAGGGTAGAATCAGCCCTCTGTGTTTATGCTGGCTGTGCAGTCATGTCAGTGTGCCTCAACTGTGTGTGCGCGTTTGTTTGTGTGTGTGTGTGTGTGTGTGTGTGTGCGTGTGTGCACAGGCATGTGTGCGAGTGTGTGTGTGTCTTTGTGTTTGTGTGAGCTGTTACATGGGCCAGTGACATGGGAACAGGCTGTGGTGTCAGTAAGAAGTAGCATGCCAGCTAGCAGGCCTGTTTCACAATGCAAATATGATTCAATGTCAAGCGCTTCTATGGAACAAAAGTCCCATCCAGTTGTGGATGGGTGTCTGACTATGCTGTAGTGTGACAGTGAGTATGTGGTCTTGTGTGTATGCTTACTAGTGTGTTTCTGAATTAACGTGTGGGTGGCTGGGTGCCCTTGCATTTAATCAGTGGGGAAGCGTAAAGGCCTTCTACACCTTCAGAGAAGGCCTAAGAATTTATACAATTAAAATATAAAATAAAATGTTTTAATTTCTATTTAATCTCTTCAGTTTGTGTTGGAAAGGAAGGGTTAACCATAGAAATAAGAATGAATAGAATGGGTGTTCCCATTCAAGTCAATGATGGCATAATGGGTGGACTGGGGCCATTGCGAGTGTACCCATAGGAGCAAAGCAGGAAGTAAAATCAGGAAGTGTACCCATCAATCTGTGCTGTGATTTGTTCAATCAACTCAAATGACATTACAAAAGAGGATGTTTTTGCTGATTTGTTAACATCTCCCTTCAAGATTAACTTTCAACAAGAAGTTAACTTACAAATGATTATCATTTGGTGAGTGGCACTGTTTTTAGCAGCTTGCTTGTTAGCTATCGCTTTGAAAATAATGCGTGTGAAACATTGTTGCATTTAAACTTTAGATCACCAGTTACTTTGATCAAGTTGTACGTATTGATTTGGAAATGCTTAATGGTTGTGTTTTTGTTATGATTGGGGGCCTACTGGCTTATGAATGGGTTGCTTTTAACAGTATGCTGTTGTAACAGTGTTGCTTCCGTCCCTCTCCTCGCCCCTACCTGGGCTTGAACCAGGGACCCTCTGCACACATCGACAACAGTCACCCTCGAAGCACCGTTACACGTCGCTCCACAAAAGCTGCGGCTCTTGCAGAACAAGGGAAACATCTACTTCAAGGTCTCAGAGCGAGTGACGTCACCAATTGAAATGCTACTAGCGCACACCGCTAACTAGCTAGCCATTTCACACTGGTTACACTGCTCTTTCTATCGGACCTGTTTGTGTTTTACAAAAAGTGTTCTCCACGGAGTGAACAGATTACGGTTGCTGTCCTTTCAGCACCACAAGCCTGTCACCTTTGATGTGTCACTGTTGTCATCGCTAGGCTATTGATGATAGTGATGGTATTAGGATACCACAGGTTGTTTAGGGAAACACTCTTTTCACGCCACTTCGATACTGAAGCAACTTTTTCGTAGCAGTTTACACAGCATGTTAGGAGACAGTTAAGGTTAGGAAAAGGGTTAGGGTTAGCGAAAATGCTCTCCTAACCTGCTACAAAAAAATCACTTTGTATCGAAGTGGCGTGAAAAGAGTGAGTCCCGGTTTAAGTAGTTGTTGTCGTTGCTGGTCGCATTATTCCGTGCCTGGCGTGTGAGTGACAGCCCAATGCGTGGCTCAGGCATTCATTCTTATTTCTCTGGGCTCAGGCCTGTTTGATTAATTAATGATGTCATAAAAAAGTATTACTACTCTGGCATTCGAGCTAGATACAGTATAATGTAGTGTGCATTAAGTGATGATGTTTGTATTGGCTTTTGTGTGTTCTTGGTCGTATGTTTTTGTGTGTAGTAGTGTGTATGTTTTTGTGTGTAGTAGTGTGTAGGTCAGTGTAGTGCAACATGTAGTGCAGTATCTATTGGCTGCCCCATGGGAAAATAAAGTAACAGTCTAATCAGCACCTATTGACTGGTGTGCACTGCAGCATAGCGCTGGTGTGTGTGTGTTCATAATATTTATTTTTCTGTCTGTGTTTTGTGTACTATATAGTGGCAGTACAGTATGAACTGGACCTATTCATGGGTTGCATGTTTCGTCACAATATTGTTTTGACGTTCGTTTTGGACTGATGCCCGACCTAGTATTCTACTCAATGCATCGTCAATGAGCGCTGATGAAGATTTAATCAAAAATGCATTACAGTGGCTTGGCAATGCCATTCAATAGGAGACAAGTAATTAGTAGGAACAACTTTTGTCATCATTTTGATGTCGCCAGATTGACTTTAGATGCAGTATAACGTTAGCTAGTTATCTAAGATTGAGGGGAGGACACTGGATCTTAGCTAGCTAACATTAGCATTGCTAGCTATTTTTGACTAACTTTGCTCACTAATGACAACATTGCTCTCTGTCTAAAGTAAATTAGACAAGATGATAATGCTGGCAAAGTTGTTTCCTACTATATATTTGACTAATTTAGCAATGTCATCGTATTTCCAGGCACTATAGTGTAATTTAGATTTAACAGTCGTTAACCTCCGTTCAGAATGACTGGCCTTATCACGACTTTAGGGCACCACTATTTCGCCGCCGGTAGAGGGCGGCTTGAGAACATTCATAACAATGGCATGACGTGACGGAGTTGCAACCTATGAATACTATACATTGATTTGTCTGCAAAACAATCCACTCTCTCTCATCTCCATGATCTCTCTGAAGTCAACAAGTAAACAGAGGTTACTGTAATAGCGAGGTTGGTGTGTTTAGTTGGTTAGTCGAACAGTAGTATAATGATTCTGCACCAACGTTGATGCATGGTGACGATGGACAGTATATGCTAATGGGAGGGCTGAAGTTATTTTTACGTATTGTACACCGAGAGAGCCAAAATGGCGGGGTGTGTGGACAGTAAAATATTGCACTACAGACCCGTAATGGTCGATTTATGGCCATGTATTGTACAGATATCTGTAGCCTCAGATCCATAATGGTGCGGGAGGTAAGTGGTAATGTACAGATTCATCATGGCGAGTGTGGATAGTGTGGGGGCAGTGCTGTGTGACATCAGGCAGGCAGGCAAGCCGCAGACTGAAATAGCAGTGAGATCTCACTTCCTTGGCCTGTGCAGAGCAGACATACCGGAGGAGAGGAGCAAATTAGTCAGCTGGCCTGGCCTGCTGCTGGGAGAGACTAATACGGATGGAGAGAAATGGACAGAGAGGGAGGGAGAGAGAGAGGGATGATGATGAATCAGTAAAAGAGAGAGTGGTAGCCTATTACCAGGGGGATGGGATGATGTTTTGGTTCTGACTGAGGGAGGCTGGTATTCACTGAGTGGACAGTCAAGTTGCTTAGTAAGCTATTGCCTAGGTGATAACGCTCCTCCATTATCAATGACTCATCACAATGACAGACAGCTGAATTAAAAAAGGTCTTAATTCAGCTACAGTATGTCTGTCTTACTTAATAGTTCTCAGTGTTTCTCAAATTGTAACTGAGATGACAGTGGCATTCCATAACTGATGCATCACTGAGTTTACTTACAGTTGTGTTCAGGTATCAATGTGTTACCCATATACTGTAGATCCTATAATTCACTGAATTATATGATCTGTTTTACCGATATAAATATAATCCATATTCCCTATTTCTATGATATTACCTACTAGGTGACAACAGTGTGTTCAGTGAGAGCTAGGTCTATGTACCCAAGGTGAAATGGGTTAACCCCTAGGTTGCCTTTTCCTAGCCGTACAGAGTCAGACATGCTGATTTACCATCAAGGATGTATAATGGAAGGCCTAATCAATGTTTCCTTGGTGACGGACCGCCAATATGTGACGATGGTTTTTAAGGAAAGATGTTACTGAATGAACAGGGGTATACTGAGGTTGTTCTATCTGAAAGGAGGAGGCACCCAGCCGCCTTTCCTCGCTACATATATTTAGGCTGTTGACAAGCCTTGAGATCTCATACTACATCATACTACTAAACTTCATGTTCATTGCACATAGGGCTGGGAATTACATTTACGTCATTTAGCAGACGTTCTTATCCAGAGCGACTTACAGGAGCAATTAGGGTTAAGTGCCTTGCTCAAGGGCACACCGACAGATTTTTCACCTTGTCGGCTCGGGGATTAGAACCAGCAACCTTTCGGTTACTGGCACAACGCTCTTAACCACTAAGCTACCTGCCGCCCCAGGGACCTCACAATACGATATTTTCACGATACTTAGATGCCGATAAGATATGTATTGCGATTCTCAGGATTCTATATGTATTGTGATTCGGTACTGTGATTTCATGTTGATTCGATGTTCCAAACATATTGCTTACCATATGTCTGCTGCAGAGTGACAAGAGAGAGCCATGAGAAAACGAGTTTTGATCAGTCATGTAAATAAAAGTGCTGAAAACAAATGTGCTCCCTATTTAAAAAGAAAATGGAAAACAAGTTTAGATACTGGAGTTTTGGTGCAGGTATTTCAAACTAGCGCAAAAATAAAGACTGAGATGTCTGATTTAAGATACTCTTTGAAGAGGTAAGGTTTCAGACGTTTTTGGAAGATGGGCAGGGACTCCGCTGTCCTGACGTTAGGGAGAAGAGTTTTCTGTCTTCCTCTCCCATTTAGCAGGGGAATGATAAACAATGTTGAACTATTTTCCTGAATTAGAACAGAGGCTTTGGGGATGGGAGGAGTATCACTGTGCTCTGCTCTCACATACTCACACTGAGAAGTGATTTACTTAATCAACTACCGGTACATTTCTCTCTCTCTCTGTGTGTGTGTGTGTGTGTGTGTGTGTGTGTGTGTGTGTCTGTGTGTGTGTGCATTTGCCTTTCCTCTTTATTCAATTTTTTGTCCCTGGAGTTTAGTTTGTTTCTCCTTTTCTACTCTCTCTCTCCATCCCCCATGTCTCCGCTCCTAATCTTTTCCCTACTTTACTGTATATTGGGGAACATGCTATCTTTTCTCTAAAGGTTAAAGCAGGTTTTTACATGTGAATGTGTGAGAGGGTTATCTCCCAATAATTAAGACTGGCCACAAGACATGCTTTGATAGGGGTTGGCTTTGAAAATGCCTTAGATGGGTGTGACAGTAGAAGTGTATTTGTGGAGAGTTGGAGAGAACATGCTCTTCAGTACTGTATGTGTTTGTCTTCCAAATACTCCTCTGGCCTTCATGAGTGAGTTGAGTTCTGGGCATGCCCACACACACAGAAAAGTGTTTCAGGGGGGAAAATGCTTCCCGCTCTCTAATTTACCATGTATGAGAGACTCCTGTCCGGACATTTCCATTTGACATTTGAGTCATTTAGCAGATGCTCTTATCAAATCAAATCAAACTTTATTTGTCACATGCGCCAAATAGGTGTAGATGCTTATTTACAAACCCTTAACCAACAATGCAGTTCAAGAAAGAGTTAAGAAAATATTTACCAAATAATAAAAAGTAACACAATAAAATAACAGTACTGAGGCTATATACAGGGGGTACCGGTACAGAGTCAATGTGCGGGGGCACAGGTTAGTTGAGGTGATTTGTACATGTAGAGTGACTATGCATAGATAATAGACAGCGGGTAGCAGCAGTGTAAAAACAAATGGAGGGGGGGGTCAATGTAAATAGTCCGGGTGGCCATTTGATTAATTGTTCAGCAGTCTTATGGCTTGGGGGTAGAAGCTGTTAAGGAGCCTTTTGGTCCTAGACTTGGTGCTCCGGTACGCTTGCCGTGCGGTAGCAGAGAGAACAGTCTATGACTTGGGTGACTGGAGTCTTTGACAATTTTTTGGGCTTTCCTTTGACACCGCCTAGTATATAGGTCCTGGATGGCAGGAAGCTTGGCCCCAGTGATGTACTGGGCCGTACGAACTACCCTCTGTAGCGCCTTACAGTCAGATGCCGAGCAGTTGCCATACCAGGCGGTGATGCAACCGGTCAGGATGCTCTCGATGGTGCAGCTGTAGAACTTTTAGAGGATCTGGGGACCCATGCCAAATCTTTTCAGTCTCCTGAGGGGGAAAAGGTGTTGTCGTGCCCTCTTCACGACTGTCTTGGTGTGTTTGGACCATGATAGTTTGTTGGTGATGTGGACACCAAGGAACTTGAAACTCTCGACCTGCTCCACTACAGCCCCATCGATGTTAATGGGGGCCTGTTCGGCCCGCCTTTTCCTGTAGTCCACGATAATCTCCTTTGTCTTGCTCACATTGAGGGAGAGGTTGTTGTCCTGGCACCACACTGCCAGGTCTCTGACCTCCTCCCTATAGGCTGTCTCATCGTTGTCGGTGATCAGGCCACCCACTGTTGTGTCGTCAGCAAACTTAATGATGGTGTTGGAGTCATGTTAGGCCACGCAGTCGTGGGTGAACAGAGGGAGTACAGGAGGGGACTAAGCATGCACCCCTGACGGGCGCCAGTGTTGCGGATCAGCGTGGCAGATGTGTTGTTGCCTACCCTTACCACCTGAGGGAGGCCCGTCAGGAAGCCCAGGATCCAGTTGCAGAGGGAGGTGTTTAGTCCCAGGGTCCTTAGCTTAGTGATAAGCTTTGTGGGCACTATGGTGTTGAACGCTGAGCTGTAGTCAATGAACAGCATTATCACATAGGTGTTCCTTTTGTCCAGGTGGGAAAGGGCAGTGTGGAGTGGGATTGAGATTGCGTCATCTGTGGATCTGTTGGGGTGATATGTGAATTGGAGTGGGTCTAGGGTATCCGGATTGATGCTGTTGATGTGAGCCATGACCAGCCTTTCAAAGCACTTCATGGCTACTGACGTGAGTGCTACAGGGCGGTAATCATTTAGGCAGGTTACCTTCGCTTCCTTGGGCGCAGGGACTATGGCTGTCTGCTTGAAACATGTAGGTATTACAGACTCAGTCAGGGAGAGTTTGAAGATGTCAGTGAAGACACTTGCCAGTTGGTCCGCACATGCTTTGATTACACATCCTGGTAATCCGTCTGGCCCTGCGGCTTTGTGAATGTTAATCTGTTTAAAGGTCTTGCTCACATCGGCTACCGAGAGCGTTATCACACAGTTGTCCGGAACATCTGGTGCTCTCATGCATGCTTCAGTGTTGCTTGCCTCGAAGCGAGCATAAAAGGCATTTAGCTCGTCTGGTAGACTTGCGTCACAGGGCAGCTCGCAGCTGGGTTTCCCTTTGTAGTCCGTAATAGTTTTCAAGCCCTGCCACATCCGACGAGCGTCGGAGCCGGTGTAGTAGGATTCAATCTTAATCCTGTATTGACGCTTTGCCTGTTTGAGAGTTCGTCTGAGAGCGTAGCGGGATTTCTTATAAGCGTCTGGATTAGTGTCCCACTCCTTGAAAGCGGCAGCTCTAGCCTTTAGCTCGATGCGGATGTTGCCTGTAATCCATGGATTCTGGTTGGGATATGTACCTACGGTCACTGTAGGGACGACGTCGTCGATGCACTTATTGATGAAGCCTATGACTGAGGTGGTATACTCCTCAATGCCATTGGATGAATCCTAGAACATATTCCAGTCTGTGCTAGCAAAACAATCCTGCAGCGTAGCATCCGTGTCATCTGACCACTTCCGTATTGAGCGAGTCACTGGTACTTCCTTCTTTAGTTTTTGCTTGTAAGCAGGAATCAGGAGGATAGAATTATGGTCAGATTTTCCAAATGGAGGTCGAGGGAGAGCTTTGTATGCGTGTCTGTGTGTGGAGTAAAGGTGGTCTAGAGTTATTTTTTTCCTCTGGTTGTACATTTGACATGCTGGTAGACATGCGTGTAGCTCAGTTGGTAGAGCATGGCGCTTGCAACGCCAGGGTTGTGGGTTCGTTTCCCACTGGCGGCCAGTATGAAAAAAAAAAAAAAATTATGCACTCACTAACTGTAAGTCGCTCTGGATAAGAGCGCCTGCTAAATGACTAATATGTAAATGAGGTAAAATGGATTTAAGTTTGCCTTAAAGTCCCTTGTCACTAGGAGCGCTGCTTCTGGATTAGCATTTTCTTGTTTACTTATGGCCTTATACAGCTCGTTGAATGTGGTCTTAGTGCCAGCATCGGTTTGTGGTGGTAAATAGACGGCTACGAATAATATAGATGTGTCACAAACGTTGAGAGACGGGTCGGACCAAGGTGCAGCGTGAAAAGCGTACATGTTTATTCACCCAATAAACATACAAACCAAAACAAGAAACGACGTAACGTGAAGTCCAAAAGGCTATACACATACCAGCCTAACAGGAACAAGATCCCACAATACACAGTAGGCAATGGGCTACTTAAGTATGATCCCCAATCAGAGACAACGAGCGACAGCTGTCTCTGATTGGGAATCACACCCGGCCAAACCTAGAACCACAGAAATAGACTAACTAGATCATAAACATTGAATATATAACATAGAAACTCACGCCCTGACCAAACCAACTAAAGACAACAGGCCTCTCAAGGCCAGGGCGTGACAGTACCCCCCCCCTCCCCAAAGGTGCGTACTCCGGCCGCACCAACCTGACTCATTAGGGGAGGGTCCGGGTGGGCTTTCAGCCTCGGAGGCGGATCCGGCTCCGGGCGTGACGACCTCTTCCTCTCTGCCTCCCCGTTGCGCCCCTGGTCTGGTCTGGACCTCGGCGCGATGCTTCCCCTCTCCTTCCTCCCACGATGCACCAAGCCCTGTCTGGACCCTGGTGTGGGAGACCCCGAACCTGGAGAGGGGCTGACGTCTGGGCCTGGATCGGCAATCCCCCCACGATGCACCAAGCCCTGTCTGGACCCTGGTGTGGGAGACCCCGAACCTGGAGAGGGGCTGACGTCTGGGCCTGGATCGTCAATCCCCCCACGATGCACCAAGCCCTGTCTGGACCCTGGTGTGGGAGGCCCCGACCCTGGAGAGAGGCTGACTTCTGGGTCTGGAGTGGAGCCGCTGACCGGAGCTGAACTGGACCCCGGTGAAGCGGACTGCTCTGGCTCCGGGGTGGAGCCGCTGACCGGAGCTGGACTGGGCACCGGTGGTGCGTACTACTCTGGCTCCGGAATGGAGCCGCTGACCGGAGCTGGACTGGACCCCGGTGGAGCGGAATGCTCTGACTCCGGAATGGAGCCGCTGACTGGAGCTGGATCAGGCACCGGTGAAGCAGATTGCTCCAGCTCCGGAGTGGAGCCACTGATCGGAGCTGGACTGGACTCCGGTGGAGCGGAATGCTCTGACTCCGGAATGGAGCCGCTGACCGGAGCTGGACTAGGCACCGGTGGAGCGGAATGCTCTGACTCCGGAATGGAGCAGCTGACCGTTGCTGGACCAGGCACCGGTGGAACAGGCCGGGCCGGACTGTGGACACGCACCACTGGTCTGGTGCGAGGAGCAGGTACGGGGCATACCGGGCTGGCGACAGGCACCACTGGTTTGGTGCGAGGAGCAGGCACGGGCCGTGCCGGACTGGATACACGCACCACTGGCTTAGTGTGGGGAGCAGGTACGGGCCGTACTGGACTGGTGAGGCGCACTGGTGAGGCGCACTGGTGACACAGTGCGTAGAACCGGGGAAGGATATACTGGACCGTGGAGGCGTACTGGAGGTCTGGAGTGTACAGCTGGCACAACCCATCCTGGCTGGATGCCCACTTTCGCACGAAACGTGCGGGGCGCTGGCACAGGACGCACTGGGCTGTGAACGCGCACTGGCGACACAGTGCGTAGGACTGGCGCAGGATATACTGGACCGTGAAGGCGCACTGGAGACCAGGAGCGTTGAGCCGGCACAACCCGTCCTGGCTGGATGCCCACTTTCGCACGACACCTCCTCCTCTCTAGTCAGCCCTTTCCCGGCCTCCTGCTGCCTCGTCGTCCACCCCGTGAGCCCCCCCAAAACAAATTATTGGGGCTGCTTCTCGGGCTTCCTCTTCGGCCGGCACCGTTGATGTCGCCGTTGATCCTCTTCTACCCGGGCTTCCTCCGTCATTGCCCTACCGTAACGGACGGCCTCCTCCTCTGTGATTTTCCCCCAAACGAGGAGGACATCTACCAACGTAGCCTCCCGCTGTGTCCCGGGTGTTTGCTCCTCCTGGCCACGCTGCTTGGTCCTCGTTTGGTGGGATCTTCTGTCACGAACGTTGAGAGACGGGTCGGACTAAGGTGCAGCGTGAAAAGCGTACATGTTTATTCACCCAATAAACATACATAACCAAAACAAGAAACGACGTAACGTGAAGTCCAAAGGGCTATACACATACAAGCCTAACAGGAACAACATCCCACAATACACAGTAGGCAATGGGTTACTTAAGTATGATTCCCAATCAGAGACAACGAGCGACAGCTGTCTCTGATTGGGAATCACACCCGGCCAAACCTAGAAACACAGAAATAGACTAACTAGATCATAAACATAGAATATATAACATAGAAACTCACGCCCTGACCAAACCAACTAAAGACAACAGGCCTCTCAAGGCCAGGGCGTGACAAGATGAGAACTCTCTTGGTAGATAGTGTGGTCTACAGCTTATCATAAGGTCCTTTACCTCAGGCGAGCAATACCTCGAGACTTCTTTAATATTAGACATCACGCACCAGCTGTTATTGACAAATAGACACACACCCCCGCCCCTCGTCTTACCAGACGTAGCTTCTCTGTCATGCTGATGCATGGAAAATCCCGCCAGCGCTATATTTTCTGTGTCGTCGTTCAGCCACGACTCAGTGAAACTTAAGATATTACAGTTTTGAATGTCCCGTTGGTAGGATATTCTTGATCGTAGATCATCCATTTTGTTTTCCAATGATTGCATGTTGGCCAATATAATGGATGGTAGTGGAGGTTTACTCACTCGCCTACGAATTCTCAGAAGGCACAAGGCAGTCCGACCTCCGGCCCCATTTTCTCCGTCTTTTTTTCACGCAAATGATGGGGATTTGGGCCCGTTCCCGAGAAAGCAGTATATCCTTTGCGTCGGACTCGTTAAAGAAAAGCAACTTACAGTTAGTGCATTCATCTTAAGGTAGCTAGGTGGGACAACCACATATCTCAGTCATAGTAAGTACATTTTTCCTCAATAAAGTAGCTAGCAGCAAAGTCAGAGCTAGTAAGGGGGGGAAAGAGGCAAGTGTGAATGTTAGTTCACGAAATGGGGTGCGGGGGGTGGTGCTGTGGACCTGCTCAACACACACACACAAACACACTTACAGGACATACCACACAGGGCGTTGTTTACACACACATGGTCACACACACACATGAAGCCCTTAGCCGTGGTATATTGGCCATATACCACAAACCCCCGAGGTGCCTTATTGCTATTATAAACTGGTTACCAACATAATTAGAGCAGTAAAAATAAATATTTTGGCTTACCCGTGGTATACGGTCTGATATACCACTGCTGTCAGCCAATCAGCATTCAGGGCTCGAACCACCCAGTTTATAATTCCCTATTATGCACAGTATATCTGCACAGAAGAATTCAATGGCTATAGTTCGTTCTTACATGTTTTGTTTGAACTGCTTTCGAAAGCAAAAATCGAATTGAAAACATTATTTACATTTACATTTTTGTCATTTAGCAGACGCTCTTATCCAGAGCGACTTACAGGAGCAATTAGGGTTAAGTGCCTTGCTCAAGGGCACATCGACAGATTTTTCACCTAGTCGGCTCGGGGATTAGAACCAGCGACCTTTCGGTTACTGGCACAATGCTCTTAACCACTTAACCACTAAGCTACCTGCCGTATTGTTGAATTCGATTTTCATAATAGCAAGCTGGGACTGGTGGTTTGGTTTACTAAACTAGCAAGTATGTTTGTTTAGTTACCATGGTAACTACTGTAGCTATCTAGTAAACTTGCTAGCTACTTCAGTGGATGTTGAACACATTTCTACCAGCAAATGAGTTAAATAATAGCCATGGTATAAAAGGGATAATGAACTCTGGGCTCTATGCATTCTCTGGAAAATAATGCAACTCTGTGGAAGGTCAGTTCCACTCCGCTAGCACGTCATGGAACACACCTTCCACATCATTCATTATTTTCCATAGAAAGCATAGCCCGCTCATTGATTATCCCTTACATAATTACACTGCTTGTGACACTTAACCATCTAGAAACCAACAGCCCTGTTAAGCCCCGAAACAAAGTGTTAGTTAATGCATTTGTCCTGAGGAAAAAGAAACCAGGGTTATCCCAAATGTTCCCTCGTGTGCGCGGCGCGCACCTCCTCCAGGACTACCGCTCACAGAAGAAATGCCAGGCCACGCAGAGACGCAAGAGATTGAACTTCTGAGTTCGCCCCATTTAGTTTGCACTATATAGATAGTTTTTTATGTGATCGAATCAACATTATATCAGCCCCTTTTCAATGCAACAAACCAAAACAAATCTAACTTTGAAAGGTTGAGTCTGTGATTTTGTTGTAGGCAGAACCAGAGCGCAACAGAGTAGAATTCTATTGGCAGGGGTTGCTCCTGCCTTTCAATCACCAGCAAGTGAATGCGCTTTTCAGATCAGTTCAGATCAGAGCGCAGAGCCGGGGAGTTACTGCTTCCTACGAGAGCACAACACATGTAAGCTACAATTCTTTGAAAAGTCAGTCAGGTAAAAAGCTTATGTCATAATGAAATGGGCAGTGTTGTATTTTGAGACATGCTTGAATATGCAAATAAGCCAATAGGCAGAGGGATAGCCTACATTGTCTAATTCTCTGTATGGTAATAATAATGACTTTTATTTTCTAAAGTGGTTTCTTGCATCATATAACACAATAAAATGCCATTTACAGTCACCTATTTGGCCCATGGTGTTACAGACCAAGTAAAAAAATCATTAATTAATGTCAAGCCCTTCATAATGTAAAAACGTTTTTAAAAGTCTCATGCAATGTAGGCCTGCATTGAACACCACATACAGGCTACTGTAGGCTAGATCATAGAATTCAAAAGCTATTTCCATGTGAAAATGTTATGGGATTTGCTCCATTGGTTTTGTTGGTAGGCCTACATTGTGCTTAAATAGCCACAATAGCCTATTAGCTACTGTCTAAAACTGTAAGAGTACAGCCTCAGTGTTCACTGTAAACGCGCACCGGAAGTTGCACAAAATCCTCACAACGTTCAAGTTTCCGCTCACAATGCCTAAAATTTGCTCAGTGCCCCAAAAAATGTACCCCCTTGCTGCTGTGTCAGTTGACTACAGCCTGGACTGGCATGTCTGCAATGAGGAGAATGGCAGCCAGTGATTAGCTCTGTGAAAGGGGGATACCTAGTCAGTTGCGCAACTGAATGCATTCAACCGAAACGTGTCTTCCGCATTTAACCCAACCCCTCTGAATCAGCTGCTTTGTCTAAGGATATGTCCCAAATGGCACCCTATTCCCTACATAGTGCACTACTGTTGATGGGCCCTGGTCAATAGTAATGCACTATATAGGGAATAGGGTGCAATTTGGAACGCATCCTAAGAGTTAGTTCCTGCCTTGCTGCTCTTGTTGTTAAACACGGGCTTTCCATGCACTCAGAAACACTCTGGTTCTGTTGTTGCTGTTATGTGTATGAGTGGTCATAGTGCTGCGATAGACACACAAACACACACCCGTGTGTGTGTGTGTGTGTGTGTTCTAGGATGTACATTGTTCCCTACAGTATGAATGAACACACACATACACATTACACACACCAGTGGAGGCTGCTGAGGTGAGGACGGCTCATAATAATGGCTGTAATGGAGCAAATGGAATGGTATCAAAGACATGGAAAATATGTGTTTGATGTATTTGATACCATTCCACTTATTCCGCTCCAACCATTACCACGAGCGTGTCCTCCCCAGTTAAGGTGCCACCAACCTCCTGTGACACACACACACATATATCCACACACATTTCCATGCACCAATACACAATATACATGTACACAGACACACTGAAGTAGGCTGGCTACTGCTATAGAGTGGGCTCACAGTTATTGTGGCTAGGTGTGTGTGTGTGCATGAAAGCACTGAGCCTGTGGAAGTGATCTATGATACAGTACACAACTGTTTTGGTTAAGGACCATCCTGCTGCAAGGGAACAGATCCAAGCATGGAGTGTGTATGAGTGTGTATGAATATATAGCCTAAGTGTATTGTGTGTGTTTCAAGTTTTAATGTCACATGCACAAGTACAGTGAAATGCCTTTCTTGCAAGCTCCAAACCCAACAATGCAGTAATCAATGTCAATGTAGCACTAAAAATAACAAGGTAGAACAAAAACCAACGAGAAATAGAAATAAGAAGAACATGAGAAGTAAGCTATAAACAGGGACAGTTCCAGTACCATATTTACAGGAAGCTATATACAGGGACAGTTCCAGTACCATACTTACAGTAAGCTATATGTGTCTCTGTGTTTGTAAGTGCGCGTGTATGACTGCAGGAATCTCAATGCTAAGTGCCTATGTTGTCCAGCAGAATGCTATGCTGTATTAGACGCTGGAGGAAAGGAAATGGGAAAGGGGGATACCTTGTCAGTTGTACCACTGAATGCATTCAACTGAAATTTGTCTTCCGCATTTAACCCAACCCCTCTGAATCAGAGAGGTGCGGAGGGCTGCCTTAATCGACATCCACATCTTCGAGCCTTGTGTTGTCCTAGATGTTAGAGGACAGCTAGATAGGACAACACAAGGCTCCTCTAATGTCTAATACAGCTAGATAGGACAACACAAGGCTCCTCTAATGTCTAATACAGCTAGATAGGACAACACAAGGCTCCTCTAATGTCTAATACAGCTAGATAGGACAACACAAGGCTCCTCTAATATCTACTACAGCTAGATAGGACAACACAAGGCTCCTCTAATGTCTAATACAGCTAGATAGGACAACACAAGGCTCCTCTAATGTCTAATACAGCTAGATAGGACAACACAAGGCTCCTCTAATGTCTAATACAGCTAGATAGGACAACACAAGGCTCCTCTAATATCTACTACAGCTAGATAGGACAACACAAGGCTCCTCTAATGTCTAATACAGCTAGATAGGACAACACAAGGCTCCTCTAATGTCTAATTCAGACTTTTCACAGGGGGAAGAGAAGTCACACACTGTCTTATTGATAAGATACTAAAGTCTTAAAAATACAGCAGACATGTATATCTTCTCTTCCTCATGGGCCTAGTTCCATTTCCAATCCTTTCAGATCTGAGAACACCAAAGGCTAGGGAAAGGGATAGGGGATGGAATCAGGTCTTAAAGAGAAATGGCATTCAGCTATGCATGTTCGACTGCAGTGATGATTCTAGGGTAATTGCGTGTTGGTATGTTGTAAGCGCAAAGGGTCGTTCCTACCCTAACCAATTCAGGTTCTAACAGTATTTATCTCTCTCTCTCTCTCTCTCTCTCTCTGTCAGGCCTGAGACCCAGCAAAAAGCCCCTGTGTCTGTCCCCACTCCCCCACCTCCCCCTCCAGCCCCCCCTGAGCCGGCCGTCCCCCCAGAGCCAGAGGAGGAGATCCTAGGCTCTGACGATGAGGAGCAGGAGGACCCCGCAGACTACTGCAAAGGTGGGGGGAGATAACACACACTCACAAACCCACGCATGAACGCATCCATGCATGCACACACGTGTATAACTTACATAGCTTATACATGCATACACAAGTATCAAGTTCTGTCTTCTTAACTCTTATCTCCTCCCCCTTTCTCTCTTTACCTCTCTACCTCTCTACCTCTTTACCTCTCTACCTCTTTACCTCTACCTCTTTACCTCTCTACCTCTCTACCTCTCTACCTCCACCCCCACCTCTTTACCCCTCTACCTCTCCACCCCCCACCTCTCTACCTTCTACCTCACACCCCCCCACCTCTCTACCCCTCTTTACCTCTTTACCTCTTTACCTCTTTCCCACCCACCCCTCCACCTCTCTACCTACCTCCCCACCCACCTCTCTCACCCCCCCCCACCTCTCTACCTCTCTACCTCTTTACCTCTTTACCTCTTTACCTCTCTACCTCTACCTCTCTACCTCTCTACCTCTCTACCTCTCTACCTCTTTACCTCTTTACCTCTACACCTCTCTACCTCTCTACCTCTCTACCTCTCTACCTCTTTACCTCTTTACCTCTTTACCTCTCTACCTGTCTACCTCTTGCATACACTCTGTCTTTCTCCTCTCGTTCTCACACATGCCCGCATACACCCCCCTCCCTAGACACACTCACTTAAGGTTTCAGCATGATTCAGTTCGGCTGGCGCCTAGCCGTACTCGGCTAACCGAACGAGTGAGCTCGCATACTCCCTTAAAAGATGTGCACTTGAAAAATGAGAAAAAAGCAGCAATAGTACTTTGTCCATTTTGAGACGCCGTAGCCAGTATACGCTCATAAAAATTGTCAGAATTAATCTAAAATAACTAAAGAAATCTGTTACTAATTTTGACATTTTTGCAGAGGAGATCTTAGTCACACAATTTTACATCTAACTAAGATGTGCAGTATTTCTCAAAGAAAAAATGTGCATGAAAAGTAGTCGTCTCTCGTTGAATGACAACAAAGACTTTATTGAAGAATATACAGTTGAAGTCGGAAGTTTACATACACCTTAGCCAAATACATTTAAACTCAGTTTTTCACAATTCCTGACATTTAATCCTAGTAAAGATTCCCTGTCATAGGTCAGTTAGGATCACCACTTTATTTTAAGAATGTGAAATGTCAGAATAATAGTAGAGAGTGATTTATTTCAGCTTTTATTTATTTCATCACATTCCCAGTGGGTCAGAAGTTTACATACACTCAATTAGTATTTGGTAGCATTGCCTTTAAATTGTTTAACTTGGGTCAAACGTTTTGGGTAGCCTTCCACAAGCTTCCCACAATAAGTTGGGTGAATTTTGGCCCATTTCTCCTGACAGAGCTGGTGTAACTGAGTCAGGTTTGTAGGCCTCCTTGCTCGCACACGCTTTTTCAGTTCAGCCCACACATTTCCTATAGGATTGAGGTCAGGGCTTTGTGATGGCCACTCCAATACCTTGACTTTGTTGTCCTTAAGCCATTTTGCCACAACTTTGGAAGTATGCTTGGGGTCATTGTCCATTTGGAAGACCCATTTGCGACCAAGCTTTAACTTCCTGACTGATGTCTTGAGATATTGCTTCAATATATCCACATCATTTTCCTTCCTCATGATGCCGTGTATTTTGTGAAGTGCACCAGTCCCTCCTGCAGCAAAGCACCCCCACAGCATGATGCTGCCACCCCCGTGCTTCACGGTTGGGATGGTGTTCTTGGGCTTGCAAGCAACCCCCTTTTTCCTCCAAACATAATGATGGTCATTATGGCCAAACAGTTCTATTTTTGTTTCATCAGACCAGAGGACATTTCTCCAAAAAGTACGATCTTTGTCCGCATGTGCAGTTGCAAACCGTTGTCTGTCTTTTTTATGGCGGTTTTGGAGCAGTGGCTTCTTCCTTGCTGAGTGGCCTTTCAGGTTATGTCGATATAGGACTCGTTTTACTGTGGATATAGATACTTTTGTACCTGTTTCCTCCAGCATCTTCACAAGGTCCTTTGCTGTTGTTCTGGGATTGATTTGCACTTTTCGCACCAAAGTATGTTCATATCTAGGAGACAGAACGTGTCTCCTTCCTGAGCGGTATGACGGTTGCGTGGTCCCATGGTGTTTATACTTGCGTACTATTGTTTGTACAGATGAACGTGGTACCTTCAGGCATTTGGAAATTGCTCCCAAGGATGAACCAGACTAGTAGAGGTCTACCATTTTTTTCTGAGGTCTTGGTTGATTTCTTTTGATTTTCCCATGATGTCAAGCAAAGAGACGCTGAGTTTGAAGGTAGGCCTTGAAATACATCCACAGGTACACCTCCAATTGACTCAAATGATGTCAATTAGCCTATCAGAAGCTTCTAAAGCCATGACATCATTTTCTGGAATTTTCCAAGCTGTTTAAAGGCACTTTAGTGTATGTAAACTTCTGACCCACTGGAATTGTGATGCAGTGAATTATAAGTGAAATAATCTGTCTGTTAACAATTGTTGGAAGAATTACTTGTGTCATGCACAAAGTAGATGTCCTAACCGACTTGCCAAAACTATAGTTTGTTAACAATACATTTGTGGAGTGGTTGAAAAACGAGTTTTAATGACTCAAACCTAAGTGTATGTAAACTTCCGACTTCAACTTTATGCACAAACCTTTCCAAACTGTTTCGGCTGGGAAGCATGCGGACGCCTTTACCCACACTCCAATACACTTAAGCCCATCTCTTCTTCTCCTTTCTCTACCTCTTACTCTATCTCTTATATCATCCCTGCTGGCTCCAAATGTCATTTGCAGCAGTGTGACTAGCCAGAAGCTCTATATGCTTGGCACCAGCACCAAGGCTCAAGGTTGTTGTCTGTGCCAAGAGGGAGTGGTCTCTACTGAGGAGCCTGATATCCTGATAGCTGTGAGGACCTACTGAGGACCTTCTCACATAGGACTGGCTTGAGACTGAAGAGAAGACACTGTCGCTGTGACTCTTTCTCTCTCTATCTCTCTATTCCTCTCTCTCTCTTTCTTTCTCTCTCTATCTTTTTTCCACTATCTCCCTTTCTCTGTCTTTCTCTCTTTCTTAATCCTCTCTCACTCCCTCCCTCCTACTGATGGCATAGTTTCAGTAGCCTGGCTCGAAGTATCAGTATCTTGATTATCTATGTTCACTCCTCTCTCTTTTTCTAACAGTATCTCACTCTTTCTCTTTCGCTCTCTCTCTCTCTCTCTCAGGTGGATACCATCCGGTGAAGATAGGGGACTTGTTCAACGGGAGGTACCATGTGATCCGCAAGCTGGGCTGGGGTCACTTCTCCACCGTATGGCTGTGCTGGGACATTCAGTGAGTCTCACACACACACATACCTGTCAACGGGAGGCAGACGGGTCAACACGGTTACCAACTCATCGCCATGACAACGGCTGCAACAAAACCACTCCTACACAGTGACACAGTAGCAGCTGCAGTGTCAGAATATCACCTTTCACTAGGTTACATCGCACAGCTCGCACATATACTCACTTAGCTCCAATTAAATCAATTGCACAATCATACACTGTACGCTGTTCCTCACTCACATGGACATTGTTATTGGATATGAAACCATTACCAGTAAACATCTTCCTCAGCAGTGTGTTTTTCCCTAATCTGTGATTGATTCGTTCAACTCCAGTGTTGCATGGCTAGCTCTGCTGTAGTCCATCATGTTGTGATATGGATCTCACTGTGTGTTATGTTGTTTCAGGGTAAAGAACTTTGTGGCGATGAAGGTGGTGAAAAGTGCTCAGCACTACACAGAGACAGCCCTGGATGAGATCAAACTGCTCAGATGTGTGAGTAGCGACTCTGTGTGTGTGTGTGTGTGTGTGTGTGTGCTTCATTTCCCCATGCCTCTCACACCTCTCTCTCACACCCTCCGTCCTGATCTCTCTATTTTTTGTCGTTCATCTCCAGGTGAGAGAGAGTGACCCCTCTGACCAAAACAAAGAAATGGTGGTTCAGCTGATAGATGACTTCAAGATCTCTGGAATCAACGGAATACGTATCCTTGTCTACAGAGGGTGTGTGTGTGTGTGTGTGTGTGTGTGAGCTCTTTATATCTGTGTATGTATCTCAATGATTAAGCTGTGGTCCTCCTTGACCAGCTGTCCCAGATGTGTGTATGGTGTTTGAGGTTCTGGGACACCACCTTCTAAAGTGGATCATCAAGTCCAACTACCAGGGCCTTCCTCTTCCCTGTGTTAAGAGTATTATCAAACAGGTATGCCACACAAATGCACGCACACACTAGTGCTGACTAACCGGTGCCCCCACACATTGACCCTGTACCGGTACCCCCTGTATATAACCTCCCTACTGTTATTTTATTTTACTGCTGTTCATTAATTTTTAGCTTTTTTTTTTTTTTACTTATCTATTTTTTACTTAACACTTTTTTTTATTTTCTTAAAACTGCATTGTTGGTTAAGGGCTTGTAAGTAAGCATTTCACTGTAAGGTCTACACTTGTTGTATTCGGCGCATGTGGCAAATAAAATTTGATTTGATTTGAGCGATTAACCTAAATGGTTTTTAAACAACTAATTGACGACGTCAGTTCAATGATTTGAATTCCATTTCGTTCTTTTTTTTCTTTTCTGGGAGCTCAATGCACAGTTTCTCTAGATAATTCAGATCCAACCTGAACTGTGCAATGTAGTAGGGATTTGTAGTTTCCAACAGGCCAATATTCTACATAGTTTAGCGCAGAAAACGTGGTAATTAACTACAATGACCATACTCCATTGCAAGCCTACTTGTCTGGTCTATGTGGGGCAGACGTGGAAAGGGAGGGAAGAGGCAGTAGAACACGCGAGAGGGATAGAGAGCAGTTGCTTTGCGAGGTATCTCTACCTGAAAATAAATGATCTAAGTCATTTATAGTTGGTATTCAGCAGTCATAAAAGTATGCCTTATTTACTTTGAAGAACTACTAAAATAGTGATTCTGTCAGACAGCATAGGCAGCATCTCTAGAGATGAGATGATGACTTGGAATTAAATAATAAATTCATCAAATAAAACAATAATATTATACACAACTGAAATATTTTATTAAAGTAATGTGAATAAATGATGGTTAATAAGTGATAACCAGTAATGGGCAGTCACTACCATCATAGGATTTTATTAATTGTTTTATTCTGTGTTGTTACAGTATTCAACCCACATAATTCATAGTGCATTTAATGTTGTTTTTTTATAATCGAAATCCAAAACCATGATTATTTTTTAAATAATCGAACCGAAACCGAACCGACCTTAAAAAGCACTAACACAAACTCACACACTCAAGCACACACTCACACATCCTCATTTACTTGACTCAGACACATTCACATGCACACATCACTTTCACTTCCATAAACACTCTTTATTAGCACCAACACAGAGAGGAAGACCAGTGATATTGCCAGCCAGAGGCACTACTGCAGGCCAGTCCAGTACAGTACATGTTGTTGACTTCACAAGGCCTTTCCCTTTCCCCTGAAGAGCAGAGCAGCATGTGAATTCAACTTATCCGTTCATCTCCGCTGCTGCTCAAGCAAATAAGCCGCTGCTGCCTCCCACTTGAAAAGCCCACTGAATGTGAATAGAAACTGTTCTCAACTTCAATGCAAAGCCCCTGAAATCAAACACTGGCAAACACACACATGCACACGCGCACGTGCGCACACACACACACCAAACAAAAAAACAACAGCAGCCTTGTCCCCGATGGAGGATGACTAAGATCAAAAGAATGGTTAATTTAGCGTTGAGAGTGTGTGTTTAATCTGTGATTTGTGTGTGTGTATTTGTGTTTGCTTGCACGTGTGTCTGTGTTTGTGTGTGTGTTTGTGTGTGTGTGTGTGTGCGCGCATTTGTGCACGCTTGTGTTCCTGTGTTCATGTAGGTTCTGCAGGGCCTGGACTACCTCCACAGCAAGTGTAAGATCATCCACACAGACATCAAGCCAGAGAACATCCTGATGTGTGTGGACGATACGTTTGTCCGCCGCATGGCCGTGGAGGCCACAGAGTGGCAGAAGGCTGGGGCGCCCCCGCCCTCTGGATCTGCAGGTAAGGTACAGACCAGTGGGCAATGCTCAGTGCCCACCTCACCCACCCACTCACTCACTGTCTGTAGAAGAAAATAGCAGGTTTAAAAGAATAATTATCACCCAAAATCACAGTTTTTCCTAAACCATCTGACAAACTGAAGGTGAACTATCCCTCTAAGCGTTATCCAAATAGTTAGTTATTGTAGCCTTGTCCTCATTTCAGACTGAAGTGTTTTGAGAGTCCAACAGTGAATAGTGAATAAAGCCTGTCTTCAGATATATTTAAAAAGAGTACTTAGGACTGTTTTTCCCCTAAACCTGTGTAGAGAGCTCTGTTGCTGCTTGATTTGAGGTTCAGTCTTAGTCGAATCAGTACAGTGCACTCTTTGTAGAGGAGGCATGAGAGTAATATCCATTATGAACTGTTTGATTCTTATGACCAATTGCTTACTTAAAGACAAGGTCTAATGCTAGTATAGGGAAGTCTCTGTCCCTCTGTTTTTAACCACTATCCTACTAGCAGTAGATTCATCTATCGGCGGTTCTGTGTCCAGCTGTGTATCAGTACAGCTGTCACACCATTAAGGAATCTATTAATCAATCAGATGAATCAATCAGTTGGACGGTCTCTTAGTTTGTTGCTTCAGCTTGCCAGCCTGAGCCAACCAATCAATTTGGTGAGAGCTCTCTCCTAGTTTGATTTGATAGGCACAGAGATTGCTTGAGAGCTTGTGGCTCCATTAAAAGCTAGCTGATCGTGAGAGTGGTTACGGAAACGTGCCTTTAGCAAGTGGAGAGAGGAGGAAAGGGTGGAAGCAGAGTTGTTAAGCATTCTTATCTGGCCAGTGCACGCTTCCACTCACATTCCCATATTGTCTTGGCCTATGTTCCTTCAACTTCCCCCTGAAACGTTACTACTTGTTCTTCCTGTCACGTGTGTGCCCTGACAGTCAGGGGTCATGTAGTCTCGACATCACACGGATGTAGTCAAGACTAGGGGTCATGACCCCCTCATGAACTCCTCATGAACCCCCCCATGAGCTGTCTGTCAATCACACTCAGCTCAACCAATAGGAACCCTCTTAGTTGGACAGCTCTAAGTAGCTGTAATTCCATGACAGAAAGAAGAAGAAGAGTTGTTCCAGACATCCTCATACTGCTCACACATACCAATGAGTCAGGCTGGAATGATGATGACTTATATGTACAGTACCAGTCAAAAGTTTGGACACACCTACTCATTCCAGGGTTTTTCTTTATTTGTACTATTTTCTACATTGTAGAATAATAGTGAAGACATCAAAACTATGAAATCAAATCAAATGTATTGGTCACATACAGTGGGGAAAAAAAGTATTTAGTCAGCCACCAATTGTGCAAGTTCTCCCACTTAAAAAGATGAGAGAGGCCTGTAATTTTCATCATAGGTACACGTCAACTATGACAGACAAAATTAGAAAAAAAAATCCAGAAAATCACATTGTAGGATTTTTAATGAATTTATTTGCAAATTATGGTGGAAAATAAGTATTTGGTCAATAACAAAAGTTTCTCAATACTTTGTTATATACCCTTTGTTGGCAATGACACAGGTCAAACGTTTTCTGTAAGTCTTCACAAGGTTTTCACACACTGTTGCTGGTATTTTGGCCCATTCCTCCATGCAGATCTCCTCTAGAGCAGTGATGTTTTGGGGCTGTCACTGGGCAACACGGACTTTCAACTCCCTCCAAAGATTTTCTATGGGGGTTGAGATCTGGAGACTGGCTAGGCCACTCCAGGACCTTGAAATGCTTCTTACGAAGCCACTCCTTCGTTGCCCGGGCGGTGTGTTTGGGATCATTGTCATGCTGAAAGACCCAGCCACGTTTCATCTTCAATGCCCTTGCTGATGGAAGGAGGTTTTCACTCAAAATCTCACGATACATGGCCCCATTCATTCTTTCCTTTACACGGATCAGTCGTCCTGGTCCCTTTGCAGAAAAACAGCCCCAAAGCATGATGTTTTCACCCCCATGCTTCACAGTAGGTATGGTGTTCTTTGGATGCAACTCAGCATTTTTTGTCCTCCAAACACGACGAGTTGAGTTTTTACCAAAAAGTTATATTTTGGTTTCATCTGACCATATGACATTTTCCCAATCCTCTTCTGGATGCACTCTAGCAAACTTCAGACGGGCCTGGACATGTACTGGCTTAAGCAGGGGGACACGTCTAGCACTGCAGGATTTGAGTCCCTGGCAGCGTAGTGTGTTACTGATGGTAGGCTTTGTTACTTTGGTCCCAGCTCTCTGCATGTCATTCACTAGGTCCCCCCGTGTGGTTCTGGGATTTTTGCTCACCGTTCTTGTGATCATTTTGACCCCACGGGGTGAGATCTTGCATGGAGCCCCAGATCGAGGGAGATTATCAGTGGTCTTGTATGTCTTCCATTTCCTAATAATTGCTCCCACAGTTGATTTCTTCAAACCAAGCTGCTTACCTATTGCAGATTCAGTCTTCCCAGCCTGGTGCAGGTCTACAATTTTGTTTCTGGTGTCCTTTGACAGCTCTTTGGTCTTGGCCATAGTGGAGTTTGGAGTGTGACTGTTTGAGGTTGTGGACAGGTGTCTTTTATACTGATAACAAGTTCAAACAGGTGCCATTAATACAGGTAACGAGTGGAGGACAGAGGAGCCTCTTAAATAAGAAGTTACAGGTCTGTGAGAGCCAGAAATCTTGCTTCTTTGTAGGTGACCAAATACTTATTTTCCACCATAATTTGCAAATAAATTCATTAAAAATCCTACAATGTGATTTTCTGGATTTTTTTTTCTCAATTTGTCTGTCATAGTTGACGTGTACCTATGATGAAAATTACAGGCCTCTCTCATCTTTTTAAGTGGGAGAACTTGCACAATTGGTGGCTGACTAAATACTTTTTTTCCCCACTGTACACATGGTTAGCAGATGTTATTGCAAGTGTAGCGAAATGCTTGTGCTTCTAGTTCCGACAGTGCAGCAATATCTAGCAAGTAACATCTAACAGTTCCACAACAAATACCTAATACACACAAATCTAAGTAAAGGAATGGAATAAGAATATATAAAGATATGGACAAGCAATGTCATTGTCAGAGCGGCATAGGCTAAGATGCAATAGAATCTCCAAAGTCAACACCTCATTTGGCCGCCATTCCTTCCAGTTCTCTGCTGCCAATGACTGGAACGAACTGCAAAAATCTCTGAAGCTGGAGACTCTTATCTCCCTCACTAACTTTAAGCATCAGTTGTCAGAGCAGCTTACCGATCACTGCACCTGTACACAGCCATTCTGAAATTAGCCCACCCAACTACCTCATCCCCATATTGTTATTTATTTTGCTAATTTGCACCCCAGTATCTCTATTTGCACATCATCTTTTGCACGTCTATCATTCCAGTGTTAATACGAAATTGTAACTATTTTGCACTATGGCCTATTTATTGCCTTACCTCCATAACTTACTACATTCGCACACACTGTATATATATTTTCTGTTGTATTTTTGACTATTTTTTGTTTACCCCATATGTAACTCCGTGTTGTTGTTTTTATCACACTGCTTTGCTTTATCTTGGCCAGGTCGCAGTTGTAAATGAGAACTTGTTCTCAACTGGCTTACCTGGTTAAATAAAGGTTAAATAAAATTAAAATAAAATATGGAATGATGTAGTAACCAAAAAAGTGTTAAACAAATCAAAATATATTTTATATTTGAGATTCTTCAAAGTAGCCACCCTTTGCCTTGATGACAGCTTTGCACACTCTTGGCATTCTCTCAACCAGCTTCATGAGGTAGTCACCTGGAATGCATTTCAATTAACAGGTGTGCCTTGTTAAAAGTTAATTTGTAGAATTTCTTTCCTTCTTAATGCGTTTGAGCCCATCAGTTGTGTTGTGACAAGGTAGGGGTGGTATACAGAAGATAGCCCTATTTGGTAAAATACCAAGTCCATATTTTGGCAAGAACATCTCAAATAAGCAAAGAGAAATGACAGACCATCATTACTTTAAGACATGAAGGTCAGTCAATTTTGCAAATTTCCAGAACTTTTGCAGTCGCAGAAATCACCTCGACTAACCTGTGCCCCCGCACATTGACTATGTACCGGTACCCCCTGTATATAGCCTCCCTACTGTTATTTTATTTTACTGCTGCTCTTTAATTATTTTTATTTTTTACTTATCTAATTTTTATTTAACACTTATTTTTCTTAAAACTGCATTGTTGGTTAAGCGCTTGTAAGTAAGCATTTCACTGTAATGTCTACACCTGTTGTATTCGGCGCATGTGGCAAATATTTTGATTAGAGAAAAAAAACATAAAGCGCGATGATGAAACTGGCTCTCATGAGGACCGCCACAGGAAAGGAAGACCCAGAGTTACCTCTGCTGCAGAGGATAAGTTCATTAGAGTTAACTGCATCTCAGATTGCAGCCCAAATAAATGCTTCACAGAGTTCAAGTAACGGACACATCTCAACATCAACTGTTCAGAGGAGACTGCGTGAATCAGGCCTTCATGGTCGAATTGCTGCAAAGTAACCACTACTAAAGGACACCAATAAGAAGTAGAGACTTGCTTGGGCCAAGAGACACAAGCAATCGACATTAGACCGTGGAAATCTGTCCTTTGATCTGATCTTGATCTGGTTCCAACCGCCGTGTCTTTATGAGACGCAGAGTAGGTGAACGGATGATCTCTGCATGTGTGGTTCCCACCGTGAAGCATGGAGGTGGGGGTGTGGGGGTGCTTTGCTGGTGACACTGTCAGTGATTTATTTAGAATTCAAGGCACACTTAACCAGCATGGCTACCACAGTATTCTGCAGCAATACACCATCCCATCTGGTTTGCGCTTAGTGGGACTATAATTTGTTTTTCAACAGGACAATGACCCAAAACACACCTCCAGGCTGTGTAAGGGCTATTTGACCAATGAGAGTGATGGAGTGCTGCATCAGATGACCTGGCCTCCACAATCACCCGACCTCAACCCAATTGAGATGGTTTGGGATGAGTTGGACCACAGAGTGAAGGATAAGCAGCCAACAAGTGCTCAGCATATGTGAGAACTCCTTCAAGACTGTTGGGAAAGCATTCCTCATGAAGCTGGTTGAGAGAATGCCAAGAGTGTGCAAAGCTGTCATACTCCAAAATGCTCAGAGTTGGCCAGGGCCCTCTGTGTATACTGTACAGTATATTCTATGAAGTTTAGATTGCCAGAGCATGGGGAACTGCTTGAGTAATTTAAGGTTTTGGTAATAAGTGTTAACTGTACACTAGAATGATCCAAGATGGCATAGCAGTGTGGTCGTGTATTATGTTGTGTCCTCGTGTAAATAGCCTGTTTTTTCGTATATATTTCTCTATCTCACTTTCCATCCTTAACTAAATATACTTTCCTGCAACCCGCCTCACCCAATGTGGAACGGATTATATTATTTATTCATACCTGTTATCAAGAACCCATGGCTGAAACTAGCCAGCTAACTAGCTACTTGCTATTAGCTATTGCTATTACATTTTTTAAATTTTAGTCATTTAGCAGACACTCTAATCCAGAGCGACTTACAGTTAGTGAGTGTATACATTTTCATACTGGAGACTGCGTGAATTATTAGCCACCGTTAGCGGTCTTCACCACTGTCAGTGGCCTGCACTATCTACCAGCCGGCTCTAGCCTGGACAATTATCGGCCAGTCTGCACAGCGTGCTATCGACCCAGAGCATTTAGGATTTTCTGCCGGAATGACTGAATCACTGGACCTTAACACCGGATCATCACAAATAGCTAGCTGCAACCGAATGGATGTTGTTGTTGGCTAATCACCACTAATCACCACTTGTCCCGAAGCTAGCATCAGTTAGCCTTGAGCTAGCCTCGAGCCCATCTCCCGGCTATCCACCTCTCTGTCAACCGGACGGGACCTCCTAGTGTCGACACGGAGCCCCGCCGATCCATCACGACTGGTCTGCCGACGTAATCATCTGATGTGGTTTCAACAGGCTTCCCATTGCGACGACCACAAAGATCTATCTGCTAGCACCGGCCCGCTAGCACGCGCAATCAACAGCCGTGCCTCCTGCTTGCCTGTGCTGTAGCAGCCTACGAACTGCTCCCGGACTTACCTATTGCTGTTCACTGGACCTTATGATCACTCAGCTACCCATCTGATGCCCGCTGGACTGTTCCTTTACACGGTACCCCATCCTGTTTACCTGTTTAGCCTCAGCCCAAACTTTCGTCGCCATTACCAGTTGTTGTCTTAGCCATCTCGAATAACACCTGTGATTGCGTTATGCGTCTCTCCCATTTCAATATGCCTAGCCTATTGCTGTTTGCGTTAGTTGTTATTGTACTATTTCACTGTAAAGCCCCCAGTCCCGCTCAACCTGCCTCAGATAGCTTCTTTGTCCCACCCCCCATACACGCGGAGACCGGCTCAATCGGTAACTCCAGTGATGCTATCTCTTTCATCGTTACCCAATGCTTAGGTGTACCTCCACTGTACTCATATCCTTCCATATCCTTGTCTGTACATAATGCCCTGAATCTATTCTACAACGTCCGGAAATCTGCCCCATTTATTCTCTGTACCCAACGCACTAGAAGACCAGTTCTTAAAGCCTTTAGCCGTATACTTATTATATTCCTCCTCTGTTCCTCTGGTGATGTAGAGGTTAACCCAGGCCCTGTAGCCCCCAGTATCACTCCTACTCCCCAGGCGCTATCATTTGTTGACTTCTGTAACCGTAAAAGCCTTGGTTTCTTGCATGTTAACATCAGAAGCCTCCTCCCCAAGTTTGAGTTATTCACTGCGTTAGCACACTCTGCCAACCCTGATGTTCTAGCAGTGTCTGAATCCTGGCTTAGGAAGGCCACCAAAAATTCAGAAATGTCCATCCTGAACTATAACATTTTCCGTCTAGATAGAACTGCCTAAGGGGGCGGAGTTGCAATCTACTGTAGAGATAGCCTGCAGTGCTCTATCATACTATCCAGGTCTGTGCCCAAACATTTTGAGCTTCTACTTCTAAAAATACACCTTTCCAGAAATAAGTCTCTCACTGTTGCCGTTTGCTACAGACCCCCCTCAGCCCCCAGTTTTGCCCTGGACACCATATGTGAATTGCTTGCCCCCCATCTATCCTCAGAGTTCGTACTGCTTGGTGACCTAAACTGGGATATGCTTAACACCCCAGCCGTCCTACAATCTAAACTAGATGCCCTCAATCTCACACAAATTATCAAGGAACCTACCAGGTCCAACCCTAAATCCGTAAACATGGGCACCCTCATAGATATCATCCTGACTAATTTACCCTCTAAATACACCTCCGCTGTCTTCAACCAGGATCTCAGCGATCACTGTCTCATTGACTGTGTCCGTAATGGGTCCGCGGTCAAATGACTGTTGTGGAAAATAACCACCATACTTTATTACAAATAAGGTCTTAGAGTTTTCGTTGCATCAAGGAATGACTTTATTAAAGTTTTCAACACAGCCGATACCCGTCTGCAGAGGGGAACACATTCTTAAGGTCCCCCTCCATCTTATATAGTCCTCTTCAGTTTTCCCGCTCTTTTATTGCCCCGCCCACTTCCTTTGTCCCTGAGGACGGCTGAACTATTACTCCAACCAATCACCCGCTCCCCTGTACCTCACCCCCTCAAGCTGTAATCAATCAAGAAGATACCAAGGAGACAAAGGTCTAGCCCAAACTCTATTCAACCCTGGTGCCACTCCCTTCACTGTGTTTGAAGAGAGAGACAAAAACAAACGGCCCAATTCAGTTAGCCACAAATAATTTTAACTATATGTTCATGATTAACTCAATTTCATCTGATAATCCATTAAAAATACACATCACGACCACCCCTCATCACTGTCAAACGCTCCCTAAAACACTTTAGCGAGCAGGCCTTTCTAATTGACCTGGCCTGGGTATCCTGGATGGATATTGACCTCATTCCGTCAGTAGAGGATGCCTGGATGTTCTTCAAAAGTGCTTTCCTCTCCATCTTAAATAAGCATGCCCCATTCAAAAAATTCAGAACTAAGAACAGATATAGCCCCTGGTTCACCCCAGACTTGACTGCCCTTGACCAGCACAAAAACATCCTGTGCAGTACGCATTAGCATCGAACAGCCCCCGCGATATGCAACTTTTCAGGGAAGTCAGGAACCAATATACACAAACAGTTAGGAAAGCAAAGGCTAGCTTTTTCAAACAGAAATTTGCATCCTGTAGCACTAACACCAAAAAGTTTTGGGACACTGTAAAGTCCATGGAGAATAAACGCACCTCCTCCCAGCTGCCCACTGCACTGAGGCTAGGAAACACTGTCACCACCGATAAATCTACGATAATTGAGAATTTCAATAAGCATTTTGCTACGGCTGGCCATGCTTTCCACCCCCCCTGCTTCTCCTTCACCCAAATTCAGATAGCTGATGTCCTGAAAGAGCTGCAAAATCTGGACCCCTACAAATCAGCTGGGCTAGACAATCTGGACCCTTTCTTTCTAAAATTAGCCGCCGAAATTGTCGCAACTCCTATTACTAGCCCGTTCAACCTCTCTTTTGTATTGTCTGAGATCCCCAGAGATTGGAAAGCTGCCGCGGTCATCCCCCTCTTCAAAGTGGGTGACACTCTAGATCCAAACTGTTACAGACCTATATCCATCCTACCCTGCCTTTCGAAAGTATTTGAAAGCCAAGTTAACAAACAGATCACCGACCACTTCGAATCCCACCGTACCTTCTCCGCTATGCAATCTGGTTTCCGAGCTGGTCATGGGTGCACCTCAGCCACGGTCAAGGTCCTAAACGATATTATAACCGCGATTGATAAAAGACAGTACTGTGCAGCCGTCTTCATCGACCTGGCCAAGGCTTTTGACTCTGTCAATCACCGCATTCTTATTGGCAGACTAAATAGCCTTGGTTTCTCAACTGACTGCCTCGCCTGGTTCACCAACTACTTCTCAGATAGAGTTCAATGTGTCAAATCGGAGGGCCTGTTGTCTGGACCTCTGGCAGTCTCTATGGGGGTGCCACAGGGTTCAATTCTCGGGCCGACTCTATTCTCTGTGTATATCAATGATGTCGCTTTTGCTGCTGGTGACTCTCAGATCCACCTCTACGCAGACGACACCATTTTGTATACATCTGGCCCTTCATTGGACACTGTGTTAACAAACCTCCAAACGAGCTTCAATGCCATACAACACTCCTTCCGTGGCCTCCAACTGCTCTTAAACGCTAGTAAAACTAAATGCATGCTCTTCAATCGAACGCTGCTTACACCCGCCTGCCCGACTAGAATCACTACTCTCGGCGGGTCTGACTTAGAATATGTAGACAACTACAAATACCTAGGTGTCTGGTTAGACCGTAAACTCTCCTTCCAGACTCACATTAAGCATCTCCAATCCAAAGTTAAATCTAGAATCGCCTTCCTGTTTCGCAACAAAGCCACCTTCACTCATGCTGCTAAACATGCCCTCGTAAAACGGACTATCCTACCGATCCTTGACTTCGACGATGTCATTTACAAAATAGCTTCCAACACTCAACTTAGCAAATTGGATGTAGTCTATCACAGTGCAATCCGTTTTGTCACCAAAGCCCCATATACTACCCACCATTGTGACCTGTACGCTCTTGTTGGCTGGCCCTCACTACATATTCGTCGCCAAACCCACTGGCTCCAGGTAATCTATAAATCACTTCTAGGCAAATCCCATCCTTATCTTAGCTCATTGGTCACCATAGCAACACCCACCCGTAGTATGCGCTCCAGCAGGTATATCTCACTGGTCATCCCCAAAGCCAACACCTCCTTTGGCCGCCATTCCTTCCAGTTCTCTGCTGCAAATGACTGGAACGGACTACAAAAATCTCTGAAACTGGAGACACTTATCTCCCTCATTAACTTTAAGCATCAGTTGTCAGAGCAGCTTACCGATCACTGTACCTGTACACAGCCCATCTGTAATTAGCCCACCCAACTACCTCATCCCCATATTGTTATTTACATTGTTATTTATTTTGCTCATTTGCACCCCAGTATCTCTATTTGCACATCATCTTCTGCACATCTATCACTCCAGTGTTAATACTAAATTGTAATCATTTTGCACTATGGCCTATTTATTGCCTTACCTCCATAACTTACTACATTTGCACACACTGTATATAGATTTTCTATTTTCTATTGTGTTATTGACTGTACGTTTTTGTTTATTCCATATGTAACTCTGTGTTGTTGTTTTTATCGCACTGCTTTGCTTTATCTTGGCCAGGTCGCAGTTGTAAATGAGAACTTGTTCTCAACTGGCTTACCTGGTTAAATAAAGGTGAAATAAAATAAAAGGCAAATGGTGGCTACTTTGAAGAATCTCAAATATAAAATATATTTGGATTTGTTTAACACTTTTTTGGTTACTACATGATTCCATATGTGTTATTTCATAGTTTTGATGTCTTCACTATTATTCTACAATGTAGAAAATAGTAAAAATAAAGAAAAACCCTTCAATGAGTAGGTGTGTCCAAACTTTTGACTGGTACTGTATGTGGGCATTGCGTAACACTTGGAGAAAAGGGTTGATTTCTATGGATCTAGGACGAGGGAATAAAGCTGTCTGAAATTACTTTGATTAAATCCTACATTCAACTCACAGTTCACCCAAAGATTCTGTATGAAGTCTGTAAGAGGGTATAAATAATTTAATGGGGTCTTATCTTATTCAGGGGTATATATTATTATTATTATAGGACTGTGTGGAGATTATATGTTTGAAGGTGAACTTTCTCCTGACTCTGACTTGTGTGACTCTGTTTCATCCCAACAGTCAGCACAGCACCACAAGCCAAACCGGTGAGTACCACAATGTTCTGTATGAACCTCAGAGCAGAATATACAATGTTTTCTACCAAATTCTAGTCACTCAGCTTATGGGTCAGTGTAAGTCAGTGACTTTAATAGACTCTTCCTCCTCTCCTCCCCTCCTCCTCCCCCCCCTCCTCTTCTCTAGGTGGGGAAGATCTCTAAGAACAAGAAGAAGAAGCTGAAGAAAAAACAGAAGCGTCAGACCGAGCTGTTGGAGAGACGCATGCTGGAGATCGAGGCCCTGGAAAGAGAGGCTGAGAAACAGAGGGCCACAGAGGGCCCCGATGGTGAGGGGGACACATACTCCCCAAAACACACACCCCGCAATGCGGCACTGGGGCCCGCCGTCGCACTGGGCGAGAGTGATGACGACGATGATGATGATGAAGAGGATGGAGACGAGGATGAGGAGGGAGAGACGGAGAGGGAGAGGCCAACCAGGCTAACCAATCACACCTGTGAGTTGACATGGTTTGATTGTCAATCAGGGTGGTGGTGGTGGTGATGGTTTTATATTCATCCACTCAATGTGTTTGTTATTCACTCATTCCGTTGTGTGTGTGTGTGTGTCAGAGCTGTGTGGATAGAGTACTATACCAAGCTGAGCGTGAATAGAATTGAATGGAGAACTGGAGGAGGATGGGCCATCCTCCAACCTCTCCACCCACACTAGGCCTACACTCTAAAAAGTGCTGGGTTAAAAACAACAACATTTGGGTTATTTGGTAACCCAGTGCTGGGTAAATATTGGACAGAACACATGCTAGGTTATTTTGACCTAGCCAATTGGGTTGTTGGATTACCCAAACATGGGTTCATTTAATCATCAATTGGGTTTTTGTTGACTTTCATGTTGGGTTGACCCAGCAGCTAGGTCTTTTTTAATGTAATCCATAGGTTATTTTCAGGAGGTGTGGCATATTAGG
Source organism: Coregonus clupeaformis (assembly GCF_020615455.1). Lineage (NCBI taxonomy): Eukaryota > Metazoa > Chordata > Actinopteri > Salmoniformes > Salmonidae > Coregonus > Coregonus clupeaformis. The sequence continues at coordinate 29,482,093 of NC_059217.1, read as the reverse complement.
GCTGTGGCTTTCAAATAGTAATTTTGGGCCACCTGTGAGAGTAAATGTAATTCCTGTTCATCATGTTAAGTTTGTGTATTGCAAACCAACATTTTCCTTGAGTATTTTTGCACATTACATAATTTGTTATAAAATTGATAACTAATTATTTACATATTTCACCAATGTTGTGGAACTCATACACTTCTATAAGCGTCATTGAGGCTACAAAAATGTAAATGTTCAACCTTAAAAAGTGTTCTTCTTCAATGAGGTTTAACGGTGGTGGCATCCAATTTGTTGCATTACCACCACCTACTAGACTGGAGTTCAACTCCCTTATCTTTCCTTGAAAAATAAAATAAACCAAAGAAAATAAATATCCTACCATCTAACACTACACTCACACCTTCAACACTACAACTAATACTTAACCCCACCCTTCTCCACTGTTTAAATACACTCACTCCTACCTCATGCCCTCAACCTGCTGTCAAGTCTCGCACACCCAAATATCTCTCTGCAGCTGCCACCACCACCTCAATTTTCTTTCGATTTGCGTTCCATCCCTGCAGTACAATTAATAACCATTGCTATAAATGCTAAAAATCCAATCTTGCTGAACCATACAGTGAGGGAAAAAAGTATTTGATCCCCTGCTGATTTTGTACGTTTGCCCACTGACAAAGACATGATCAGTCTATAATTTTAATGGTAGGTATATTTGAACAGTGAGAGACAGAATAACAACAACAAAAATCCAGAAAAACGGATGTCAAAAATGTTATAAATTGATTTGCATTTTAATGAGGGAAATAAGTATTTGACCCATCTGCAAAACATGACTTAGTACTTGGTGGCAAAACCCTTCTTGGCAATCACAGAGGTCAGACGTTTCTTGTAGTTGGCCACCAGGTTTGCACACATCTCAGGAGGGATTTTGTCCCACTCCTCTTTGCAGATCTTCTCCAAGTCATTAAGGTTTCGAGCCTGACGTTTGGCAACTCGAACCTTCAGCTCCCTCCACAGATTTTCCATGGGATTAAGGTCTGGAGACTGGCTAGGCCACTCCAGGACCTTAATGTGCTTCTTCTTGAGCCACTCCTTTGTTGCCTTGGCCGTGTGTTTTGGGTCATTGTCATGCTCGAATACCCATCCACGACCCATTTTCAATGCCCTGGCTGAGGGAAGGAGGTTCTCACCCAAGATTTGACGGTACATGGCCCCGTCCATCGTCCCTTTGATGCGGTGAAGTTGTCCTGTCCCCTTAGCAGAAAAACACCCCCAAAGCATAATGTTTCCACCTCCATGTTTGATGGTGGGGATGGTGTTCTTGGTCATATGCAGCATTCCTCCTCATCCAAACACGGCGAGTTGAGTTGATGCCAAAGAGCTTGATTTTGGTCACATCTGACCACAACACTTTCACCCTGTTCTCCTCTGAATCATTCAGATGTTCATTGGCAATCTTCAGACGGGCCTGTATATGTGCTTTCCTGAGCAGGGGGACCTTGCGGGCGCTGCAGGATTTCAGTCCTTCACAGTGTAGTGTGTTACCAATTGTTTTCTTGGTGACTATTGTCCCAGCTGCCTTGAGATCATTGACAATATCCTCCCGTGTAGTTCTGGGCTGATTCCTCACCGTTCTCATGATCATTGCAACTCCACGAGGTGATATCTTGCATGGAGCCTCAGGCCGAGGGAGATTGACAGTTCTTTTGTGTTTCTTCCATTTGCGAATAATCGCACCAACTGTTGTCACCTTCTCACCAAGCTTCTTGGCGATGGTCTTGTAGCCCATTCCAGCCTTGTGTAGATCTACAATCTTGTCCCTGACATCCTTGGAGAGCTCTTTGGTCTTGGCCATGGTGGAGAGTTTGGAATCTGATTGATTGATTGCTTC